>NC_134741.1:5842500-6150000 GCF_049634645.1 Pelodiscus sinensis
GGCAGCTGGGGCTTGCTGGGGGGCTAGTGCCTGCTGCGTGGTGGGGAGGTTTGCTCTGGTGGGGAGCCAGGGGCTGCTGCATGGCGGGGGGCTGGGGCCTGCTCTGATGGGGGCCCAGAGCATACCACATGGTGGGGGTGGGAGGTGTTTCTCAGGCAGGGAGCCAGGACATGCTGCATGGTGAGTGGGCTACTCGGGTGGGGCGGGGGAAACCAGGGTCTGCCACAGGGCGGGGGAGCTACTCAGGTGGGGAGCCAGGGCCTGCTGTGTGGTGAGGGCTACTCTGGGGGGCGGGGGAGCCAGGGCCTGCTGTGGCCACATAGTGAGGGAAGGGGGGGGGGGGGAGCCAGGGCCCACTCTGGCAGCCAGGGCCCTGGTCCAGTGGCTGGAGGCCTGTGCTGAGGCCACAGGTTGTGGGGCACAGGGCCGGCTTTAGGAAGTGCGGGGCCCAATTCGAATAGTTTTGGCAGGGCCCCACCACCCAGAATTTTTTGTAGAGCAAAAAAAAAAAGGACACTTAAACCACAACCACACCCAAATATCACATCAGAAGTAGATCTGATCAAAATGTATATCAATATAGTTGAACATTTTCAAAAAAAAAATGCCATCCTTTATGATGCAAAATTTTACACAAAATTAAATCAGTTGCCTTAAGTATAGGTCAAATATTTTCAATTGCAAACTCTCCAATCTTTTCAATAAAGTTTAAAGTTTGATTTTTAAAAAGTTACCGAGAGCATTGCAGTTTTCTGTTACATTGATTTACCTTTTAAATAGCAAAAATGGAGTCTGTTAAGAAAGTGTCAGTTCTGTGGTCAAATTCCAGCCCTTAGTTATTTCAGCACCAATGATTTCACTAGATAATATGGTACCTCACTGCCTCCTTTGCACTGCCCTTTAACACATATTGCCTGCATGTTGAGACCAAGGTCAGTCTACACAAGATTTTATCAATGATTTTTGCTCAAGCGATCACTGAGACAAGACAAGGACTCTCAATTGATTCTAGTCAGCTCTGCCTTTAAACACGGTGGCTGCGTCTAGACTGGCATGATTTTGCGGAAATGCTTTTAACGGAAAAGTTTTTCCTTTAAAAGTATTTCCGCAAAAAAGCGTCTAGATTGGCACGGGTGCCTTTGCGCAAAAAGTGCTTTTGCGCAAAAGCATCCGTGGCCAGTCTAGACGCGATTTTGCGCAAGAAATCCCCGATCACCATTTTGCAAATTGGGACTTTCTTACGCAAAAAATTCCTTCCCTGTCTACACTGGCCCTCTTGCGCAAGTATTATTTAAATCGCCGCTTCATTTTCCTATGTCGGGTAGCCTAACCTACATGCCTCTGATGACAGAGGCATGTAGTCTAGACGTACCCTGGCACAAGAGCATCTTCCACAACAATGGGGGCTCATTAGATATGCAAATGAGGTTCACCCGCTCTGTTGCCCACTTGCCACTGCTCCTATCGGCTGCCCGCCAGCCACTCCCTCCAGCCACCCCATCCATGCTGCTGTGGGTGCCAGTGTCTCACCACACTGTGAAATCAGACCAGAGACGGACACTGTCAGTAAACACTCATATCAGAAACGCTCCTGTGAATGCTGGGCCCACCAGAGCCATGTGCCGCTGCCATCTGCCTGCACCATGGACATCTTCCCATTGCAGAGAGCACACCGAGCCAGACTTTGACTAGACACCCCTCTCTGGGCACCCAGGGGCTACATCTACGCTGCAGGCTTCTTGCTCAAGAACGACCGTTCTTGCGCAAAAACTTGAGGAGCATCTACACTGAATGCACGTTCTTGTGCAAGTAAATTTACGGAAAAACGTAGGAAAAGAGGGCTTCTTGCGCAAAAGTTATTCCTCTTCCCATGAGGAATAATCTCTTGTGCAAGAGCTCTTGCACAAGAAGGTAGTATGAATGGGCAACAGGGTTTTTTTGTGCAAGAAACCCCTATGGTTAAAATGGCCATCAGAGCTTTCTTGCACAAGAGAGTGTGCACACTGCCACGGACATTCTTGTGCAAAAGCACATGGCACTGTGGGCATGCTCTTGCACAGGACGTTTTGCACAAGAACTTCTACACAAAACAGTTCTTGTGTAAGAAGTCTGCAGGGTAGATGTAGCCAAGGGGTGTTTGGGTTTGTTACCAGCACTGAGCTTTGTATAACAGCCCAGGGAACATAGTGAAAAGCCAAAACCTTCCAGCCCTGGGTGTCCCTGGCCAGTCACTGACTGGCACAAAGGTTCCTGGCAATGCTGGCTTTGGGTAATTGGTAACAAATCCCAGCAGCTCAGATGAGGTGGCCGAGTGGTTAAGGCGATGGACTGCTAATCCATTGTGCTCTGCACGCATGGGTTCGAATCCCATTCTCATAGGATGTTTGCAGCCCTTCCTCTTGCTTCTCCCAGATCTCTCTTCAGTTCAGTGCCAGCCCCTCCTGTAACCCTGCCTGCCCCAGCCCCTCCCACTGCAGCCTGGGGAAAGGGGAAATCTCCACAGAGACACTCCCAGCTGGGACCCTCAATCCCTTCTGCCCTCAAGGGGAAACCTCACAAAGGAGATTCCAGGCAGCCAGGCCATGGGGGTCTCTGAGATGCCCCAGCCCTGCAGCCTGTCCCACCTGGCTGTTGCCATGGCCCCTCTGTGAGGTCACTGCCTCCCAACCAATGAGCTGAGGTGCTGCAAAAGTTCCTTGTGATGTCACTGCTGCCTTGCAGGCTCATGTCCTGCCCCTGGCCAGACCTTTGGCATGTGTGAGCTGCTCTTCCTCTGCCCCCATCACTCAGGGCTGGTTCTGGGGCTCCCACAGGGAACATCAGAGGCTGCTCAGGGGGCCACATTGCTAGGCCAGGGGCCCTCCTGTGGGGCTGTGAGTGTTGCTGTCCCTGCTGTACAGACACGGCCATAGAGCCTCAGGAGGCTGCAGCGGTGGGAGACACTTCCCTGGTTTCGGGAGGGAGATGAGCTGTCAAGGCCCATGACTTGGAGCCAGCTGCCAAGTCAAAAGCTGATTTTCAGAGGGGTGTGATCAGCTCTTCCTGTGTATCTGGCTTCTTCAAAGGGGCTTCATTAGGAGCTAAAAGTTGAAGAAGGGCCATTTAGAAGGGTGAATTTCTTTCCCTGGAAGTCTTTGCTGTGTGCCACAGTGACCTAATGGACAAGGCACTGGCCTCCTAAATCAGGGATTGTGGGTTCTAGTCCCACCTGGGGTGATAGTTTCCTTTCATTAACAAGGATTTTGCGTTTCTCTGAAATAGTTGGCAAGGATGCTCTGCAGTTACTGTCTCCTTCTCTGCAGAAGCTATCCAGACCCCTCACTAGCTAATGCTGGTGTTAGCTGCGGATCTGGTTGCTGAAACCCCAGGTATTCAAAGTCAGAATGAAGGGGCACATTTTACTCTAGAAGGCCCAGGAGTGACAGCCAGAGGGAGGTGGCTATAGCAGAGCAGGGTCTGTCTGGAGACAAAGAGGAGTCTGAGGATGAGAAGGCCCATGAGAGGTAGAGACTCCAGAGCAGTGGGGTGGGTAGGGGGCTAGTTATTTGGTCTGGCAAAAGGACAGAAAAACCCCAGGCCCTGAGCATGGTGCGGGCAAGGCCCATGGGGCAGTTTGCCTGGTAGGGTTCGGGGCCTAGAGAAGCTGTGAAGCTCTGTGAGTGGATAAGGTCCCTGGCTGAGCTGCACCACCAACCTTGTGTGCGACTCAAACTGTCCCACGTCCCCTTTTGTGTGTCTGTTGCGCTTCCAGCTTCTTTCCTCAGGCACGTTCATCCGGCAAAGACCCCCCCCCAGCGATCTTGTATCTTCCTTTGTGCAGCTCAGCCGCAGACACAGCCAGGGCTGGAAGGAAATTGCTGCACTTTGGGAGTCAAAGGTGTTGTCTGGGACCACAGAGCAGTTTTACCCAACAGCTTGAGGGGGGCACCATGGCTTAGCTTGCTCCTTCTAAACACAAGAGCTTGGGTTCAACTCCCAGTGGTGCCTTGTTGCTTCCTTTGCTCACATTTTCCCAGGTCCTTCTGGGACACAGAAGAGGCCTCCCCTGGCCACTCATGGAACTGCTGGGCTGTCTCAGAGCCTGAAAGGGGCTGTGGCTGCTGCTGACAGGGAAGAAGCTGGGTGGTAAGATGCTGATAGCAAGAGATTCCAGCTGCCTCTTTGCCCTGGGTCTCAGTGCACCATGCCAGCCAGCAGCCATCTTGACCAAATGTCAAACCAGCTGGACTAGCCAGCCCACGTCACAGTGAGTCGCTAGTGGCCCTGTCAGAGAAGAGCCATTGGCAGCTGCAGAGACAGCCCTTCAGCTGCCGGACATGCCTTTCTAAAAGGGCTATTTGTGAGCTGTGTTTGGGTTGGCTGGCTAGTAAAGTTGGTTAGTGCATGAAGTTAGTAATACCAAGGTCTTGGGTTCAAGCCCTGTGCTGGCCACAGATATGTTTGTTGTGGTGACTGTTTGCTCCCTCCTTTAGCTGCCTGCTATGGACAGGGAAACAGAAATAGGCACAAGATTGTGAGCTTTTCAGGAAATAGGCCAGAAAACTGGTAAGAGGAGGCTCCAGCCTGCACAGACCCAGGGGCTAAAAGGGCCTTGGCCTGGCTGGCTTTCCCCAATAGCAGGGAAACTCTTCTCTTCCCTCTATTGTGGGGCCACCTTTGGGCCTGCTGGCTCAGCTGTTTAGAGCTTGATGTTAATAATGCCCAGGTTACGGGTACAAGCCCCATGCAGACCCCACAACAGCCAAATTAGTTTTGTTTGAGCTGCTCCCCATGAAAAGCCGTGAAAGGGAGCCTTTGGCTGTGGGACCCACTTGTGCCTGTTGCTCAGGGTTAAATAAGATCTCCCCCAGGAGGTCGCCTGTTCCCTTTCCACCTTGCATTGGCTGGGAATCAAATCAAGCAAGGGGCAGCAAACGCCAGGCACTGTCATCGTCTGGGCCACAGATACAGGCGCTCTTGGAGCTGTGGTCCCAGGAGGAGTCTCTGCAGGCCCTGCAGTCCATGCGGAGGAATGCCGACATTTTTGGCCAAATGGCCAATGGTCTAGCAAAGAAAGGTCACCTGCCTCCTACCCCCGCATCCTACCAAGTCAGAGCCAAGGTCAAGGAATTGCCGCAGGGGTATGTGAGGTAGGAACCGCATTACTGTGCATGCTCTCGGAGAGGATGAAGAGCGGTGAGAGGCAGCCCGCAGCTGCAGAACCCATTTGTGCCTGTTTTTTCAGGGTTCAAATAAAAGCTCAGCAAGGAGCTTTGATGCTCCCTCTTTACATTGCATTGGCTGGGAATCAAACCCAGGTCAACTGCTTGGAAGGCAGCTATGCTCACCACTATACCACCAATGCCTGCCTGCAAAGTTTCTGGGAAAATCCTACATCTGCCATGAGGCTAGCCAGAGGCGAGAGGGTGTCTGTGTTGTTTGGGTAAAGCAGAACTTCTTGGCTATTAGGCAAAGACCAGAAGTGGATGCCTCGTTATGGGTCCCTGGGTTCTAGGGAAACTCTCAGCTCCTGCAGCCTCTGCCCCTTGCCCAGCTCCCCATGGCTCAGCCCTACCGTTGGGGGCTGCCCTGCTCCAGTGTGTGATAGGAGTTGAGTGAGAGGATGGAGCGTCTGGGCCTCCCCCAAAGGTCCATCCATGAAGGGCAGAAATGCTGGGGATATGATTTGGGTCACTCCTCCAGAGGCGCACAGGCCCCCCACCCTGTGTTGGGAGCAAAGGGTCTAGAGAAGTATTGGGAGTTCCTGGTCTTCCCGCTTCAGGATGACAATCTGCTCCTGCAGGCACCAGTGCTGCCAGGTGCTAAGTTCCCAACACTGGGCTGAAAAGTACAACCACTGTCAGGTGTACTCAGTGGTAGTGTTTGAGTGCCGATTGTAGAGGTCTTGGTTCAATCTCAAGTGCCCCCTGAAAAAGTTGATTATCCTAAGTGAAACATTTGCACCTCCAGGTGTGTCAGTCATGGATTTCTATTGTACAGGGATTCTTAAAATGGCAGCAAACCCCTCGTGTATTCTTGTGCCAATACACGTAAACCAGGCAGACGGGTCCCTCAGCTGAAACCAGTTCAAACCTGCTGCGTGTCTGGTTTCTATTCCCATCAACTGAGCAAGGCTGAGATCTGAATGCCCATTGGCTGTTCTGTACAGAAGAACAAGAACCACGTCCAGCTGGAGAGGAATTGCCGTGATCAATCTTCTGGAACTTGATTCAGCCAGTCTAACTAAGACTCACTAAATCAAACCCAGAGGGCACCCACCAGCATCCTGCACTTCTGCTCTTTGCTCCCTTTGGCTTCCTGCTGTGGGGACAAGGCAAAGTTCAACTGAAGGAAGCCGACTCCAGGTACAGATGGAGGGATGGTAGGAAAAGCAGACACATTGGTCAGGCACCGCTGGTTTCATGCACACTTAGCCTCACCTACAGCTGGGCGGCAGTTTGCAGTGAGCTGAAAAGAAACTGGCTGTCTGAACCAAGGCTCAGGATATTTCTGGGTCCAGATGTGCAAACAGCTGGCAGTCAAGCTTGTTACCCATGTTAGGGGTGTGACCAAAACACAGGCCTCAGTGTGAGCAAGATTCAACCCTGCACAGGGAAAAACTTTTGGATTTTTAAGCCAACTCCTTAACCACTTGGCCATCATTACTGTAAGAGACCATTCTCCTGTACTTATATGTGAACAAAAAATTTGTGACTTGCTCGTTGGCCAATTCGGATTGCTACAGGACAAAGGAATTCTCCCTTAATTCTGTGCCCTCAGGAAGGGACCAACCCAAGGAGGCCAGGCCCCCACCTGGGGTCTCCAACCCAAACTGTGAGACCCAAGGGCTTACAATCCAGACGATTAGTGTTTACTGCACTTTTCCCTTCCCCCAGCAATTCTAAATCTCAAGGCCAACTCCACAGTCCCAGTGGCTGGGGGAGATGTGCATGTTAGAGCCTCTGCCCACTGAGCTGTAGCCTTCTGTGCCCAGGGAGCCAGACACCACCAGGGCTGGAGGGAAATGGGGATTGGCTGCACTTTGGGAGTCAAAGGTGTTGTCTGGGACCATAGAATAGAACAGTTTTAGTAAGTGGCCTCAAGAGGGCACCATGGCTTAGCTGGCTAAAGCACCTGCTTTGTAAACAGGCGATCCTGGGTTCAACTCCCAGTGGTGCCTTGCTGTGGCCTTTGCTCACATTTTCCTATGTCCTTCTGGGACACAGAAGAGGCCTCCCCTGGCCACCCATGGAACTGCTGGTTCAGGGTGGCTGGTTAGGGAGAAGGAAACCAGAAACCTGGAGCGGGTGCAGAGATGACTAGCACTGGCCAGGCAGGGCTCTGACTCCCACTGTAAGTCCCTGGGTACCACAAATGGGCCAGTGAGTCCTTCTCCATGGTGGTCCCAGTGTTCTGAGTGCGAGAGACGTGTCTGTAACTCCCTGCTGGGAGCGTGGGCCCTGCCCTGCCTGGTGGGGAAGGGGCTCTAACACTCTAGCATCGGGGTCGTCCAGCCCATCAGACAGATTTAAACCAGGCCGGTCGGAGCCTCCTGCGCTCGCCAAGGGGGATTCTGCACTTGCTGCCTTGGGAGCCAGGGTCACATTGCAGAGCTCCCCCAGGGATGTCCCATGGCACCACCAGCCCAGCCCCAGCTGCTCTCCCTGCCCTCAGCAACGTGGCTGCATTTTATCCTTCCCCTTCAGTGACAACTGCCCATTCCCCACCAGCCCCAGACCTGTGGGACCCGCTCCCTTCCCCACGAGCAGTGAGCGCCAGTGTGGCTCCCTGCTGAGGCTGCAGCTGTGGGAACAAGCCCCTGGCTTTGTGATGGAGACGAGATGTCAATGTGTTGAGTTTCATCCATGGCTAGTGTGGGGTGACCCACACTCTGGGGGCAGCTGGAGATGCCTCCTGAGAGCTGGTTTTCAGAGGGGTGTGATCAGCCCCCCCTGTGTTTCTGGCTCCTTCCAACAGCTTGAATCTGGCACCTAAAAATTGAGGAATGTGCGTTTGGAAGAGGGAATTTCTGTCTCTGTTCTCTTTAGTGTGCCCCAGTAGCTTAATGGACAAAGCAATGGTTTCTTAAACCAGGGATTGTGGATTCAAGTCCCATCTGGGTTGACAGTTGTGACGTTTCCTGGTAGGTGTAGAGTCTCTTTGGCTTCCTCTTTGCCATGTTACCTGTGAGATGTTTCAACACTGGGCCAGTGTCCCCTGGAACTGCCATTTCCCCCCAGACAGGACCCCTCCGGAGCAGACAGTGACACTGGTGTTAGGCGCAGACCGGAGGAGAGTGTTTCCTAAAAGCTGAGGTGTGCACAGTGGTGTCACTTGCAGAGATGCAGGCGCTGGCATCTCTGTATGCACCTTGGCACCTGTTACCCATCGGTACCCGCCACCTCTCACCCCCCTGCCAGCACCCAGACAGAAGGCCAGTGCACATGGAGCCAGTGACCATAGCGAGGGAGGCAGCTGCAGCACAATTCCAGGCCTGGGGCCCATTGAACAATTGTTTGAACTATTTTTAAAACAAAAAAATATGAAAAACTTTAGGCTCCATCTACACTGCAGGCTGCTTGCCCAAAAACGGTTTTGGGCCAGAGTTCTTGTGCAAGAGCAAGTCCACACAGCTAAAAGCAAGGCAGGATAGCTCAGTTATTAGAATGTTAGTTTGCTAAGCCCAGGGTTATGAATTCAATCCTTGAGATAACCATTTAGGTATCTGGGGCATATCTGTCAAGGATGGTTCTTGGAGCTTCCATTAGCACAAGGACAGAACTACCTGACCTCTCAAGGCTCCTTCCAGCTCTATGAGATGGTTTATCTCCCTATAAAGAGAATTGTGGACACTCTCTTGTGCAAGAAAGCTCTAGCCATAGGGGTTTCTGGCGCAAGAAATCCCTCTTGCCTGTGCACACTGCCTTCTTGTGCAAGAGGGCTTATTCGTTATGGGGAGAGGAATAACTCTTGTGCAAGAAGCCATCTTTTCTAATGGTTTACTGTATATTTTCTTGTGCAAGAATGCACATGCAGGGTAAACACTCCGCTAGTTTTTGCACAAGAACGGCCATTTTTGTGCAAAAAGGTTGCAGTGTGAAAAACCTCACACCAACAAGCCCACCCCAGGAGGTCCCATTGAGATTTGAACTCACATTGCAGGTTTCAAAGTCCTGAATAGTGATTCCAAAATAGCTTATTTCGAACTAGCACGTCTACACTGCAGGGAAACCTCAGAATAGTCCGAGGCAGGCACCCCAGTGTAGACGAGCTGTCTCGATTTAGAGCCCTGGGAAGAATAACTCAGAATGGCCCCGGGGAGGGGATAGTTCAAACTAGCAGCAGTGGCGCAGCTACACGGGCCTTATTTTGAAATAGCTAATTTGGAACAGGTGTTATTCTTCATAGAATGAGGTTTGCAGAAGACAGAATAAGCCGTCTGTTACTTCAGAATTATTTCAAAATAACGGAATTGCTGTGTAGACTCTTGCATTGTTACTGTGGAATAACGGCCACTGTTCCAAAAGAACTTTTGTGTGTGGACAGAACCTGCGCAGCCCAAGAAATGTGATTGGCAGCTCCTCCCCACAATCCTTTTGTCAATTGAAGTGCAGGTCTCTGAAGACATGGACCCAAGGTAACCACCTTGACTGCTTTCTGCTAAGGCCATGTTGGAGGGAAAAGAATGGGTCCTTCAAGCTGGAGTTGAACCAGCGACCTAAGGATCACGGGCCAAACACACACTAGAGTGCTCCACCCTGCCAGCTGAGCTATTGAAGGGTGCATGAATAATGCTAATTTATCCAGGTTGTTCCTTTTTCAAGTCTCAGGACAACTTCTCCCCCAAGTAGATGACGTTGGTGAGGGGCAGAGGAGCACAGGGGTTGTCATAGGTACTTCACATGCAGACAGACCCCCTGAGTGAAACCTGAGCTAGATCCACTCATGTCTCAGCAAAAGGAAGAAAGTTGGGTTCTTCTCATGTGTCTTCTTTGTTCCAGAATCTCTAGGGGTGTGGCACCGAAACCTTTTGTTCCGGCCATAATGTTTTCCTTTATTTAAAATGAAGTTTGATCAACTAACATGAGACAGTTCAAACGCTTAATCATTTAATGATTTAAATTAAACTGTTCTCCCCAGCTGCAGCCCTAGCAAAATGGCTGGGGTGTGATTATGTCATTAGTGGCGAGTGTCTGTTAGTAACCAAGAGTCCATGGAAAGCTTTGGGGAGAGCAGGGGCTCAGCAAAGGGGTGGGGTCTTGGGGAAGGGACGGGATAGATCCTGGCTTGCCCTGACATTTAAAAGGTGACCTTGGGGGCATGTGGCCCCCTGAGCAGTCTCTGATGTTCCCTGTGTGAGCCCCAGAACAAGCCCTGAGTGACGGGGGCTGAGGGGGAGCAGCTCACACATGCCAAGGGGCTGGTCAGGGGCAGGACATGAGCCTGCAAGGCAGCAGTGACATCACAAGGAACTTTTACAGCACCTCAGCTCATTGGCTGGGAGGCAGTGACCTCACAGAGGGACCATGGCAACAGCCAGGTGGGACAGGCTGCAGGGCTGGGGCATCTCAGAGACGCCCATGGCCTGGCTGCCTGGAATCTCCTTTGTGAGGTTTCCCCTTGAGGGCAGAAGGGATGGAGGGTCTTAGCTGGGAGTGTCTCTGGAGATTTCCCCTTTCCCCAGGCTGCAGTGGGAGGGGCTGGGGCAGGCAGGGTTACAGGAGGAGCTGGCACTGAACTGGAGAGAGATCTGGGAGAAGCAAGAGGAAGGGCTGCAAACATCCAATGAGGATGGGATTTGAACCCATGCCTACAGAGCAGAATGGATTAACAGTCCACCCCCTTAACCACTGGGCCACCTCATCTGAATTGTGTGGACCTGTTTCAACCTACCCCAAGCCAGCACTACGAGGCACTTTTGTGCCACTTGCTGGCTGGCCGGGGACACCCAGGGCTGGAAGGTTTTGGCTTTTCACAATGTTCCCTGGGCTGTTGTACAAAGCTCAGTGCTGGTAAGAAACCCAAACACCCCCTGGCTACATCTACCCTGCAGACTTCTTGCTCAAGAACTGTATTGTGCAAGAGTTCTTGTGCAAAACGTCTTGTGCAAGAGCACATCCATACTGCCATGTGCTTTTGGGCAAGAATGTCCGAGGCAGTGTTCACGCTCTCTTGTGCAAGAAAGCTCTGATGGCCATTTTAGCCATAGGGGTTTCTTGCACACAAAAAAACTGTTGCCTGTTCATACTACTTTCTTGTGCAAGAGCTCTTGCACAAGAGGTTTTATTCCTCATGGGGAGAGGAATAACTCTTGCCCAAGAAGCCCTCTTTTCCTACGTTTTGCTGTAAATTTAGTTGCTCAAGAACGTGCGTGCAGTGTAGATGCTTCTCAAGTTTTTGTGCAAGAACGGCCATTCTTGAGCAAGAAGCCTGCAGTGTCGACGTAGCCCCTGGGTGCCCAGAGACAGGCTGTCTAGTCACAGTCTGGCTCGGCCTGCACTCTCTGCAATGGGAAGATGTCCACGGAGCAGGCAGATGGCAGCGGCACACGGCTCTGGTGGGCCCAGCATCCAGAGGAGCGTTTCCGATATGAGTGTTTACTGACAGTGTCCGTCTCTGGTCTGATTTCACAGTGAGCTTCCCTCACATCCCCCTGCCGCAATTCCTTGACCTTGGCTCTGACTTGGTCTAGGATGCGGAGGTAGGAGGGAGGTGGCCTTTCTTTGCTAGACCATTGGCCATTCGGCCATAAATGTCCACATTCCTCCGCATGGACTGCAGGGTCTGCAGAGACTCCTCCTGGGACCACAGCTCCAAGAGGGTCTTTATCTGTGGCCCAGACAATGACAGTGCCTGGCGTTTGCTGCCCCTTGCTTGATTTGATTCCCAGCCAATACAAGGTGGGAAGGGAACAGGTGATCTCCTGGGGGAGATCTTATTTAACCCTGAGCAACAGGCACAAGTGGGTCCCACAGCCAAGGGCTCCCTCTCACCGCTTTTCATGGGGAACAGCTCAAACACCCTGTACTGTGTATTCTCAGATTGCCCCTGTCCCACTTTGCTGTTGTCATAGACCCTCTGTGAGGTCACTGCCTCCTAACCAATGAGCTGAGGTGCTGCACTAGGCGCTTATGATGTCACTGCTGCCTTGCAGGGCTCATGTCCTGCTCCTGGCCAACCCTTTGGCCTGTTTGAGCTGCTCCCCCTGTATCACCCCCACTCGCTCAGGGTATGTCTGCACTGCAGAAGTAAACAGAGTCTCAACCGCTGTTTCCAGTACAGCCAGCTGAAAGGGGAGAGCAGTCCTAGGTGTGGGGACACTCCTTCAGTTGTGTAGCCCTGCAAGATACTCAACTGCTGATATGGAAATACAGCTCATGCTGGGCTGGGAAAGGAATCCGGGCTGTGGCTATGTAAATCCAGTTCAGCCAGTGCTATAGGCCTGATGGAGGATCGGTTGTGAGAATGGAATGTGGAGTATTGTAACTAATTTGGCTGTTGTGGGGTCACAAACCATTTTATCTCTAACTGTAGGAATTGTAAAATATGACACCAGTGCTTGCAGGAGAGACACTGTCACTGAAAAAAGTCTGGGATGGACGAGCCTTCCCCTTCCAGACTCAAGTGGAGTGGACTCTGGGTGTGGGGGGAAGGAGCGTGAACCCGCAGGCCACATGTCCCCCAGCCATGAGCTATGAGACAGGTTCATTCTGCCTCTCCCTCCCCCACTACCCATTCTAAGGATAGACCTAGAACAGACTCCTTAAGGAATCTCTTTGTTATTTTGAAATATTATTCCAGTGGGGGCTGGAATCTTTTGTCCAGCCTAGGCGGGGGGCCAAGAGCTGAAATCACCAAGGAAACTGACAAAGAGCAGAAATCACTGGGTTTAGCCCAGAGCCAGACCGATCCCGATCGTAGAAGCAGCAGCTGGCAGGAGCAATCAGCCAGCAGGGTGAACGGTAGGGGCAAGAGCAGGTAGTTGGTGGGTGGCCAGTAGGAACAGTGGCAGGTGGCCAGCAGGGTAGCTGGTGGGAGTAGCTGGTGGCAAGCCAGTAGGAGCAGTGGCGGGTTGCGAACGGAGAGGGTGAGATGCCTCCTATGCCCACTCCCTCCAAGAGTGGGAGGTGAACTCTGAAAATCACGCCTGAGCTCTTATCTGCCCTGAGCAAGGGCAGCAACTGGGAGTGGGGTACAGAGAAAGTTTGGGCATGTGAGTGGGACACGTACATTGCTGGACTTACATTACTGGCAAAGGACATTACTCAAGCCACTTGAGCCGAGATTTATTTGTGGGTTGGTTCTGAACCCTGCTTGTGGTATTTTCCCAGGTGAATGCCACGTTACTTCTCACCCTCTTTCATTAAAAGTTTCTTTTCTACATTCAGACTCTGTGCTGGCAAGTGGGGAAGCATCGCCTCCCCGAGGTACTCGCGGCGGGGGGGGGGGTGGATTTCCCAGGCTGCTGGGTGGGGGCTCAAGCCAGTTTTGTGTGAGATGAATGAAGAGAAACCCCTAGACATCGAACCCAGCCCTGGCTGCTGCCAGCACTACCTGGCAGAAGAGATACACTAGCAGGGGGACTGACCAAAGCAAAGGCCTCGCTATGAGCAGGCTAAGAACTTTTTCAGGGAAACCCTATTGGATTTCTAGTCCAACACCTTGACCACTCGGCCATCACAGATGTGAAGACAGCAAAGCCCCAGGGCCAGGGGAACTGGCAGATAATCCTGATGCCCAGGCCTGATGTCACCTGCCACACAAAATTCACACAGCAAACCGGGCTCTTAGAACAGGGGAAGTTTGGGGGCTTGTTGCTGGGCCGTGGGGTGAAGCATCAAACCAGCCCCCTCCTGTGGGGCCTGTGAGTGTTGCTGAATGTTTGCCCCTGGAAATGGGAAACAAAAGGTCTGGGAGCCACACAGAGACCCTGCTGGGCTGAAGTCCCAACGACTCCACTTTCTCTTGCCTGTGGGCTTGTCTGTCTGCAGCCTGGAAACTTCCTGGCTCCTCAGACCACTGGTCTGGATGGAGCGTTACAGAAGTCGGAATAATGGAATCGCTGTGTTGACGCTCCCATTGTTATTGCAGTATAATGGCCGTTATTCCCAAGGAACGCTGCTGTGTAGATGCAGCCTGGGAGAAATGCTGAGCAAGGGATCCTGCAATGTCAGGGGAGTCATTGAAATGAGGTCAATTCTCTAGATATAAAAGGGAAGAGATGTCAGGAGTGGGATTTGAACCCACGCCTCCATTCAGAGACCAGAACACCCAACTGAGGGAAAGATAGCACCTTGAGTCTGGCGCCTTAGACCACTCGGCCATCCTGACAGCTGTGCAAAGATATTCAACCAAAGTTTTCTTACATGTGTGAGTTGCTCGGGAGGCAAAGGGAGCACCTCTCTTTCCCCACCTAACAGCCGCTCTACAGCACAGCTGGGTTTATCCCCACTCACCCTCATCTACCGTTGTGGGGTGTTTTACAGGGAGTTGACAGGAAACAGAAGAGGGGAAACCGCTGGCCTGCAGAACCGAGGCCTGGGATTGTCCTGTGCCAGGGAGTCTGTGTCAGTGCCCTTGGGGATCCTGAGCAGGGTTGGTACTTGGGGTGGGGCCGGGGGCTGTTCTGAAAGGCTGCAGGCGCCATTAGACCCTTTTCTCCTTCCCTGTCTCACCCCAGCGCTGAGCAACACTCAGTGTCGGTCTGAGCATCCGTCCTGCTCTGGGACGTGTCTCTGTGGCAGGAACCTGCCCAGGCGGCTCTCGCAGTGAGGCCCCTCCCTGGCAGCACCGAGCAGTGAGAGCTGAGTGAAGGGGAGGCAGGACCAGGGGGAGAAGGCTCCATGACTGTGTGAGAGGGAGGCTCTGCCCTGGCCAGTGGGGAATCGTTGCCTCTCCGAGGGGCCCAGGCCTGGTGGGTCATTTCCCCAGGTTACTGAGTGGGGGCTGGAGCCAGTTCTGGGTTGTCTCCTTCAACAACCAAACTGAACCAATGGATCTTGTGCTGACCTGACTGCGCGCTGGGCTCGTGCTGTGTGTGCCACAGAGCTTCCTGCAGGGCTGCCTGCATGGGAGAGGGGAGGGGCAGTTTGAGTGACCCAGCTCTGCCCCTTCTGAAGGGCTTGTGAAAATGGCAGGTGCTGTCTTGGCAGTGAGGGAGAGGTGGGAAAGGGGCCCTGAGTGAACCTCTTGGGTCACAGCTGCTGTAACAATGAGGTCAGATGAACGAGTAGGCAGATGTCAGGTAAAAAGTGAGGCTGGTTTCCCTGACTGGGAATTGAACCCAGGCCTCAGCAGTGAAAGTGCTGAATCCTAACCACTAGACCATCAGGAACATGTGAACAAGGCTCTTTCCTTACCTAAACTAGTCTTTCACAGGCCACTTTCTGTCCCCTTCAGGACATGGGTCCATTTTCCATTGCCCAGAGGGGACAAGAACAGAAACCAAACAGAACAGCAGAACAGCCAGACTGTGCCATGCCAGTTGCCCAACTAGCCCAGGATCCTGTCTCACAACAGCAGACAATTTCATTGCCCAGTGGGAATCCTCAGGACAGACAATTGTTAAGTGATCCCTCCTGTCACCCATTCCCAGCTTCTAGAATACACCAGCTTGGGACACCTGCCCTGTCCATCCTGGTTAAATGCCATTGATTGACCTTTCCTGCATTAAATTATCCAGTTCTGTTTTGGACCTTCTCGTAGATTTCCCCTTCACAACATCCTGTGGCAAGGAGTTCCACTGGGTACAAAAATGCTTCTTTTTCATTTATTTTTAATTTGGCTACTTACCAGTTTCATTCTGTCACCCGGGATCTTGAGTTGGAGAAAAAAATTCGTATTGCTTTCTGCACCCCTGTCATTATTACATGAAACTCTGTCCCATCGCCCCGGAGTCTAGACTACATCTAGACTGTGCTCCCTGTAACATCCCCTCCCGCAGAAGAAATGTAAATCTGCTGATCCTTTTTGAGGAAGAGATTTTTCCGATATTTGGCCCCGTGTAGCCCACCCATGGTGGGTGGGGCAGGAAAACTGCTCACAGCCGGGGGAATTAGCTCCGGGGGCAGAGCCCTCACTTAGCATGTGAGAGGCAGTGGGATCAATAGCCACATTCCTCAGTGTCTGTGGTGTTCTCCTTCCTTCTTCTCACAGGCAGAGTCGGGGGGCTCTGAGCACCCAGAGACCCCTCCCTCTTCCTTCCTGGTCTCCGAAAAACCCCACCTAGTGGGCACGGAGCTGCTGAGCCTGGTGGAGTGTTGGGAGAGGGGCTGGTGCTCCCCTTTCCACAGACACAGCAGGCCAGGGGGCTATGAGCCTCCAGAGGCCCCTTCCTACTTGGCCTCCCAGAAAGCTGGGGTGAAAATCTGCTAGACCCCAGCCCTCCTGGGCCAAGCCATGGCAGAGGTAGTAGGATTCACTCCCATCTTCTCCTGCCTGTTCGCTGGTGCTGAGGGGCCGGCTCCTTTCCTGCTGCCCCAACTCTTATTCCCACAATGCACTTTTTGCCAGGGCCGTTGGTCTTTGTGCCAAAGTGCGTGGCTGGGAGCCAGGACTCAGGACCCTTCCCCAAATATACAACCCCCTCCCCACCGCAAACCCTCTGTTCAGCTCACACTGTCTGGCTGCCTCCAGCATGGGCTGAGCAGGTGACCTGCCCTACAGCTGGGAGAGCATCAGGCACCTGAGCACAAGTCTGATCAGTCTGGGGACCAAGCTCCACTGGGCCTCAGACACCCAGCACAGGAGTAAAACTGCCTCTGGGGAACCTCAGGACAAGGAATGTAAAACCCACAGAGGATGAGGCTCTCACATCAACCAGCCCAGCCAGTCTCACTGAGACTTGAACTCACATTGCAGGATTTAGAGTCCTGAGTGCTGCCCCTTATACCATGGGACCTACATACATAGCTTCTAGTGGGAACCTGGGGCACTCAGGTCTCAGACTGGCCTCTGCTCTCCTGGCTTCCCACCAACAGCTTCATCTCTCAGGACTCTCTGGCTACGTCTACACGGCACATTGATTTTGGAATAAGCTGGTCTCGAATAGTGATTCCAAAATAGTTTATTTCGAACTAGCACATCTACACTGCAGAGAAACCTCAGAATAGTCCAAGTCAGGCTCCCCTAATGCAGAGGAGCTACTGATTTAGAGCCCTGGGAGAAATAACTTAGAATGGGCCTAGGGAGGGGTCATTTTGAAGTAGCAGAAGTGGCGCATCTCCACACGCATTATTCTGAAATAGCTAATTGGGAACAGGCGTTATTCCTCATAGAGTGAGGTTTGCAGAAGCTGGAATAACCCGTCTGTTATTTCAGATTATTTCACATTAACGGAATTGCTGCACAGACTTTGGCATTGTTATTCTAAATGGCCATATTCCAAAATAACTTTTCTGTGTAGACAGAACCTCTGTCCTGCCCCAGCTCTGCTGCTTTCAGGACAAATTCCTCGTTAGGGTCCATCACAATCTGGGGTCAGTGAGGGTCCATCCCACCTGAGATGTGTCACAGAAAAGCCTCTTGTTCCCTGCCCAGTGCCTAACAGGGGCTGAAGGCATATGTTCCCTGCCTAGTGCACAACACGGGCTACAGGTATCTGTTTTGTGTGGGGGTGTAGCTCAGTGGCAGAGTGTTTGACTGCAGATCAAGTGGTCCTTGGTTCAAATCCAAGTGCCCCCTTGAAAAATCTTCTTTCAATAGAAACCTTTATCTCTCCAGTTCTATTGCATCCTGGATTTCTGTTGTATGTTCCTGCTTTAAAAGAATACAAACCCTTAATGTTTTCTGGCACCAATACGCATAAACCAGGCAAACTTGTCCCTCAGCTGAAACCAGCTGTGTGTGTGGTTTCTGTTTCCATCAATTCAACAAGGGTGTGATGTAGATGCCCCTCGGCACGTCCTTGGTCTCCATGGGCTGGGCTGTGCAGAAGAACAAGAACCACACTCAGCTGGGGAGGACGGGCTGCCATCAACCTTCTGGTGTTCGATTTAGTGAGTCCAACTAAGACCAGAGAGCACCTGACGAGTGGCCAGAAATCTGCTCTTGCTGCCTTTGGCTTCCCGCCATGGGGATATGGCCAAGCTCAACTGAAGGAAGCCGACTCCAGCTACATAAGGAGGGATGGTGGGAAGAGCAGACACATTGGCCAGGCACCACTGGGGGCTGCCTCCCTCACCTCCCCCGTACCTGGCAGGTATCTGGGCCAGCTTAGCCATGGGGCCGCTCTCTGGGACAGCAAACACGGACAGAAGGCAGGATTCTCTCATTCTAGGACCATTTGTTGGTTTTTCACCTGTCACAGCTACAGACTAGCAGCCCCCCCTGCCAAGGGAGTGACTATGTGGCCCCCTCCCCCCTGAGATCTTTTGTTTGCTGTTGCCCAAACTCTGCTAAGTTCACAGCTGTGATGGCCGAGTGGTTAAGGCATTGGACTTGAAATCCAATAGGGTTTCCCTGCACAGGTTCAAATCCTGCTCACAGCGAGGCCTGTGTTTTGGCCACACCTCTAACGAAAGCAACAAACCCCTGAAACACTCTCCCCATCCCCTGTCAATCCCCTTCTACTTCTTTCAGTGCCACGTCCAGACTGAAGTGGACGCTCTTTCTACGAGGCAGAAGGGACGTGTCCAGAGAACAGGGTTTTCCAAAATTTGGTGCCATGTAGCAGCAGATGGCAGGAGCCAAAGAGGCTTGACAGCCTGTTCCATCCCAGCGCGCCGCCCTCCCAGCCTGCTGCTGCTCCAGGAGGGGTATCAAGCCATGTGCATCAGGGCTTTCGTGATGTCACGTGTGATACCAACACACAAAGCCCTGCCCCCCACCCCAGGAGCTACTGGCAGATGGGCACAGACCCTCTGTCCTCACCTCTACAACCAGCTGTTCCCAAGAGGGTGAGTCTGGGCAGAAGGTGATTCCAGGATTCTGTTCCTGCCCTTGTGGACAGAGACACCTGGCCCAAGCAGCAGCCCCTCCATAACTCAGCTTATAGAGCAGAGAACTGGAGCAGCTGCCCCTAAGTAGCTGCTTTCACTCCACCTCTAAGGAGAGTTCTTTCCCCCTCACCTGGCTGAGGCAGAGCAGACAAGGCCCTTCTAGGGGGAACAGACAGGTTCTCTACAGAAAGTCCAACTGACAGTTCAGCCACAGGGACAAATGTTTCTGCCTAAGCCTGGAATTGAAACTTTAAATCTTCAGTTTAACACTCTCCCCACCAAGCTAGTTCAGCCGCTGGTAGGGAAGTTTTTTCCCACAGCAGCACACAACAGAGCAGCTGTTGCCAGTGGCCCTGTAGGGCAAGATGAGCTTGACCAAGCCTCAGACCAGCTGGACTAGCCAGCCCACATCACAGCGAGTCACTAGTGGCCCTGTCAGAGAAGAGCCATTGACAGCAGCAGAGATGTCCCTGCAGCTGCCTGTGGTGTCTTTTCCAAAAGTGGCACTTGTGGGCCTGCTGGCTCAGGTGTTTAGTGCTTGATGCTAATAATGCCAAGGCTGTGGGTTCAATCCCTGTGCTTGCCCTAGGGTTGTCTGGTTTGGTGTTTTGCTTTTGTGTAGCTGCCTGCTATGGACAAGGAAGGAGAAACAAGCCCTGAGAGATGAAACAGCAGAAGGGAACCATGTCAGCTGTCAGCCCCTCTTCCTCTTCCTGTAGCGCTGCCCATGCAGGAGAGAGAAGGGGCAGTTTGAGTCACCAGCTCTGCCCCATGTGAAAATGGCAAGTGTTGCCTTAGCAGCGAGTGAGAGGTGGGAAGGAGCCTGAAGTAAGCTCTTGGGTCACAGCTGCTGTAACATGTGACAATGAGGTGAGAAAAATGACTAGGCAGTGGCCATGGGAAACATCAGGCTGGTTTCCCTGACTGGGAATCAGACCAGACCAGCAAGAGTTTTGTATCCTAGCCACTAGACCACCAGGGACACAGGACACATGCTTCTTTGCTCACCTGCACTAGCCTTTCACAGGATGAGGGGTCCCTTCTCCCTTGCCCAGAGGGGACAAGAACAGAAACCAAACAGAACATCAAAGCAGCCAGACTGGGCCATGCCAGTTGTCCAACTAGCCCAGGATCCTGTCTCACAACAGCAGCCAATTTCATTGTCCCGAGGGAATCCTCACACAGACGGTTATTATGTGATCCCTCCTGTCACCCATTCCCAGCTTCTGGAATACACCAGCTAGGGACACCTGCCCTGTCCATCCTGGTTAAATGCCATTGATTATGGTTGCCAGGGCTCCCAAAGTTGAGTAGCTCTGCATTAAAGATTCTTATTAATGTCAAGAACCTCAGGCAATGTAAAGCCAGAGTGTGATGGAACTGGAAAGGAAAATGTTTACACTAGAAGGAATTTTTTCCAAGGGGGCACTTGGATTTGAACCAAAGACCACTTGATCTGCAGTCAAACACTCTACCACTGAGCTACACCCACACAAAAGTTGATATCAGCAGTCAATGTTGGGAACTGGACAGGGAACAAGAGGCTTTTGTGTAACACGCAAGCCAGGTGCTACCCTTGGGCTTCGTCTCAGCACTGAGCAGGCGGGTGGGAGGGGTCTGATGCTGTCACATATGCAAGGCAAGTTACCCACCTGACCCCTGAGGCGGGCGGGGGATTTGTATATTTTAGGAAGGGTCCTGAGTCCTGGCTCCCAGCCACGCACCTTGGCAGAAAGACCAACGGCCCCTGCACAAAGCGCATTGTGGGAATAAGAGTTGGGGCAGCAGGAAAGGGGCCGGCCCCTCAGCACCAGCAAGTAGGTGGGAGAAGATGGGAGTGAATCCTTCCACCTCTCACTTGCAAAGGCAGCACTTTTCCAATGGAGCTAATTCTGCCCCACCTGCAACCTGTCTCCAGTGCTCCTGTCTGGCCCAGGAGGGCTGGTGTCCAGCAGCTCTCTGCCCCAACATGGCTGGCTTTTGGGGACAGCAACTAGGAAGTGGGGGCCGGGGCGAGTTAGGGAGCCACTTAGCCCCATGGCTGGCTCTGCTAGTGAAAAGAAAAATTGGAAGCTGCCCTCCTGAGTGGAAAATGTGGGCATCAATCCCACTGCCTCTTGCATGCTAAGCAAGCGCTCTACCACTTGAGCTAATTCCGCTGCTGCATTTACAGAGGCCTTCTTGGAGGCTCTTCCCTTCTCCACAGCGACGTCTGTCATCTAGGTCAGTGAGTCGTGGGAAAGGAGAAGGCTCCAAAAAGGCCTCAAGGGCAGATCTCAAGGAGACTCCCTGCAGCAAAGCCATGGGGGGGGGGGGGAGATGGCCCCTGCCCTGCAGCCTGTCCCACCTGGCCATTGTCATGGACTCTCTGTGAGGTCATCACCTCCCAACCTCCTTTAGCCAATAAGCTGAGGGGCTGCAAAAGGCCCTTGTGATGTCACTGCCACACCCACCCCTGCCCTCCAGGGCTAATGTCCTGCCCCAGGCAGCCCCTTTGCCTGGCTGAGCTGCTCCCAGGGGTGAAAGTGACACATTTCTCACAGGGCCTGTTCTATTGGGCACCACCCCTTGGGCTGGGCAGGAGGGAGGGGGAGGCTCAAGGCAGGAAGTTGGGGGAGGGGTTGTGATAGGACAGTACCTGTAAGAAATTAAAATGTGGAGTGTGGGAGGCTCAAGGCAGGGATTTGGGGAGTGTGTGAGAGTGGGGGGGGGCTCAGGGCAGGGGTGAGGATGTGGGAGGGTAGAGAAGTCAGGGCACAGGATCTGGGATATGGGGGAGGCTTGGGGCTGGGACTGTGTGTGTGTGTTGAGGGGATCCCTCTGCTCTGTGCTCCCTGAGGCCCTTTCACACACATGGACTGACCTGGGCGCAGGCCAATGAGGGGGGTTTCAGTGAAGCTACATGTAAATGGATCCCTCTAGCAATCCCTGCTAGCCACATGCACAGGGGGAGGGGACTTTAGCCAAGGAAGCAGAAGCAGCCACTCTGAGGGAGGTTTAGAAGCAAAGATGGGCTGCTGCCAGGATAGATGAGGGGATATCACAGGGCACGAGCATGGCCAGGGGAGCAGAGAGGGCCCTGCTGCACCGAGAGACATGCCAAAGCCTGGGATTGAACCAGGGACCTTTAAATGTTTCATCTAAGGCTCCGCACACTGAGCTGCCAACAAACCCGTCTGGCTCATTATTAACTGTCCGGGATGTTTGGCAGCCGTGTCACAGCCTGAGTGTTGCTCAGCACTAGTAGGAGACAGGGAGGGACAAAATGGTCCTTTCAGAACAACCCCCAGCCCTAACCCCAAGGACCAGCCCTTCCCTCCACCCTTACTGGGGTCTGCTGGGAATTGCCTGGATGCCAGCCCACCCCAGTGTCAGCCTAAGGATTGACTGGTCTGTAAAAGCTGCATCCTGGAAATGAGGAAGCAGCTAAAGTGACTCTGGTGGGACTTGAACCCACAGCCTTTGAATGTCCTGCTGATCTCACATTAACCACTACAGCTTAGAAGTCCAACATGCTTTCCATTGCACCCCAGAGCCTGATGGGCTGGTGAGTTGGATATCTCCACTCTCTGCTTTGCAGCATGGCAATTGCTGGGGGGGGGGAAGAGTGTCTGTCTCTTTTGGGAGAGAAGGAAGGAACAGGGAGGGGGCCACTGAAATTAAAAGAGAGAGCTGTAATTGGAGAATGTGGGCATCGATCCCACTGCCTCTCACATGCTAAGCGAGCGCTCTACCACTTGAGCTAATTCCCCTGCCTGCAAAAGGGTTTGCTGCCTCACCCGCCTTGTTCCAGAGCCCACAACATCCCTGCGAGTGCTACTTGTGAGACTCACACCTGTGGGTCGGCTAGCTCGGAGGTTTAGGACGTGGTGCTCATATCACACTGACGCGTCTTAAGAGCAAGCCCCTTATTTCAAGCTATAACAGGCTCGCTATTCCGACATCCCTCCATGCGGATTTATTTCGAAGTGCTGTGTAGCCAGCCCCAAATTACAAAATAAGCTATTTCAAAATACAGGCAGTCCCCGAGTTACGCGGATCCGACTTATGTTGGATCCGCAGTTAGGAACGGGGCCCTTCCTCTCCCTGGTCTCCAGCAGACCAGGGAGAGGAAGCAAAGCGGCGGAACACGCGGCCAGCTGACAGCCCAGCAGATGCAGAGCAGAGCAGAGCAGATGCGTCTGGGCTGTCAGCTGGCCGCGTGTTCCGCGGCTTTGCTCTGCTCTGCTCTGCTCTGCTCCCCCTTCTCCCTGCTGCAGACCAGGGGGACGGTGAGCAAAGCAGAGCAAAGCCACGGAGCCCAAGGGCAGCAGGATAGCCACAGCGCGTCTGGGCTGTCCCGCTGCCCCCGTGCTCCGCGGCTTTGCTCCGGACGCCTGTGGTACAGCAGCTGGGGCGCTGCCGGTTGGTCCCGTAGCGCCGCTCTGGGCGCCACTGGACCAACCCAGCAGCACCCCAGCTGCTCTGCCCCAGGTGTCCCCAAGTCAGCAGCTGCTGAAAATGACCAGTGGCTGACTACAGGAAGCCCCTGCCCCGGGCTTCTTGGAATCAGCCGCTGATCAGTTTCAGCAGCAGCTGAATCTGGACGCCAGTTCCGACTTACAGATTCAACTTAAGAACAAACCTACAGTCCCTATCTTGTACGTAACCCAGGGACTGCCTGTAGGCGCATTGATTATTTTGAACTATGGGACGCACCCCTAGTGAGTTAGAGCTGAACTCTGCCTCCAGCTCCCTGCTCCACCCACCCACCTACCTACTGACTCCCTCGCTGCCATGGGGCTGTTTGCACTGGCCTCTTCTCTCTGTAGCCAGGCTTCAGCCAGGATTGAGACTCAGGCAGGAGAATGTGACCCGGCTCCCTGCACCTGGGCCCTGCATTTCTCATCCCTTCAGAGACACTTGCTAGTGGAGGAATAAATCACAGTCACATGAGTGTAGATTATGAAACTTTGTAGCTGTTGTTGCCTTGGAAACTCCCCACAGACCTTCCCCTGGGGTCCCGGGCAGCCCACTCACATTGCACAGCTCACTTCGAGGTGAGGGTGCTGTGTAGACGTGCCCGTCCTGTTGAGGGCCAGCCTGCTGGGGGGAGGCTCTGGCCACTTCATTTCCTCGTGTCTCTCAGGCTGTTTACACTGCAGGGCTACGTCTACACTGCAGGCTTTTTGTGCAAGAGCAACTGCTCTTGTGTAAAATCTTGCAGAGCGTCTACACTGAAGGCACATTTTTGCGCAAGTAAATTTATAGTGCAGCATCAGACAACAGGGCTTCTTGCACAGAAGTTATTGCTCTCCCCACGAGTAATAAGCCCTCTTGTGCAAGAACTCGCCCACAAGGAGGCAGTATGGACGGGCAACAGGGGTTTCTTGCTCAAGAAAGCCAAATATCTAAAATGCCCGTCAGAGCTTCCCTGTGCAGGAGACCGTCCACACTGCCATGGCTGCTTTTACAGAAAAGCACTTCTCTTGTGCAACAGCACATGGCAGTGTGGACACACTGTTGGGCAAGACCTTTTGCACAAAACAGGGTAGATGTAGCCAGGGGTGTTTGGGTTTGTTACGATCACTGAGCTTTGTACAACAGGCCAGGTAACATTGTGAAAAGCCAAAACCTTCCCGCCCTGGGTGTCCTTGGCCAGTCAGCAAGTGGCAGAAAGGTTCCCTGAAGTGCTGACTTCAGGTGATTTGAAGCAAATTGTAACAGCTCAGGTGAGGTGGCCGAGTGGTTAAGGCGATGGACTGCTAATCCATTGTGCTCTGCACGCATGGGTTCAAATCCCATCCTCATCGGGTGTTTGCAGCCCATCCTCTTGCCTCTCTCAGAGGTTCAGTGCCAGCCTCTCCTGCAACCCTGCCTGCCCCACAGGGGAAATCTCCACAGACACTCCCAGCTGGGACCCTCAATCCCTTCTGCCCTCAAGGGGAAACCTCACAAAGGAGGCTCCAGGCAGCCAGGCCATGGGGGTCCCTGAGATGTCCCACCTGGCTGTTGCCATGGTCCCTCTATGAGGTCACTGCCTCCCAGCCAATGAGCTGAGGTGCTGCAAAAGTTTCTTGTGATGTCACTGCTGCCTTGCAGGCTCATGTCCTGCCCCTGGCCAGCCCCTTGGCATGTGTGAGCTGCTCCCCCTGCCCCTGTCACTCAGGGCTGGTTCTGGGGCTCAAGCAGGGAACATCAGAGGCTGCTCAGGGGGCCACGTTGCTAGGCCAGGGGCCCCCCTGTGGGGCTATGAGTGTTGCTGTCCCTGCTGTACAGACACGGCCATAGAGCCTCAGGAGGCTGCAGCGGTGGGAGACACTTCCCTGGTTTCGGGAGGGAGACGAGATGTCAAGTCCCATGACTTGGAGCCAGCTACCGATACCCATGGAAAGCTGATTTTCAGAGGGGTGTGATCAGCCCTTCCTGTGTATCTGGCTTCTTCAAAGGGGCTTAATCAGGAGCTAAAGTTGAAGAAGGGACATTTAGAAGGTGAATTTCTGTCTCTGGCACTGTCCCACCTGACAAAGAATTTACATTCCTCTGCTTTCTGAGACAGTTGACAAGGATGCTCCACAGTGGCTGTCTCTCTCTCTCCCTCTCTGCAGAAGCTGTTCAGACCCCTCACTAGCCAATGCTGGTGTTAGGTGCAGTTCTGAGTACTAAAACCCCAGATGTACAAAGTCAGAATGAAGGGGATGCATTTTGCTCTAGGAGTGACAGCCGGAGGGAGGTGACTGTAGCAGAGCAGGGTCTTTCTGGAGAAAAAGCGGAGCCTGAGGATGAGAAGGCCCATGAGAGGCAGAGACTCCAGAGCGGGGGGGCTAGTTATTTGGTCTGGCAAACTGGCATGGCCCAGTCTGGCTGCTTTGCTGTTCTATTTGGCTGTTCTTTTCTCCTCTGGGCAAGGGAGAATGAACCCTCCCCCCCATCTGGAAGTGGACATTAAATGGCCTGTGAAAGGCTAGTGTAGGTGAGCAAGGAGACTTGTTTTATGTGTCCCTGATGGTCTAGTGTTTAGGATCCAGCACTTTCACTGCTGTGGCCTGGGTTCAATTCCCAGTCAGGGAAACCCCTGGCAACTTTTACCAAACAACTCCATAGTCAACTTTCATGGCCTTAGTCAACTTTCTTGCCTCGTGTTACAGCAGCTGTGACCCAAGAGGTTAACTCAGGCTCCTTTCCCACCTCTCCCTCACTGCTAAAAAAAAGGGTATAATGGTGCCAGCAGCCTTTCAGAACATCCCCCAGCCCTTCCCTCCCCCTTGGCTGGGCATTGCCTGGGCTCAGGCCTCCCCGGTGCCAGCCTAAGGGCTCTGGAGAGGACAGGGCAGCTCCAGGGGCAGAGTCCTTTTTTCTGCAGTAGTTCAAACCCAGCCCCTTGGTTCCAACTAACTTTACTCCTCATTTTTTGCCCTCTGTGTCTCCCCCCCAACACACCCCCTTTCCCACTCCCCCCCCCCCCCCCGCTGGTAATACAATCAGGACTTTTCCCTTGAAAGAACAAACTCTCTGGTTTTTATGTGGGGAATGTAGAACCGGGGAGGGGCTGAGGAAAGACCCTGGGAGGGGGGTGGAGGCTGGGAGGAAGGGCTAAGGCTGGCACCTTCCTCTGATGGTCCCACTGCTTCATGTCAGGGGCCTCAGCAGCCCTGGGGGGTGGCTCCAGGGGGAGAAGCTGGTTCAGGGGAACATGAGCTGCTGGGCCACTGAAGCAGGCCCCCAGCAGCAGCCTCTGTGCAGGGCTCACACGCTCCAGGCCTCCTGGTCATATTGAGTCTCCCCGTGTGGCTTGGGCTCCAGAGCCTGCCCCCCAGCTGGTGCCTTGAGGTAGCCACTGCAGCAGCAGGAATTTGGGCATCAGTTGCCCTGCTTTTGGGGACAGGAAGCCAGGCCAACGCCCTTTTAGCCACTGGGGCTGTGCAGGGTGGAGCCTCCCCCTACCAGATCTCTGCCCTGCTTCCTGCAAAGCTCTCAGTCTTTTGCTTGTTTCTGCTTCCCTGTCCATAGCAGGCAGCTAAAGGAAGGGAAGTCACCAAACGGAACACCACTGTGGCCAACATGGGGCTTGAACCCATGACCTTGGCATTATTAGCACCACGCTCTAACCAACTGTGCTAGCCGGCCTACAAAAAGGTAGCTCACCAGTGGCCCTTTCAAGAAAGGCGCCTCAGGCAGCAGCAGGGACGTCTCTGCAGCTGCCAATGGCTCTTCTCTGACAGGGTTTGAGAGTTGGCCAAGGTGGCTGGCGGCCGGCAGACCCAGGGCAAAGAAGCAGCCGGAATCTCTTGCTGCCAGCACCTTGCCTCCCAGCTTCTTCCCTGCCAGCTGCAGCCGCAGCCCCTTTCGGCCACTGGGTCAGCCCGGGAAGGGAGGCAGGAAAGGGGCCTTAGTTTGCAGGTTTCCGAGTCCTGAGCGCTGCCCATGACACCAAGCACCCCTCAATCAACTGGGCCAAACTGGTGCCCAGTTCATGCCCACTGGGACCTGCTTTACTTGGTTTCTTTCCACCCAGAGCCCCCTTCTTCTCCTGGGCTGTGAGGAGCATCACTGGGATACTCTCATATCCCAGCACAGGGCCATCTCTCCAGTGACAGGAGACAGGGCTGGGCTTCTGACCTGCTCCACTGACACCTCCCGTCCTCCCGTCAGTCAGCTCCATCACTCAGTGCATGCCAGGGAGCTGAGCGATTGTGCCCTTGAGTGGCATTCTCAGCCAGCCAATCAGCTTTGTGAGGAGTTCATTTAGATGGGGCAATGAGCTCTCTCGTTAGGCCAGCAAGGAAGCAGCCAAGGCCCCACCCCCAGGGAGCCAGCTGGAGACCATGTGGAGGGAGCTGCTGCCTCTCCCCTGTGTAGCAGGCACTTTCCCAGTGGGGCAACTCTGCTCCCTGGGGCCTGTCTCTACCGCTTCTGTCGCCGCCAGGCAATGAGAGTGTGAGTGGACTCCCCAAGGGGCGCACGGTGAGAGTCAGGGGGCTGGCGGCTCAGGGAGGGGCAGTCCCAGGAGGCAGAGGGGCACCTGTGACTCTCGGCTGGCAGCTGACACTCTGCTCCTTGCTTCCCTCCCGCTGCTTCACCTCCCAGGGCTTCTTTCTCCTTCCCTGTCCATAGCAGGCAGCTACACAAAGGCAAGTCACCAAACCAGACACCCCTGTGGCCAGCATGGGGCTTGCACCCACGACCTGGGCGTTATTAGCATCAAGCTCTAAACAGCTGAGCCAGCAGGCCCACAAGTGGCCCTTTGGGAAAGACCCCACAGGCAGTGCAGGGACGTCTCTGATGGGGCCACGGGCGACTCACTGAGATGTGGGCTGGCTAGTCCAGAAGTCAGAGGAGCAGGAGCCTGGGTGGGTTCAGGGGGGCCTTGAGCAGGAGCAGGTTCGGGGGAGGGGCTGCTGGGCCACTGAAGCAGGTGACCAGGTGGTTGGCAGCAGCTCTGTGGGCTGGGCACATGATCCCAGTTTCCTGGACATACAGAGCCTCGGGGCAGCCACTGCAGCAGCAGGAATTTGGGCATCAGGTGACCCCACTGGGGACAATGGAGGGAAGAGAAGACTTTTGCCTGCTCTTGGAGAAAGCAGGCCAGGCCAAGGCCCTTTTAGCCACTGGGGCTGTGCAGGCTGGAGCCTCCTCCTACCAGTTCTCTGGCCTGAGTCCTGCAAAGCTCTCAGCCTTTTGCCTGTTTCTGCTTCTCTGTCCATAGCTGGCAGCTAAAGTGTGTGGTTGGCAGAGACAGAAGTAGTCACCACAGCAAACAACTGTGTGGCCAGCATGGGGCTTGAACCCATGACCTTGGTGTTATTAGCACCACACTCTAACCAACTGAGCTAGCCGGCCTTCAGGAACTGAGCTTACAAATGGCCCTTTCAGAAAGGCACCTCCAGCAGCTGCAGGGATGTCTCTGAAGCTGCCAATGGCTCTTCTCTGACAGGGTCACTAGCGACTCACTGTGATGTGGGCTGGCTAGTCCAGCTGGTTTGAGGTTTGGTCAAGGTGGCTGGTGGCCGGCATGGCGCACTGAGACCCAGGGCAAAGAGGCAGCCGGAATCTCCTGCTGCCAGCACCTTGCCTCCCAGCTTCTTCCCTGTCAGCAGCAGCCTCAGCCCCTTTCAGCCACTGGGAAGAGAAGCAGGAATGGGACCAAGTAGCGAGTCAGGCTGAGGGGGGCAAGCAAAGCTCATCTTGTCTTGCAGGGCCACTGGCAACAGCTTCTCTCTTGTGCGCTGCTGCTGAAGAGAAAAACACCCTGAGAGGGACCAGAAAGACCCATTTAAAAGATTGTTTGGGGGGGGGGCACCTGCTAGCGCCAGGCGGGCAAGAGTCAGAGCCTGGCAGCTCCTGGGGACCACACAAGAGACCACAAGGGTAAGCAGCAAGCTCCAGGCAGGTTACGTTTTAGGGCCCAGCCCATCTCAGCCAGGCAGACCATAGCATCAGACTGAGCTCCAGGGGGCATCAGACACAAAACTCTCTCTCTGGGGACTCTGTAGCTAAGGAGCCCAAAGCTCATAAAGTGGAAGAGTTTTGCAGCAACCAGCCCAACCCCAGCGAGTCCCACTGAGATTTGAACTCAGCTCACAGAGTTCACAGTCTGAGTGCTGCCCCTTACACCATGGGACCTACATGAGCCTACATTGACTCAATTACGCTGAACTGGAGCCTCAGCTCATGGCCACTGGGACCAGCTTTGCTTGTTTCCTTCCACCCAGAGCCCCCTTCTCCTCCTGGGCTGCAAGGAGCCTCCCTGGGACGCCCTGAGACAGGCACAGGACTGTCCCATAACCAGCCCCACCCCACCCAACCAGCTTTGGCAGAACAAAGGGAGGGGGGCCTAGGTACACTGCTCCCTTCTTACACACTTCAAAAAGTCCATTTGTAAACAGGCCAAGACTGTGTGGCCTAAAAGATAAAGCATCTGACGTTGGGTTGGAAGACTACAGGGTTTGAGTCCCTTTGCAGTTGTGTTGACTGTGCTTGTGGGTTCTGGTATCTCATGCTTGGAAAGGTTCTTTGTAACGATATGTATCCATTGGAAGGCCTCTAGCTATTCAGCAAATCTAACCTTTACCATTCTGCAGAGAGGCAGCAATTAACTGTAAAGCCTGGGCTCACATTCCATCTAAATAGCATTTCAATAGGGTCACACTAGGCTGTGAGAAGGGGCTTGGATCCTAATGACACCCACTGTCACCAAGTAAGAAACAGATCTCAGGATGGGTAGAGAAAACTTAGTTAACAGCATTTTGTCTGGCAAAAAACTGCTTACCAGTGTTTGTGCAATTGGCATTCTATGATTATTGTCCTCACTTTCCTATTGTTTGTCTGTGTGATCGCTGTCTGCATTGTAACTGTTTCTCTCTGCTGTATCATTAATGTTGCTGGGGGGAAATCAACAAAGGTGGTGCAGTATGATTGGTTAGGTAAATCATAATAGTATGTTAGCTTTGGTTAGTAACATTAAACTAAAATAATTGGTTAAGCAGGACTCAATTTTCACTCTATAAACTGGGGTCCAAGAAGGAGACCAGGGAGAAGAAGGAAAAGGGGAAAAGAGAAGAGGAAGAAGGAGGGAAAGGGAAAGGAAGGGAGAAGACCAAGAAGGAGGAGAGAAGCCCTGGAAGCAGAACTCACCTCCAAGGCAGCCTCAGACCAGAGCAGCCAGGACCCCTCTGTATGACGGTTGAAATGGTTTGCTGTGTGAATTCTGTCAGGTGACGTCAGGCCTGGACACTGGAATTATTTACCAGTTTCCCTGAGCTGTTAAGTCTCAGCTGTGATGGCTGAGTGGTTAAGGTGTTGGACTAGAAATCCAATAGGGTTCCCCTGCACAGGTTCAAATCCTGCTCCCAGTGAGGCCTGTGTTTTGGTCACACCCCTTCCTAAGGCAACAAGGTACCCAAACTCTGAGACCTGGGAGAAGAACCTGCCAGTCCCATCAGAAGGGACATCTGGGCTATGTCTACACTCACAGCTTCTTCCGTGAGTAATATGCAAATGAAGCTAAGTTTGGAATATTACTGAGCCTCATTTGCATAGCTAATGAGCCACCATTTTTTTCAGAAGAGACTCTTGCACCAGAAGGAGCGTCTACACTGCCCCTTCTTGCGCAAGAAAAACCCTCTTGCGCAATGCACTTACACCTATTACTTTTCACTAAACACAATTATCAGACTACCCGGTGCACATTCCTACCTTCCTTTGTGCACACAACATACATGGGGCTCTAATTACTGGCCACCTGCCTTTCACACAGATCATTGATCCTTGTGACTTTCAGGTACATTCACATGGCAGCTTTTTAAACGTAATGTGCTTCTATTGCATGACCAGCACCAGAGTCTCCGGTTGTGTCTACACTGTGAGTTTTCTCAGCAAAAGACGTGCTAATGAGCAGGGCTTGCCAAGCAGCGGGGAGCTCTGCTCGCCAGCCACGCGGTTTCGCATGGTTCTGTGCTCTGCGCACACGCAGATCGTTCTGCACATGTGCAGATCGCTCTGCTCCAGCTCTTCCAGGATGTAATTACTTACATCCATGGGCGAGTAGATTACATTATTTGCAGAGCCCTGGTAATGAGGGTCTCATTTCCATGAGTCATGATCTCATTTGCATGATCTCATCTCCAGATACATGTTGAAGAATGGTAGGAAGAAAAGACCCATTGACCTGGCAACAAGGCAACACTGGGAGTTGAACCCAGGATCCCCTGCTTACTAGGCAGGTGCTTTAGCCAACTAAGCCATGGTGCCCACCTTGGAAGCAACCCTAAAACTGTTCTACTTTATGGTTCCAGACACCCCCTTCCCATTCCAAAGTGCAGCCGTTCCCCATTCCCCTCCAGCTCTTGCTCTTGCCATGACTCAAGGTCTGCGCAGCCCAAGACATTTGATTGGCAGCTGGTACCCAAAACCTTTCTGTCAATTGTAGCAGCAGGCCCCAAAGGGACAGACCCAAGGCAGCCGCCTGGTCCTAAGGCCGGGCCTGCAGCCAGTGGGAGGGAGAAGAATCTCTCCTTTCAGCTGGAGTTGAATCAGCAACCTAAGGGCACTTGCCGAGCACCTGCTACAGGCCTCTGCTCTGCCAGCTGAGCTATGGAAGGTGCCTGGGGCAGGCTGCTTTGCCCAGGTGGCCCTCCCATGAGTGCCAGGGCAAGAGCCCCCCAAATGGGAGGGGCAGAGGAACCCAGCAGCACAGGGGTGTCACAGGCGCTTCACCCGCAGAAGGACCCTTGAGTGATCCAGGCAGAAACGCCGCGTCTCGCTCCCTGCAGCTCCCCTTGCTGCCCTGGCAGGCGCTGCCCCTTCTCCCACCGGCCTGGGCCTGGCCTCCCTCCCCCGCCCGGCACCACAGAAAGCCCCTTGGTATGAGCCTGGGCAAGCTTAGGCCCTGGGCTCTGGGGCCAGCCCCGTTGTGGGTCAGAGCCCCCTACCCACAGTGCTACTCCAGGGGGCCTGGTTCCAGGGCCTCCTAATCCCAGGCCTGGGGGGCTGGAGGCCTTTGCCCTGGAGCCTCAGAGCTCCCCCAGTGCCACCTGCCAGGAGGGGGAATCTCCCGCAGGGCCGGTGCGATGTAGGAACCTCTCCCAGGGCAGTGCCCCCAGCCCAGTCCCTGCCCCTTGCGGGGGCAGGTAAGAGATACCCCCTCCCCTCCCCCAGAGAGCAGCCCCCCCTGGGCTGTAGGAGGAGAATCTGGCCCAGGGCTGTTCCCAGCAGAGGGGGTTTGATCCCAGCCTGGGTCCAGGGAAACTGCTCCCAGCACGTGCAAGGTTGGGGGAGCGAGCAGATCAGTGTTTGCAGATATCTACACTTATTTGCATAATGTGTATGCAGATATGCAGGGCTCGGCAATTAGGGCAATCTGCCCGTGGTGAGTAGACTTTAGCCTGGTGCGGTGCTCAGTGCAGTCTGCGCATGCGCAGTGTGCGATTCTGCGCGGCTGGCGAGCGGGGTTCGCAGCCCCTTGGCAAGCCCTGCAGACATGGAACTGTAATGCTACTGGTCTGGCAAAAGTTTGTGAATGGGTTTGGCTGTCCATGCTGTAAAAACAAAGGCTGGAAATATTGGCTTGATCCATGGGGGGCTGGCCAAATGCAAGGTGGGGAAAATACTGGGTGAAGGTCTCTGTGGGGGGGGGAGGGTGTATTTTTCCCACCAGGACTTTGTCCCTCGGAATCCCCGCGGACATTGGGTTTTGTCTTGTTTGGTTTCCCTTTTCCCTGCTTCCCTCCTCACTGGCAAGGAGGGGGCGGCTCTCTCAGCCTCTCAGTGGGAAGCCCTGGCACAGAGTTGGGATGGGCAGATGCTCTGAGAGGCAGTCCCTGGGCTGTTTGGAGAGAGAACTTTCACCCTTCTGGATTACTTCATTCCACTAGGATGGCCGAGTGGTTAAGGTGTTGGACTTAAAATCCAATAGATGTTTGTCTGCGTGGGTTCAAACTCCACTCCTGGTAGATACTTGATCTGGAGAAACATTAATGTGGGCGATGTTTTGTCCTGCTGTTAGGAGGGGGACTGGATTTCAGCTCTAAAGGTATGTTTGGCGATGTCTGCAGTGGAAGTTTCTTGTGCAAGAAACATCCACACTGCCATGTGTGAGCTGTGCTTCTGAGTAAGAGCATCCATGGCAGTGCTGATACTCTCTTGTGCAAGACAGCTCTGATGGCCATTTTAGCCATAGGGCTTTCTTGTACAAGAAACCCCTGTCCCATGTCCACACTGCCTTGGGTCACAGCTGCTGTAACAGTAAGGTAAGATGAATTAATAGACACATAGTTTTCTAAGTGTTGTGTGAAAACATTCCCCATGAGGAGAAAGTGAATGCACATGAGGGTGGGTGTGTAGCGAGCAGGGCCGTCCTAAGACTGTACTTTCAGGGATCATTTCTATAGTCGGTAACTAGAAAAATGCAGCTGAAAGTGGTTGGTCTCGCTAACCATGAGGATGAGTGATAGTGTTTTCTTCTGAACATGAAACAAGCAGACAGTGTTGCTTTAATGTTATTGCTGTCTGCTATTGATGATTGTTCCTTTTTTCCTGTTGGAAAGCTGGAGGAAGAGAGCACAGGCTGAGTGGTTGGTTACTGTCAAAAAGTTCAAAATTAGTTTTGAAGCAGAGAGAAGGAGGGATTTCCCTTTATCATCCTGTCCTGGCTTTTCTTGAGTTCCTGGTTTTACTTCTACTACTCTGGTCCTGATCCTGGGCTATGTGGACATTGGCACGATCTTGCACAAAAGTGGCCGCTTTTTTTGTGCAAAAGCGCATCTAGAGTGGCACGGACACTTTTCCGCAAATGCTTTTAACGGAAAACTTTTCTGTTAAAAGCATTTGCGGAAAATCATGCCAGTCTAGACGAGGCCTAGGGGTGCGTCCTACAGCTCAAAATAAGTGATGCAAATTATGTAGCTTATTTTGACTCAATTTTGAAATAACTTATTTTGTAATTTGGTGCTGACTACACAGCGCTTATTTCAAAATAAATCGCAATTCCAAAACGCCCCTTCCTCCTTGTGCCATGAGGTTTACAGGGACGTCGGAATAGCGAGCCCGTTATGGTTTGAAATAAGGGGCTTGCTCTTAAGACGCATCTGTGTGATATGAGCACCACGTCCTAAACCTTCGAGCTAGCTGGCCCACAGGTGTCAGTCTCACAAGTGGCCCTTTCAGAAAGGAGCCTTGGGCAGCCACAGGGATGTTGTGGGCTCTGGAACAAGGTAGGTGGAGCAGGAGAAACTTTTGCAAGCAGCAGAATAAGCTCAAGAGGTAGAGCGCTTGCTTAGTGTGCAAGAGGTAGTGGGATCAATGCCCATGTTCCCCAACTCCAGCTTAGTTCTCATCCCTTACTTTCAGTGGACCTGTTCTCCTGAAAAAGAAAGACTTGGGTCCCCTTTCTTTTCACCCAGCAATTGCCATGCTGCAGAGATAGCAAGACTACCACTCTGTGGTGCAATGGAAAGCCTGTTGGACTTTTAAGCTACAGTGGTTAATATAAACCAAGCTGATCATTCAAAAGTTATAGGTTCAAATCCCACCAGAGTCATTTTAGGTGCTTACTGATTCCCAGGCTTCAGCTTTTACAGAACAGGCAATCCTTAGGCTCACACCGGAGTGGGCTTGAGTCCAGACAGTTCCCAGTAGATCCCAACTGGGGTGGAGGGAAAGGCTTGTACTTGGGGTTGGGCTGGGTGTTGTTCTGAAAGGCTGCAGGTACCGTTAGATGCTTTTGTCCCTCCCTGTCTCCTACCAGCACTGACCAACACTCAGGCTATGTCTACACCTCACTGTTCTTCTGAAAAAAAAACTACGCAAATTGCAAACCCCAATTTGCGCAGCTTTTTCTGCTTCTTTTTTCAGAAGAGGCTTTTCCAACATTTGGCCTGTCTACACTGGGCCAAATGTCAGAAAAAAAACAAACCTTTTTTTTGGGAACATCTCTTCATAAAATTCAGAAGAGCAGATGTGTTCTCTGGACTAAAGGGTTGTGTTTCCGGAAAAGGGTGCCAGTGTAGACGTAGCCCAGGAGATTTTGATTGGCTGCCAGGTGCTCCACATGCTAATCAGGAGGCGTGTTTCTGTAAACAGGGACATGGAGCATATTCTAATATGCAGATTTCTAAACCTGGTGGAGCATGTTTGAATGGGACAAGCACTTTGCTGAGATTATTTCTGTTCTTTAGTTTTCTAAGTGTTGTGTGAAAACATTCCTCATGAGGAGAAAGTGAATGCACACAAGTGTGGGTGTGTGGGGAAGCAGGTGTTAATAAGACTGTACTTTCAGGGATCATTTCTATAGTTGGTAACTAGAGAAATGCAGCTGAAAGTGGTTGGTCTCGCTATCCATGAGGATGAGTGACAGTGTTCTCTTCTGAGCATGAAGCAAGCAGACAGTGTTGCTTTAGTGTAATTGCTGTCTGCTGTTGATGATTGTTCTTTCTTTCCTGTTGGGAAGCTGGAGGAAGAGAGCACAGGCTGAGTGGTTAGCTACTGTCAAAAAGTTCAACATTAGTTTTGCAGTAGAGAGGAACGGGGATTTCACTTTGTTTTGTCTTGGTTTTTGTTTAATTCCTGGATTTACTGGTATGCTACATCTACACTGGTATGACTTTGTGCAAATATTTTTAATGCAAGAATTTTTGCATTAAAGCATTTCTACAGGAGAGCATCTCTACTGGCATATGCTTTTGCACAAAAGCATTCGTGCCAATGTAGATGCTCTCTTGTTTAAGAAAGATTCGATGGCCATTTTAGCCATTGGGCTTTGTTGCGCAAGAAATTAACGATGCTGTCTACAATGGCCCCCTTGTGCAAGAATACTTGACAAGAGGGCTTATCTGTGAGTGGTCGCGTCAGAGTGTTTGCTCAAGAACCACTGATTTTGTACATTACAAACTCAGTGTTCTTGCGCAAATACTCGCGGCCAGTGTAGACAGGCGGCAAGATTTTGCGCAAAATCTTGCCAATGTAGACATAGCCGAACTGCTCTGGTCCTGATCCTGATGTTTTCATGCTTTTCTCTCACCTGCTGCTGGGTCTTTTTCATGTGCTTCTCACACTGGATTTAGCCAGCCCCTTGGATCTGCCTCATGCCTTGTCCCCCATCTGTTCCCTAGTGGCCCTGCGGGAGGCAGAGACTAGCTGTAGCCCAGAATTAATTATCCCTTGGGTTAGTGTCTTTCTCCCATAATGTGTAGCTAAGATATTTGTTAGTAACTGGCAGGCGCCGCGGGGGCTCACCCCCAAACAGAGACACACGACCTCAATATTGGGGCACAAGACAAAACTCACCTGCTCCTGGAACAGGAACACTGACGAGCAGTGAGGCCCCTCCCTGGCAGCACCGAGCAGTGAGAGCTGAGTTGTGGGGGAGAGGTAAAAACAGGGGGAGAAGGCTCCATGACTGTGTGAGAGGGAGGCTTTGTCCTGGCCAGTGGGGAATCGTTGCCTCTCCGAGGGGCCCAGGCCTGGTGGGTCATTTCCCCAGGTTACTGAGCTGAGGCTGGAGCCAGTTCTGTGTTGTCTCCTTCAACAACCAAACTGAACCAATGGACTAGTGCTGTGTGTGCCACAGAGCTTCCTCCAGTGCTGCCCACATGGCAGAGGGGAGGGGAAGTTTGAGTCACCCAGCTCTGCCCCTTCTGAAAAGGACAAGTGTTGTCTTAGCAGTGCCAGAGAAGTGGGAAGGAGCCTGATGTAACCTCTTGCGTCACAGCTGCTGTCACATGTGACACTGAGCTGAGAAAAGTGACTAGGCAGTTGTCACATGAAATGGCAGGCTGGTTTCCCTGACTGGGAATCGAACCCAGGCCACAGCAGTGAGAGTGCTAGGGTATGTCTACACTACAGCGCTAATTCGAACTAACTTAGTTCGAATTAGTTAATTCGAACTAAGCTAATTCGAACTAATGCATCCAGACTAAAAAAACTAGTTCGAATTAGCGTTTTGCTAATTCGAACTAGCATGTCCACATTAAGTGGACCCTGAACAGGGCTTAAGGATGGCCGGAAGCAGTGCCGGCAGGGCATCAGATGAGGACTTAAGAGCGTGGAGCTGCTGCCTCAGGCTAGCCGAGGGCTGTGCTTAAAGGGACCCGACCCCCACCCCGGACAGACAGTTCTCAGGGGTGCCCCTCTTGCAAAGCAGTCCTGGCTTGGAGTGCTCTGAATGCCCACACTGGGCACATCACAGCACTCGGCCATCAGCCTGGCTGTACTTGCCGCAGGCTGCCATCTGGGGAGAGGGGGCAATTGGGGGGCTGCAGGAGAGCTTCCACCCCCAGAAGCACGCAGAGCCAGCCCAGTCCTCCCCATCGGGGGCTCGTACCCCATTCCTCCCTCACCTCCTTCCACTTACCCTTCCCTAGCCCCCCTTCCTGATGTACAAAATAAAGAAAACGTGTGGTCAAAAATAGAATCTCTCTTTATTGAACAAAACTCGGGGAGACTGGGAAAAGGAGGTGGGAGAGGGGAAGAGAGAGGGTGGGAGAGGGGAGGGCAACTACAATGATCAGAGGTTTGGAACAGGTCCCATATAAAGAGAGGCTAAAGAGACTGGGACTTCTCAGCTTAGAAAAGAGGAGACTGAGGGGGGATAGGATAGAAGTCCATAAAAGCATGAGTGGGGTGGAGAGGGTGCATTAAGAAAAGTTCTCCATTAGTCCCCATAATAGAAGGACTAGAGGACACCAAAGGAAAAGAATGGGTAGCAGGCTTCAAACTACTAACAGAAAGTTGCTCTTCACAAAGCAAAGATTCAACCTGTGGAACTCCTTGCTGCAGGAGGCTGTGAAGGCTAGAACTAGAACAGAGTTTAAAGAGAAGTGAGATAAAGTGATGGTGGTTGGGTCCATGGAGTGCTATTAGCCAGGGGGTAGGAGTGGTGTCCCTGCCCAAAGTTTGTGGAAGGCTGGAGAGGGATGGCACGAGACAAATGGCTTGATCACTGTCTTCGGTCCATCCCCTCCAGGGTCCCTAGGGTTGGCCACTGTCGGCAGACAGGCTACTGGGCTAGATGGACCTTTGGTATGACCCAATACGCCCATTGTAAGCTCAGGGCTCAGGGTTGTGGGTCTCAGTGGACCACCTTCATTTTCATGCACACCTGCTCCTAGGTGGCCAGGCTGGCAGCTCTCCTGCCCTAGACGGCCACTTTCCTGTGCCTAGTGCGGAGGTCGTGGACGAGGTCCATGATGTCCGCACTAAACCAGGCGGGTGCGGTCCTGGGCAGGCTCCCGAGAGCCGCCAGCCTGGTCCCGGGAAGAGGGGGATGGCTGGGTGGCAGCGGGTGGCTGGCTCGAGCCGTGCCAGGTGCAGGGTCTGCTAGCTGGGTGCTGGCCAGCCTGTGCCCCTTTAAGAGGTCCTGGGCCGGAAGGGGGGCAGACGAGTTTCCCTGGTGTTGGCCAGAGTGGCCACCAGGGAAAGCTGGGGAGGGCTAGCCTCCCACTAGTTTGAATTAAGGGGCTACACACCCCTTAATTCGAACTAGTAAGTTCGAACTAGGCTTAGTCCTCGTTCAATGAGGTTTACCTAGTTCGAACTAAGCACACCGCTAGTTCGAATTAAGTTCGAACTAGCGGAGCGCTAGTGTAGCACCTATCAAAGTTAATTCGAACTAACATCCGTTAGTTCGAATTAACTTTGTAGTGTAGACATACCCCCAGAGCCGAACCACTAAACCACCAGGGACACAGGAAACATACCTCTTTGCTCACCTACACTAGCCTTTCTCAGGCCATTTTCTGTCCCCTTCAGGATGGGGTGGCAGGTCCATTCTCCCTTGCCCAGAGGCGACAAGAACAGAAACCAAACAGAACATCAAAGCAGCCAGACTGAGTCATGTGAGTTGTCCAACTAGCCCAGGATCCTGTCTCACAACAGCAGCCGATTTCATTGTCCCGAGGGGATCCTCAGGAAAGACAATTGTCAAGTGATCCCTCCTGTTGCCCATTTCCAGCTTCTGGTATACACCAGCTAGGGACACCTGCACTGTCCATCCTGGTTAAATGCCATTGTTTGACCTTTCCTGCATTAAATATTCCAGTTCTGTTTTGGACCTTCTTGTAGATTTCACCTTCACAACATCCTCTGGCAAGGAGTTCCACTGGGCACAAAAATGTTTCCTTTTGGTTTATTTTTAACTTGGTTTCTGGGCTCCCTGAGGCCCTTTCACACACAAGGGCTTTCTCTGCAGCGTGCTGGGGGGAGAAACCCCTGAGCCAGTGACACGGACTGATCTGGGCGCAGGCCAACAAGGGGGGTTTCAGTGAAGCTACATGTAAATGGATCCATCTAGTAACCACTGCCAGCCACACGCACAAGGGAGGGGACTTTAGCCAAGAAAGCAAGGACTCTGAGGGAGGGTTGGAAGCGAAGGGGGTTAATCAGATGGACGGGAGTTTCCAATGCTGGGCTGTGGCTAAGATGGATGCGGGGATGTCACAGGGCACTAGCACAGCAAGGGGAGCAGAGAGGGCCCTGCTGCACCGAGAGACATGGCAAAGCCTGGGATTGAACCAGGGACCTTTAAATGTTTCATCTTAGGCTCCCCACACTGAGCTACCCATAAACCCCTCTAGTTGGTTATTAACTGTCCGGGATGTCTGGCAGCCGTGTCACTAACATGATGCCGTCGTGCCCGGCCCAGGAAGGCAAGACTGGTGTTTCCTGCCACCTGCAGTTTGACTGGCTCCTTCCCCCCATTCCTGCCTTAGCTCCCGGGCTGACCTGGCAGCTGAAGTGGTCGGGGGCCCGGCAGCCTGGGCAGGGAGTCGGGTGGCCAGACCCTGGTGGCAAGAGTCTTGGTGCTACTTGTTTCCCTGCCCCCTCTGGTGCCCTCACTCCTCACCCGCAGCCCCTGCTGCCTGCCTGGGTCCCTGTGCTGTGTCAGACGCTCAATGAACCCTCCTGTTTCACACGGGCTGGGAGTGGCTCTGGGCTAGGGAACAGGGCTGTGTCATTCCCTACGGGAGCGGGAGGCCCCCAGAGCCCAGAGTGAGTGGACTCCCCAAGGGGCGCACGGTGAGAGACAGGGGGCTGGCGGCTCAGGGAGGGGCAGTCCCAGGAGGCAGAGGGCACCTGTGACTCTCGGCTGGCAGCTGACACTCTGCTCCTTGCTTCTCTTCCGCTGCTTCACCTCCCAGGGCTTCTTTCTCCTTCCCTGTCCATAGCAGGCAGCTACACAAAGGCAAGTCACCAAACCAGACACCCCTGTGGCCAGCATGGCCTCTCAGGGCACCCCCGCCTGCCCCATGCTGAGAGCCAGGCCCAAGGAGGAAAGAGGCGAGTGGGCCCTGTTGACACCAGGGTCTCACCACCCATCTTCCTGCCATCAGCAGCCACAGCCCCTGTCAGCCACTGGGTCAGCACAGGAAGGGGGGCAAGAAATGGCCAAGTAGCGAGTTAGGGTGTGAGGGGCAGGCAAAGTTCATCTTGCCTTGCAGGGCCACGAGCAACAGCATCTCTGTTGTACACGGCTGTGGAGTAAAGCATCCCTGAGGGAGAAGTGGGGATGTGAGAGTAGCCCCTGAAGTAGCTTAGTGGGGGGTGCATTAATGTGAAGCGTTAAGGGCCCCCTTGTTCAATCCCAGTCCTTGGTGGAAATCTTAGCTCCTGTGGCTGAGCCCTTGTGTGGGTATGTCTATACTGGGGTCTTATTTCTAGGAAAGTAGACACTCCAGAGTTGCACATGAAGCAGGGATTTAAATAGCAAGTGCTTCATTTGCATACGCTCACCCATGTGCTGTTTTGAAAGTGAAAGTGCACTCTGGGGCTGCTGCATTAGTTCAAACCAAGCCCCTTGGTTCTAACCCGGGGCCCTACACAGCCCTGCGTGCACGCCAGTTGTGACGGCTGGGCCGTACTGGGCCGAGCTTGAGCTGTGCACCCTAGGGGCAGGCCCTCGGTTGCACTCCAGCAGCCGTGGCTGGGCCATGCATGCACCGTGCACCCCAGGGACGGGTCCCAGGCTACACGCCAGCAGCTGTAACCGGGCTGCGCATGAGCCGTGCACCCTGGGGGCAGGCCTGTGCACCATAGGGATGCAGGCCCTCTCCCCATGGGTGGGCCCATGCATGCGCCATGCGCCCAGGAGCGGCGCCACATACCCGTGCCCAGGGCACCAGAATACCTGAAGCCGGCCCTGGTTCTAACTAACATTGCTCCTCATTTTTTTTCCTCTGTGCCTTCACCCCCCCAACACACACCAATCCCCCCAACACATACCAACACACCCCCTTCCCACTTTCCTCTCCCCCTTCCCCTGCTGGTAACACAAACAGGACTTTTCCCTGTTGAAAGAACAAACTCTCTGGTTGGGGAATGTAGAACTGGGGAGGGCCTGGGGAAAGGACCTGGGAGGGGGAGGAGGCTGGGAGGAAGGCCTCAGGCTGGCACCGTCCTCTGGTGGTCCCACTGTCTCATGTTAGGGGGCCTCAGCCACTCTGGAGTGCAGGGCCTGCCCGAGCCCTTTTGGCACCCTGGGCCCGGGCACGTGGCACATGAGCGGGCCTGCCCCCTCAGGGAGCATGGGCTCACCCCCAGGGTGCACAGCACATGTGTGGGCCAGCCGTGGCCGCTGGCGTGCAGCCTGGGGCCCGCCCCCGGTGCACACGGTGCATACACTGCGCAGCCCGGCCTGGCCAGCACTGATGGCCCGCATGCTGGGCCATGCAGGGCCCCACAGCCATGGGGGTAAGGGCACTTACAGCTGCCATCAGGTGCCTCCCATTGGTTGGCACCCTGGGCAGCTGCCTGGCTCGCCCATGCCTCTGTCTGGCTCTGCTGGGGTGGTTCCATGGGGAGAAGCTGGTTCAGGGGAACTTGAGCTGCTGGGCCACTGAAGCAGGCCACCAGCAGCAGCCTCTGTGCAGGGTACACACGCTCCAGGCCATATTGAGTTTCCCCATGTGGCTTGGGCTCCAGAGCCTGCCCCCCAGCTGGTGCCTTGAGGTAGCCACTGCAGCAGCAGGAATTTGGGCATCAGTTCCCCTGCTTTTGGGGACAGGAAGCCAGGCCAAGGCCCTTTCAGCCACTGGGGCTGTGCAGACTGGAGCCTCCCCCTACCAGCTCTTTGCCCTGCTCCCTGCAAAGCTCTCAGCCTTTTGCTTGTTTCTGCTTCCCTGTCCATAGCAGGCAACTAAAGAAAGGGAAGTCACCAAACCAAACAGCCCTATGGCCAGCATGGGGCTTGAACCCATGACCTTAGTGTTATTAGCACCATGCTCTAACCAACTGAGCTAGCCAGCCTATGGAAGTACAGCTCACCAGGGGCCCTTTCAAGAGAAGTGCCTCAGGCAGCTGCAGCAACATCTCTGAAGCTGCCAAGGGCTCTTCTCTTACAGGGTCACTAGCGACTCACTGTGACGTGGGCTGGCTAGTCCAGCTGGTTTGAGGGTTGGTCAAGGTGGCTGGCGGCCGGCAGACCCAGGGCAAAGAGGCACTTGATCTTAGAGCCAATCTGCTTGTGTCTTTCAGTGCTAACCCCACCTTGGAGTCTCCTCGCCATTGTGTAGCATGTCTCCAGTGGAGGCCACGTTCAAAGGATCCCACCCATGGGCTGCCTGTTGAGTCCTGTGGAAACCCAAACTGCATGCAGCCTACATGTTGAGTAGCCCTGATCTAAATCATGTCTCTCCATAACAGCAGGAACCAGGGGCAGGGTTTGAACCCAAACAGACAAACTTAAGCCCAACACTTTAGCCAGCAGCAAAAGGGCAGAAGCATGAAAGGTCTCGCCCCAGTTGTCCCAGGGACTTGCTCTCAGGACATCTGACCATCCCACCTCTGTAACAGGGCTTCCCACCACGAGGGTAAGAAAGCCGCCCCCTCCCCACCAGTGAGGAGGGAAACAGGGGAAAGGAAAAGCAGAAAAGAAAAACCCAACGTTCCCAGAGATTGCAAGGGACAAAGCTCTAAGTGGGGGGGGGGGGGAAATCCCCCCTTAACCTAGTGTTTCCCCTGGCTTATATTTAGCCAGACCCAGCTGGATTAGGCCAGCGTTCCCCAGCCTTTTGAACACTGTGGACCAGCAAACCCATTCACAAACTTTTGGCAGATCAGTAACATTTTATTTGCATATTTGCACCTGCATCCCCACTCTATCCCACACATTCCGCAACCCGCTCTCCTGAGTGTCCCCCTTATCCAACCTTTTCCCCTCCCTTCCCCCCCCCCCCATCTGGGCAGGAACAGCAACCCATGAGCTCCTTACCTGCATGAGCAGGGCACCAACAGTGGACTTCCCACCCCAAATTGGTTGGTCATTGAGCAGTAGCTGTCTGGGGTGGCCAGCTTCCAGAGGGTGATTGTAATCCACTTCTGCAGGGGGATGGTGGACCCCTGGTGGGTGTTGTGTCTCTGGAGGGTGGGTGCGAGACAGGCACAGAACTCTAGGAAGGTGATCTTGCACATTCAAATGTTCTGCAGCCACTACTGGTTATCCCACCACTCCATGACCAGCCAGTCCCACAAGTCCAAGCTGGTATCCAGCCTCCAGAACCTTCTGGCTACAGCTACATTGTGCTTTCTTGCACAAGAATGTATGCAAATAAGGCATGGGAATATTCATCACCACGCCTCTAGGGTTAACAGATGGGTTTCAAAACAATAACGGACACACATGATCTCAGAACAGGAGGAGGGGGGACTGGTCAGGAGGGGAGCAGGGCTGGCTGGAAGAGGGTTGGAGAAGAACTAAGGGTGCTCCATGATATTAGCAGGTTGAAAACAAACAAAAGGAAGTATTTCTTCACACAACGCACAGTCAACCTGTGGAACTCCTTGCCAGAGGATGTTGTGAAGACCAGGACTATAAGGGCATGTCTATACTTGGAAACTATTTTGAAATTGCTTCAATCAACTTAATAACTTACAGTCTAAGAAAATAGAAATTGTGTCCTCAGTATAGGGAAGCCTCAGAATTAATCCGAGGCAGGCTCTGTTAATGTTCCTTCCTGGGGGCATGGAATTAAAAACAGAGATGCAAGGCTGGGAGCAGCTGAAGCCAAGAGCTCTGTTCTCCTGTGTCAACAACCTCTGAGGTGGCATGAAATCCCCTCTCCTGTTTCTAACCCTGAAATATCATCATCTTTATGATGTAATTCCAGGCCTCTTGGTTCAGCTTTTGAACTCTGACTGCAGACGTTTGCTTACCAGAGATGGAGAGATGCCAAAACAGACTAAGCCATATTGGCAAAGGCTTTTGCCAAAGCCAGGGACCGAACCAGGGACCTTTAGATCTTCAGTCTAATGCTCTCCCAACTGAGCTACTTTGGCAATTTCCCAACATAGCAGAGCTTTCTTGCAGACGAGTGTGCCTACACTGCCATGGGTGCTCTTGCACAAAAGCACAGCATGCACATGGCAGTATGGACGTTTTCTTGCGCAAGACTTCTTGCACAAGAACCCTTGCGCAAGATGTTCTTGTGCAAGAAGCCACAAGTGTAGACATAGCTCAGGAGTGGGAGAAACTAACCATCTGCTTTATTTGCAAAGGAGAAACAAATACAAACTTTTGTCCCCATCCCCACCCCGCTTAGCCTGGCACTTGCACCTCCAGCCAGGGCCAGATTAATGCATGGGCACCAACCTATGGAGGCACCTGATTGAAGGGGTAAGGGACGCCGCATCAGGTGCCCCCCATAGGTTGCCACCCTGGGGCGGAAGCGTGCATGCAGCACGCGCCCACTGCTCAGGGTGCAAGAATGACTCAGGTTGGCCCTGCCCCCAGCCCAACTCTCCCAGGCACCCCCAGAGAGCAGCACTCACACATGGGGAGCTGGAAAGTGGAGAGACTCCCTGAGACACCAACTCAAAAGGACTCGCTCTGGGTAGGTCTGCACTGAGATAGCTGGCCCAGCTCAGCTGTACCTGGCCTGGAGGGCTTTTGTTGGGAGTTTAGAAACCTGAAGACAGGGGCATCTCTGGGGGGTAGATGTCACAGTGTCAGGGCAGCTGTCATGCCCCCCCTAATCTTCCTTTGCTCCAGCCCCACTGCTGAGAGATACTGACCACTGTCATTGCTTAAACTGTACACAGAGCTTATGGCAAAGGCTAGCATATGGTTAAAATACAATGAACATTCTGGTAAATTATCAGAGGGGTAGCCCTGTTAGTCTGAATCTGCAAAAGCGGCGAGGAGTCCTGTGGCACCTTATAGACTAACTGAAGTGTTGCAGCATAAACTTTCGTGGACAAAGACCCACTTCCTCAGATGCATTTGTTACCTTTGAGTTTGTAATCTGCTTTGCTCAGCCTGTTCTCACTTATCACCACTTAACTCCTACAGCTTGTACTTAATAAAACCACTTTTACTTATTATCAAGCAAAGTGTAAACAATTACTACCTATGGGAGCAATCGGTGTACACATTCCCCTTTCATTGCTAAACAGGGCTTACCCCATTCTTTGGGGTTTGATCCCATTTGGGGAGTGCTATCCCAGGAAGCTGGGCCCTAAACTGCTCTCTCCTCAGACCTGAAGAGGTTCAGCGTCTGTACCAGTGCTCAGAGGCAGGGGTGGGGGCAGAAATCTCAGCTCAGGGCCTTGGCCAGGGGAGACTAAGGAGCTGCCCCAGCAGGACCGGATGGTGAGAAGCCCCAGAGAGCAGAAAGGTGACTGGCAGTGGACAGATCAGTACCCCAGGAGGCCCTCCCCAAGAGGTCTTCTGGGACCACAGCCACCTGGCCGGGCAGCTTAAAGGGAACTCAGGTTATACGTTTTTCCCCTCTGTGGGTCCTACAAAGGCTAAGATGATTTGAGCTCTGACTGAAGCTTTCCCCACAGTAAAAATAACTCAATCGCTTTCTCCCCTCTTAACAAAGTCTGATCTATGTTTGAAGCCTTTTCTGCAATGAGAGCTTCTATAAGACAACACTCGTGTATGTATTCTGATGACTAGTAATGCAGGAGCACTGACTGAAGCTTTTCCCACAGTCAGAACAACTGAAAAGTTTCTTTCCTGTGTGGGTCCTCTTATGGTTTAAAAGGCTTGTGCGGTGACTGAAGCTTTTCCTGCAGTCAGAGCAATTGAAAGGTTTCTCTCCTGTGTGGATCCTCCTATGGGTAAGAAGGTATGAGCCTCTAGTGAAGCTTTTCCCACAGTCAGAGCAATAGAAGGGTTTCTCTCCTGCGTGGATCCTCCTATGGGTAACAAGGTGTGAGCCTCTAGTGAAGCTTTTCCCACAATCAGAGCAATAGAAGGGTTTCTCTCCTGTGTGGGTCATCCTATGTCTAACAAGGTGTGAAATCTGAGTGAAGCTTTTCTCGCAGTCAGAGCAATTGAAAGGTTTCTCCCCTGTGTGGCTCCTCCTATGGGTAACAAGGTATGAGCTACTACTGAAGTTTTTCCCGCAGTCAGAGCAATTGAAGGGTTTCTCTCCTGTGTGGGTCCTCCTATGGGTAACAAGGTTTGACTTCTGACTGAAGCTTTTCCCACACGCAGAGCAATTGAAAGGCTTCTCCCCTGTGTGAGCCATCCTATGGATAACAAATTGTGAGTTTTTAATGAAATTTTTCCCACAGTCAGAGCAGTTATGGGCTGTATCTCTTGTATGTATTTTCTGATGGTTTGTAAAGTGTGAGTGCTCACTGAAGCTTTTCCCAGAGTCAGAGCACTTGAAGGGCTTCTCTCCCATATGGACCCTTTGATGTTCAGTAAGAGTTTCACAGTCACTACACGTGCAGGGTGACTGTTGATGGGGGATTTCCTGTTGAACGGTTTCTGTGTTTCTTTTCTCCCCTGTGCCCCTGCTACTGGAGTTACCCTGTCCCTCTCCTAGATGATTTCCCTGCTGCTTTTTTGGGCTATGCTGACTCTCACAGCTCGCTCCTTGCTCACGTATCTGGAAAACATGTCCTTCAGATCGTCTCAATAGTCCGCATGGAGACACTTGCTCCAGTCCTTCCTGCTGAAGACTCTTTTCATGGTTCTCAGTCAGTGTCCCGTCACCTGTTGGAATAGAAGAATGATCCAGACAGGAGTTATTCTCCACGATTAACTGCAAGGAAACTCTAAAAGAGGAATAGAAAAGGGGACACACGCTCAAATAATGGTCAAATTATCATTAGCTGAGTTCGTTGTCCTCCTTCACAACCCTTCCACAGACAAGAGAACCCAGCCTTTCCTCGCCCACCACACTCTGACTGGAGTTGAAGACAAGCTGAACAGTCAGACTTTATGAAAACACACAAGTTACATCTGCTATAAGGAGACAGAAATTGGTTTCTGAGTCAGTTTAACTGATTGCCCATCTGTCTGGGTGTTGCTGACCTCCTCTTCCTCACAGCTCCGAGGATCTGGGACCCACAACTCCTCTCTCTCCACCCAGGAGATCACATGAGTTTCGGAGACTGGAAATTGTGTTTGGAGAGCAAAAAACCAAGTGCTGATCTTGTTCATTAAGGTCTTTCCCATTACTGCTTCCAGAGCTGGGATCCGAGTCCCCCACCCAGAGAGGCTCCTTTCCCCACCTAGCAGAGATTGGGCTCTGGCTGGTACAAGAGTCCAGGACACACTCACCTGCAATAAAGATGCATCACTCCCCCACCTTGGGAATGGCCCAGCTCATTCCCCAGGGCAGCTAAGCGCTCTGTTGCACTCTAGATATTCCATTAACAGCGTACGGGAGTTAGATCCCAAATCCATATTCATTTCTCTCCGTACCTGGCTTGAGTTACAAGATTACTGTGTCTGCAACAATGGGATCCAGTTCTCTGCACCCAGTGTTTCTGATAACAAGCCACATATTCATCTGCCTGAACATGGACATAGGTTAAATGCAGGCTGCTGTATTTAAAATCCTTAGTCTTCATTCACAGATTTGCGGCACAAACTGCTCTCATCTCACAGAGATGTTATAAACCCATTCCACAACTGAGAGTCAGTGACTTTAAGCATCTGAATGGTGGTGTTATTATTAAATACGTGTGCTTATTATTAAACACTTGTGCTGAGTGTTTGCAGGATGACATCTTAAGATTCATGGGATCAGAAGATATCCTCAGTTATGCAGTCTGACCCCCTCAGTGGCACAAGCCATTACATTTAGTCCGGTTACCCAGGCACAAAGCTCTGTTTCCCCCACAGTGTATTTTCTACAAAGTCCCCCAGTGATTTGAAGACATCAAGAGATGGGAGAATCCACCAGTTCTTTGTTCATTTGTTTCAGCAGCTAATCCGCTTCGCTATCAAACATTTGTGCCTCTTCTCTAGCCTGAAATAGTCTGGCATCAGCTTTCAATTATTGGCTCTCACTGAGCCGTATCCATTCGAAGAGGAGGGCCAAATTTTCATGGGGGGGCCAAATAGAAAGTGGCTGAGAGCTGCACTTCTCCATGACATAAATGCAGGAAATGGAGGATCCGGGATGGGCACTGGGAGAAGGAGGATGCTTGAGGTAACTGTTTGGGATACAGGACAGATAGAGGGGTCTAGGAGTTTGGGTAAAGGAGCCTGTCAGCCTATTTATTGTTTGAAACCAACCTCATATTGAAACTGACTGAGCAGTGAAATCTGAGCCTGAAGGTGCTGTCCGTTTTGTGCTTTAACTTCACCCCTTTAGCATCACAAACCTATAGACCAGTGTTTCTCCAAATGTCCACAGGTCCCCATGCAGCATCCCTGGGGCTCCTCACTGATCATTGGGTGATTTAGGGCTGTGTGCACCGTGGTCGCTGGGTTTGGTTAGTAACTTCAATGACAATCCCATGAAGATGTTTTCACAGGAATTCTCACATCACTTAAAGAATTTCCACCAGCAAACTCACCTTGTCTGAAAGCTCCAAGGGACTTTCCTCTTGCTCTCTCCAGTGCAGAGGGCAGAGTGTCTAGTGGGGAAAGGGATAAGAGAGGTGAGATTCCAGGCTCTCCTATTTATAATAATGTCCTCATGATGAACTCTGCGTTTCAATTCTATTAGAGACCAGACAGACTCACACTCAGGTATTTAGTATGAAAGAGTCTGAAACTTTCATTTCCTCTCTCACTCGGGCACCTCCCAGCAATGCAGCCAATATCCCTACAGCCTCACACCTGTCCCAAGAGAGACAAGCTGTAAATAAGATTTACTCTTCCCTCCTCACCTTCTCCCACTTGTTTTCTCATTCACTTACTGCCTCTTATCATAACCTGGAGCTGTGGTGGTGGGACACATTGCCATGACATTAACTTTAGCCATTTTGATCTCTGAATGGGAGGTGTCACGCTACTGGATTTTGAGGGGAGCAGCCAGATCACTGCTGCACCCATGGGAGGATGTTGGCCCCAGAAGTGGCACAAAGGGGGGGGGCATGTGAGGTGTCAAATAGAAGCCTACTTTCTTCTGATTTCATATATGCTCTTCATGTGATTGTATAATGTTGGGAACTGAGGCAGGGGAAGGTTGGCTTCAGAGGCCAGATTCAATAGTCTCAGATACTTGAACTGCTTTCCCCTCATCCATCCCTTCCAGGTACCTTTGAACTCCATCAGAGTCTCTGACAGAGCAATCGTTTTCTGGGAGAAACCTCTGACTTGTTCTTCTAGTTCAGGGGAAATCTCTTCCGGCAGCTGGAATTGCCCCGTCTCACACCTGGACAGACACAATTCCACGTGATTGTATGTCGTTTACTGCTGATATGTTCTGGCTAGTAAGTCTCAGCTCTAACAGGCCTGGAGTTAGAATTCCTCCAATTTTCCCAGCCTGAGAGCAGGGGCAACACATCCCATGGCCATGCAACCTTCCCCTCAAAGATCCCATTTCAGTTCTTCACTTCTGGCCTGGGGAGACTGACTGGGGGAGTAAATGGGAATAGAGTCTCCATGGCCAACTCACTCCTTGGCCTCCAGATGCTGAGGGACAGGAGGTTCCCATGTGAAGGGCTGAAGGAATCTGTCTACTAGGGATTAGACCGTGATACCAGCTCCTCTCAACCCAGCTCCTTCCACACAGGTCTCCAAACAGCCCTCGAGTGGGACAGACTCTTGATCCCTGCTGTCCTGGGCTGAATGTGCTCAGTGCCCAGCAGTGACAGGCCCATGTTCCTCCCCACAGTCCTGCGGCAACCAATCCCCAAGGAGGTGACAGCTCTAAGCAACACTTGGTCAGACTATGCCCTGAATGGGGAATTCCAGAGTCTCAAGTGCGAGGATGAGACCCTCAGAATTAAATGCATCAGAGATATTCATGTCTAACATCTGGCTGTAGAGCTCTAGGGAGATGTGGTGCTAACTTCTGCTCCAAGCCTTTTCCCTGGTCTGTGCACTGTGAGGGGAGTGAGAGCCACGTACCTACTCAGGGTGCTTCTGACGTCCTAGAAAAAAAGACACAGAAAAGAATCTCAGCCCCATTGGACACACAGAGGGGACCTCTGAGAAGGGATTTTGCAAACCTGAGAAGAGAGGCCCTGCCTTGGCCCCAGGAACATGGATCCCGTGAGTGAATGGGGCTTTGCCATCTCTAATAGATCTGTGCCTGTAACTCTACAAAGCACAAGAGTCATTCACATGGCAGCAATGCACAAAGTGTTACACTGAGATCTGACAACTGGGACCGAGCACTTCTGATTCAGGAGCCTCTCTTCGCTGTGTGAGGAGCTGGCATGTTTGTCCCTCAGTCTCACCTGCAGGAATTCACTTCCTGGCTTCTGACATGTCCCCTCCAGTTCCCTAATCCTCTCGCTGATACGGGAAATCTTCACAGAGAGGTTCCTGACAGTGTCAATCTGGAACCTCCCAATCTTCTCATCTAATTTCTCCAGCTGGGCTAGGAGTTGCTGCATTTGTTCCTCCAGAAACTGCTGCAGCTGCTGAAACTCAGCCACAATCATCTGCCTCTTGGCTTGGGTCCATTTCTGTGTGAAAACAGGGAAAGGGCTGGTCAGGGGCATGGATGGCGCCCACGGCCCTTTCACGGGGAGCTGAGTGCGCAGTAGGGCGAATTTCTTGGAAAACTCTAAAGTTTGCCTCTTTGTGATTACTAGGCAGATGTGTCTCTCCCAGCATCTCCTTTGCCCCATGTCCCTCTGAAAGGGATGTTTCCATGTCTGTCATGGGCAGCATCTTTTGTTATTCATGGGCTCTGGGAATTCATATCGAGAGCACCAGGAGGCAGGACTCAGCACCAGCGTGACAGAGATACCCAGGGAGGGAAAAGAAGGAAACATATAAATGCACCAAGTGAGCAGACAGTCCTACAGGGGCACATTCAGCTCACCTGGGGAGGATGTCTGGGAAAGCCACAAAGGATGGACATTAACTCATGCACAGAAACGGATGCTCAGGGCCTTCCTACACATGGATCTCAGCCAGCAATTCATGATCCAGGAGAAACACAAACAAGCCCAACCTCACCAAGGCCACACAGGAGTCTGCCTCCTAACACAGCCCTCCCACTGCCAGTCCCTGCTGGTCCATAGCCACAAGCACTTACCAGATACTCCTGGCTTTTCCCTTCTGCTGTTGTTTTCCTTCTCAGCAGCTTTTCTCTTTCCTCCCTCAGAGTCTTCAAATGAGTCTCCAATTTTTCCTGAAGAAACAGATATAAGCACGAGGGCAAACCACATTAGATGTTGGGAGCCCATTTATCTGCCTTTAAGAGTATCCCAGTTTTGAGGAACTCTGCCCTTCTCCAGCAGGGACTCAGCCCTGGACATGGCTTTGTCCATAGCAAAATACACAGGAAGAGACTGCGGATGCAGCAGGACACCTACGAGCCTAGGGACAGATCGGTGGTGGCACCTTCAGAAAGAATGATGCAGGTGGTTAACAATACTAATCACGTAACCAATTACAATATTATCAGTGACAGTATTTTTTAACCTGCTGACAGGCAGGGTTGGTAGCGGAAATGGGCTCTCTTGGAGCTAGGGAGCTCTTGCGAGGTCTGCCAGGGTGGCCACAACAACTGCTGGCCAATGGGAACGCCCAGCAGCTGCAGACTGACGTTAGCTGCCAGAGGCAAGTGGGCATGTCAGGGGCAGTGGGGAGTTTAAGTGGTAATTGGCACCAATAAACGTTAGCTCATCAGTTAACCAGTTTGAACTCTTGCTACAATCTAGTTGAATCCCAGTTCTGCCTGGCATAGACCTGTGCTTCCTGAAACCCTGCTATGGGTGGAGTGAAGGTGATTGGGGCCCCACACAGCATCCAGCCCAGCAACCTCATCTAGTGCCAGCTGCTGCATCAGAGTTTAACCCCTCACGGAGCAGCCCTGAAATTCAGCATCCCAGTGGGAAACCTCTTCTCCCTGCTGAGCCCAGGACTTTACAAGGCATCTTTCTCTCCTAACAGCCACACTTCATCACTGTTCTGTGATGCTGAGGGACAGGGAGCAGTGTAGTCTAACAACTGGACCAGGGTTCAGGACTGAACTCTATCCCTGATGTGTTTGGCGACTATGAGCAACTTGCTGCCCCACCTTCCCTTCCCACAGTTTGTCTAACTGGACTGTGACCTGCTCAGAGCAGGGACTTTCCCGTGCTAGGTATTGTGCAGGGTCACTGCGGATCTATAAGGCAAATAACAGCTTATTATTCCTGTTCATTCTATCAGTAACAGCTTGTAACCTCCTCTTCTCTAGTCCCAAGGCAGCTCACTGACAGAGTGGCCTGTAGCTCCTGTAATCTAAACCTCTCTGATTATTCACACCTTCCCTTGTGCAAACACCCCTCCTGCCACCAGTGAGGGCTGGGTTTCAGGATTTAGAGCCTCAGAGAAACATTTCCCACATCAGGTATCTGTAAAGACTTGACATAAGTTGCCACGAAGCCAGAACATTTACTTTTTACAGCATCTCTTGAATCATGAAGGCTTTACAGAAGTGGTCACCAACCAGTAGATCGGGATCTACAGGTAGATCTTGGAGCCTCTGACAGGTGATCCTGACTGGTTTGGCTAAGAGGCTATCAAGTGCAGCAATTCAGCTGCCCCCTCTTCCTGCTGCTGCACATCTCCTGCCCTTTGCCTTGGAGCTGTTTCCTTCTCCCACCCTGCATTCTATCTCCACAAACAGAGGGAGTCTGTAAGCTGCTTTTGAAAGTGGTGCAGGGGTGAGCCTTCTTCAGCCCCACTACAACACCACAGATGAGCCACCTGTAGCAAGCAGTGCTCAGCTGGAGCCTGTATCCTGAATCCCTGTTCTAGTCATGTACCTCTCCTGCACCCCAAGCCACTTCTCTAACCCTGAGCCCCCTGAGCTCAAACTGCCTTACAGAGCATGAACCCCCTCCTGCATCCCAACCCTCTGCCCCTGCCTGATGAAAGGGACAAAGGATCGGGGAGGGAGAAGGGATGCAGTGAGCAGAGGCGGGGCCTCGGAAAAGGGTCACAAAGGAGGTGGGGCAAGGGTATTTGGGTTTGAGATAGATCCTGGATTGCACTTAAATTCAAAAAGTGATACTTTAAAAGGCTGGAGACCACTGCTTTACACTGGTTGGTTCACATCTGTGGCTGGTAACAGTCAGTGAAATTAGCCTGTAATTAAAACCCAATGTTATTTCCCATCACACTGGACAGTCACTCTGTACCTTGTACTCCTGGGCAGCTTCCTGTAAAGGCACCACCATGTGAGCCTGGGATCTGTCACACACCACACAGACGGGAGTTTGATTCTCTTCACAAAACAGTTTCAGAGCCTCCTGGTGCTCCCCACACACCCCGTCCCATCTTGCTCTCTTTGCTGCCTGGAAACTCAGTGGCTTGGCTAGTTCCACCACGTTTGCCAGCTGCCGGTTGGGCCGGAGGGGTCCCTGCTGCTCAGTGTCTCTGCCCTGAGGGCTGAGGGGGGCCTGGCAGGAATTGTGCCCACACTCCAGAGTGACAGGGGCTGTGAAATCCTCCAGACAGACGGGACGCGGCGCTTCCTCCCGGACACTTTCCACGGGGCTCTCTGCAGCCATGGCTGCCTCTGGGCTGGGGGACCGGGGCCGTGTCACTGTCCTGAGCTCAGCAATGGGGGGGGCAGGTCCGGGGGTGGGTGCGAGAGGCGCCAGCACTGAGGACCAAAAAAAAAAAAAAAAAAAAAAAGATCAAAATTAAAAACCGAAAAAGCCCAAAAGCTTTGCTCCCCCCCTGCAGGGTCCAATGGGCCCCTCCCGCTAACTGCCCCGGCCAGAACCGCCCCCCCATCGCTGCGCCCCTCAGGCCAGCCCCCCTGTGTTCAAATGCCCCCCCCCCCCCCGCACACTCTGCAGCCCCCTCACAGCCCCGCTGTGCGCCCGGCACCACCCAGCTCCCCCCCCCGCCAGGCCAGCGCGAGCATCAGGAAGCGCCAACAGCCCGACCGAGGGGGGGGGGGCAACCGCAGCGGCGGGGGGGCCATTGCTCAGCCGGACCCGGACCCGCCCCCAGCGGGCGCGCCCCGATACCCAGGGCCGGACCCACCCGCAGCGCAGGACGGCGGGTCCCAGCCCCTCACGCTCTAGCGGCTCCTCCCCGCAGCGAGTAACGGCCCCAACGGCCCCTCACAACGGCTCCCGGCTCAGGGAGCGCGGCGCATGCGCAGTAACCGCGGCGCAGTCTGGTCCCTTTCCCTGCCCGCGCGCGGAGCGTTGGGCGGGACCCGCCGAAACCCGACCGCGGCGGAGTAGAACGGGGCGGCCCGTCAGACCGCGCATGCGCAGGAGCTCCGTGACTCCGACCAGACTCCAGCGCCAGAGCGTCTCTCAGACCCGGCGCTGCTTGGCCCCGCCCCCGGCCAGCGGCTACTTCCGCTTCTCGGAGCCCGGGCCGGCTCGCAGGTGGGGCGGGGCTTTTGCAGCGCGTGGAGCGACCCGGGGGATTCCCTCCCTGCCGGGCTGGGAGCGGGGGCGTGTCCCGAGGTGGGCGGGGCCGGCGCGCGCTGCTGGGGTTGCAGGTTCGCTCTGGGCCCCACGTGGCTGCGCGAGGGAGGCTGCGGCGGGTGCGCGCGCGGGGCGCTGGGACCGGCCCTTTGTTGGTCCTGGGGCGGCGCGCGGAGGGGGGCGGGGGATGCTCACCTGAGAGGTGGTACCACTCCTGCCCAGGCACTGCGCATGCGCAGCGGTTCTGGCGCAGCCCTTGCCCGTCTCTACCCGCGCGCGGTGAGTGTCCCGAGGGGGACGCGGCTCCGCCCCAGAGGCGGCTTCACGTGGACTTGGCGGGGGGCGGGGCAGATGCGGGGGGCGTGGCTAGGTTGGGGTCTGGGCAGACTCAGGTCCGGTGGGGGGAGGGGCGCCAGGTAAACTCTGCAACACCGAGAGCGAAGCCCCAGCGCGGGGGGGAGGTTAAAGCAGCTTCCCCAGTGGGGATGAGGCGCGAGTCAGAGAGTGGCCCTGGCCAGGGGCCTTTGTATTTGCTCCAACATTTATTTTAATCCCTTATTCACCTGGGAGGCGCTGGGCAGGCTCAGGAGGCTGCAGACCCCCCCCCCCCCCCCCCCGCACTGCGCCCGGCCCACTCGAGTGTGTGTTTGTGCTGCTGCATCTGAAAGGTGTTTACAATGTAAAAACGGAGCTAAAGACAGGACAGAGTCTCATCACTTTTCTCTTGTCTTATTCCCGGGACTCACAGAATTGCTCTCCCGTCTCTGCAGCCCATTTTCATTGTTTTACTCTGTGCAAATGCAATGCCTAGTTCTGTAACTACTCTGTGCAATGCAACTCAAAGTCCTGCTACTTTGAAACAAATGTAAGTAAAAATCACAGTAATCTTCTGTAAAACTACTTCAGTGAAAGTACAGAAGTATCCTATCTTAATTGTACTTAAGTATGCAAAAGTAAACAGTTGTCCTATGGAACCCGATGCTTAACCACCCAAGTTCTTGCAGGTCACCAGTAACACACACACACACTCACTCACTCACTCACTCACTCACTGCCTTCATTTATAAAGATGAAGAGGGACCAAATTAAATACAAGTCAGATTACAGAAATGTATTTATTTTGTCCACATTCACGGTGTGCATTTTTTCATTGTAATGATTAATTTCCAAAATGTTTGTTCAACCATAGGAGCATCTTTTTTCAAATTGACCAATCCTTGCTTGTCTATGAAGAAATGAGTCCATCACACAGAAGAATCTCTCACAGGCAGCTGATGGAGACAGGTCTGTTGGCCCTGGCGCACAGCTCCCTAATTCTAGAAAAAGAGTGCAGAAGCTCCATGGTCTCTCCTAAATTGGATTCCTGAAGACACCAAATACCCATCAAGCTTCTTTGTAGTTTCATTTGTCTAAAATGACAGTCTTACCTTTTCTAATCCCAGTTTCATTCGTGTTCCAAGTGGTCCTAATATTTGGCATCAAGATGTCAGTTGCTATTAGCTTCAGGTCCTCAATTATTTCACCAAAACATTTCTGAATGGTGCACTGAAGTCCATCTACCAGTGGCCTCAAGAGGGCATCTTGTTCCTTTGCAGTTTTGAAACCATCAAGTATAATTTAAATTTAAAAAACAACAAATGGCCTGGTAGCACTTTATAGACAACAAAACATATAGATGGTATCATGAGTTTTCATGGGCACAGCCCATTGCTTCAGATGACCGGAGTTTTGAGTTTAGGCTGTACAGACGTATTTATTTTGGCTCTGCACAGCCTAAAGTCAAAACTCCAGTCATCTGAAGAAGTGGGCTGTGCCCACGAAAGCTCGTGATACCACATATGTTTTGTTAATCTATAGAGTGCTGCCAGACTGTTAGTCTGTACAGGATAAACTGAAAAAAAAATCTCTGCTACCCCCTGAAGCTGGTATAATTTACGCAGCTGCACTCCATTCCATTAGTGTACTTATCTGTGCTTGGATAATATTTACTGCTTTCACCAATGGGCCCATAACCATGGCATATTCTGCCAATAAAACCAGCTCTGCTTGATTCAGCCTTTTGACTAGCCAATACGTAATGTTAATAAAAATACAGAATGATCAGCGAGGGGCGGGGGGTTAACAAAAAGAAAAGCATAAAGCGAAGAACTGCTTCTTGCATACTAATTTGGAGTCCTGGGAACACATTTCTCATGGACCTTTCTTGTTCATTCCGAATGCACCGAATTCTCTCCACAGCCATGAACACAGAGTTCCATCCTTTCTGGCATTGCCGAATGATCTGTGGCTTGTATTCTGCTTCCACCATTTTTGCTCCAATTGCTGAGTGTTCAATTTTAATTTATAGTGCTTAGCATCTGGCAAAAGTGGGCCTGGCCATCTTTTTTTAGGTGTCATTTGTTTCTTCTTGTACCACATCTATAAATGAAACTAGATTCTGCAAGTGGCAGGCTCAATGTTGGTGTTTTGGTACAATTTATTCACAGTTGTTATCGCTGTCAGGGACGTCTTCAGTTTTGTGAAATTCAGCTTATCAACATGAAACCCTGTTGTTGAAAACACAGTTGAAAGACACCTCCTCCCCCCCCCCAAAAAAAAGCTCCAAGCCACATTAATATGTCCCGCAATTGATATATCATGCTGGGAACAATACATTGAGGGGACCCTGGGAGAAGCTGTGTCTCCACCCCCAAGCCAGACATCCTCTGGTCCATCTCTTTCTCCTGCCCCCTGCACTCCAGGCCCCCCATCCCGCCCCCATCTGTTCTCCACGACTGAGGATTCCCCTGCTCTTGGCCCCATGACTGCACCATGCCAAGCAGCAGGGCTGGCAGTGGGGCAGCCGTTCCAGCCAGGCACTGGAGGAACTGGGTGCGAGGGGGGACAGAAGGGAAGGGGCTTGGATTAAAGTTAGGGAGCCTGGTCAGTTGCCAACCCTGTTCACCGTGCTGCCCAAGAGTGGTTCTTGCCCTGCCCTGGCCCAGCTGATCTCCTTCCCCCGCCCCAGTTGCTTCAATGCTAAGAGCCGGATATGCTGACTCAGGGACTTCCCCACGGGCTGCACAGGGGTTGGTAGGGAGCCTGTGGAGCTGCAAACTGGGCGAGCTATGGGCTAATTCCATGCTTGCCACTTCCCACCTGGGCCAGTGGTGCTGCCTGGCTTCTCCAGGAGCCTGTTGGGCCAGGGGATTCCAGTCCCAAACTGGACACCTGCTTCCTTCATCCCTCCCCCTCTTGCCCTGCCCCCATCCCCTCACAGCTCCCCTCTCCCACCCCTCATAACTTCTGCTCCTCAGGTAGGGAGACCCACTATGCAGGCACAAGTGCTGGGGTCCAGCCATCCGATCTGGGTGTAACTCGGCGTGTGCATTGCTGCCATGCGAGTGACTGTTGTGCTTTGCAGAGTCACAGGCACAGAGCTATTAGAAATGGCAAAGCCCCATTAGCTCATGGAATCTATGGCCCTAGGGCCAGTTCAGGGCATCTCTTCTCCATATTTGCAAATTGCCTTCCCTGCGTCTGCCCAGTGCAGCTGAGATTCTTTTCTGTCTCTTTTCTCTAGGACGTCAGAAACACCTTGAACAGGTAGGTGGCTCGCACTTCTGTCATACTGCACAGCGCAGGGAAAGAGCTTGGAGCTGATGTTGGCACCACATCTCCGTAGGGCCCTACAGCCAGATGTTGGATAGAAATGTCTCTGACTCACTTAATTCTGAGGGTCTCACCCTTGCACAGCAGACTCTGGAATTCCCCATTCAGGGGCACAGTCTGACTTCAGATGTTTCCTAGAGCTGTCACCTACCTGGGGACTGTCTGCCTCAGGACTGTGGGGCTGGAATATGGGTCTGTCACTGCTGGACACTGGGCACATTTAGACCAGGGCAGCAGGGACCCAGAGTCTGTCCTACCTGAGGGCTGTTTAGAGACCTGTGTGGAAGGAGCAGGGAAGGGAGAAACTGGTGTCTCAGTCTGGTTCCTAGTGGGCAGATTCCTGCAGCCCTTCATCTGGGAACATCCTGTCCCTCATCGCCTGGAAGCTAAAGAGTGAATTAGCCATTGAAACTCAATTCCACTTTTGTCCCCAGCTGGTCTCTCCGGGCCAGAGGTGAAGAACAGCAGTGGGATGAAGGTTGCATATCCATGGGCTGTGATGCCCCTGCTCTCAGGCTGGGGGAATTCAAGGAATTCTAACTCCAGGCCTGTTAGAGCTGAGACTCACTAGCCAAATCTTATCATCTGTAAATGAAATAGAATCACATGGAGTTGTTTCTGTCCAGGTGTGAGACGGGGCAGTTCCAGCTGCCAGAAGAGATTTCCCCTGAACTGGAAGAACAAGTCAACGCTTTCTCCCAGAAAACGATTGCACTGTCGGAGACTCTGAAGGAATTCAAAGGTACCTAGAAGGGATGGAGTAGGGGAAAGTTGTTTAACTATTAGAAACTATTGAATCTGGCCTCTGAAGCCAACCATCCCCTGCCTCAATTCCCACATGGAGAATGATGGCCCCATCATGCTGCTCTCCTTAGAGGCACTGAGCAAACAGAGTCAACTGCTTGCAGATAGAACCAGGGGTTTGCAAACTCTGAGCCTCCCGTTGGTGTCAAGGGATCTGAATAGGTAAAGTTAATGTCATGGCAATGTCTTTCCCCAGCGCAGCTCTAGGTTATGACAAGAGGTGGTAAGTGACTGAGAGAAACCAGGTGGGAGGGGATGAGGAGGGAAAAGTAAATCTCGCTTTCAGTTTGTGTCTCCTGGGGTGGGGATGAGGCTGCAGAGATGTTGGCTCCGTTGCTGGAAGGTGCCCAAGCGAGAGAGGACACGGAAAGTTTCAGACCTTTTCATACTAAACATTTGAGTATGTCTCTGTCTGGTCTCTCATACAATTGAAACGCAGAGTTCAGAATGGGGACATTATTATAACTAGGAGAGCCTGGAATCTCACCTCTCTTATCCCTTCCCCCACCAGACACTCTGCCCTCTGCACTGGAGAGAGCAAGAGGAAAATCCCTGGGAGCTTTCAGACAAGGTGAGTTTGTTGCTGGAAATTCTTTAAATGATGAGAAAATTCCTGTGAAAACATCTTCATGTCATTGAACATTGTCATTGAAGTTACCAACCAAACCCAGTGACCACGGTGCACACAGCCCTAAATCACCCAGGGTATGTCTACACTACCCTCCTAGTTTGAACTAGGAGGGTAATGTAGGCATACCGCACTTGCAAATGAAGCCCGGGATTTGAATTTCCCGGGCTTCATTTGCATAAGCGGGGAGCGAGGTGTACCGGTAGTTCGGAATAGGAATCCTAGTCTGAACTACCTAGTTCGAGCCCCGTGTAGCCGCGGGGATTTAAAAATGGCGGCTCCCCACTTATGCAAATGAAGCCCGGGAAATTCAAATCCCGGGCTTCATTTGCAAGTGCGCTATGCCTACATTACCCCGCTAGTTCGAACTAGCGGGGTAGTGTAGACATACCCCCAGTGATCAGTGAGGAGCCCCAGGGGCACTGCATGGGGACCTGCAGACACTTTGAGAAACACTGATCTACAAGGTGTGATGCTAAAGGGGTGAAGTTAAAGCACACAACGGACGGCACCTTCAGGCTCAGATTTCACTGCTCAGTCAGTTTCAATATGGGGTTGGTTTCAAACAATAAATAGGCTGAGAGCTGACTGGCTTCCACGGTATCAGTTTGTTCATGGCGAGAAACTTCTGGATACGCAAGGGCTCTTCGGTCTAGTGCAGGCCTGGGCAAAATACAGCCTATCTAGCTCGCCCGGCCATCGGATGCGGCCCACTGATGCTTAGGGAGCTATGCTTGCCACTTCCCACCTGCAAGCCACTCAAAGCGAAGGTGAGCCCAGAGGTGAAGAGGGAAGGCTACAGGCACTGCTTCCACCCCCAGGACAATCTCATTGGCTGGTTTCTGGCCAGAAAGGAAGCACTGTGCCCCCTCTGCTCCGGCTCATAGTTATTCACACACCCACATGACTCCGTAGCCGGTGTGAGGGTTGAACAGGCTCCCTGCCTGCCTCAGAGAGGTGCTTGGCTGCTGGTCAGGAGTCACTCAGGTAAGTCTCCTGGCCAAAGCTTGCCTCTGGCACCCCAACCTCTCCCTTCCCCATCTAGTTCTCTGCCCCCCCACTCCTGCTGTCCACTCCACATACCCAAACTATTGGTTCTTTTACTGCATCCAAGTAACCCTCATCCCCTTATTTGTCCACTTAGCTGCTTCTCTAAATTAACTTTATTTTAAATATCTCATGAGTAGTTGGCTAATCCAGTGCCCCAGATCACACCTGCCTCCTTCACTCAAACTCCTTCCCAGAACCCTCTTTCACTCCTGCATCCCAACCCCTTACCCAAAGCTCCCATCTTCTCCCAATGTCCATCCCATACACTGTATTTCCTACTTAATGTCTTGGAAGAGTGCAGCTCTCAATCACTTTCCAAAATCTTGGAGTCTCCCCCCCACCCCGCCCAAACAAAATGAATTGCCCACCCCTGGTCTAGTGGATACAGTTCAGTGAGAGTCAATAACTGAAAGCTGCAGTCAGAGAATTTCAGGCTAGAGAAGAGGCACAAATATTTGATGGGTAAGAGGATTAGCTGCTGAAACAAATGAGCAAAGAACTGATGGGTTCTCCATCTCTTTATGTCTTCATATCAACACTGGGCGACTTTCTACAAAATATGCTGTGGGGAAACAGCTTTGTGCATGGGTAGCTGGGCTAGGTGTAATGGCTTGTGCCGCAGAGTGGACAGACTGCATGGCTAAGGATATCTTCTGATGCCATGAATCCATGAATTTTAAGGTCTTATCCTGTAAACATTCAGCACACGTGTTTAATAATATGTATCTGAATACTCATATTAACTTCACTTCCTCTCTGTTGTGGAGAGAGTTTATAAAGTCTGTGTCAGATGAGAGAACCAAAGTTTGGGCTGCAAATCAATGTAGGAAGATGAAGGATTATGAATACTGCAGCCCAAATTAAATTAAATCTATGTCCATGTCCAGGCAGATGAATATGTGGCTTGTTTAGCAGAAACACTGGGTGCTGAGAACTGAATCCCATTGTTGCAGGCAAAGTAATGTAACTCAAGCCAGGTATTGAGAGAAATAAATACGGCTTTCAGATCTAACTTGTGTGTGGTGTTTATGGAATATCTAGACTCAGCGTAGAGTCCAACATGTTTTCCACCAGGGACAGAGTCTGGGCAGAATTGGGTGTGGAAAGGATTAAAACCCTTTTTGAAATGTCTTCAATTCCCCTTCTCCTCCTGACAGGCTGCAGAACACCCATGTCTGACTCCAGCTCAGCCCCTGGCCTGCAGAGCCAGGGACAGGAAATGGCCGTGGTGGAGCCAGTGAGCTTCGAGGAGGTGGCTGTGTATTTCTCTGAGGAGGAATGGGCTTTGTTGGACCCGGGCCAGAGAGCCCTCTACAGGGATGTGATGCAGGAGAATTATGTGGCTGTGATCTGGCTGGGTGAGGATTCCTGTCCCCTTGTGTAACAAAAGCTGGGTGGACTCTGGAGCAGCTGGGTTGGGTTTGGATCAGGGTCCTTTATTGCCCAAACCCCCAATATCAGCAGTATGTGCCCCAGTAATCCTGGCTCCTGCTTGAGAGGTGACTCAGTATCATAATAGTGGTGCTGCTCTTCCCACAGCCAAGGTCTCATTGTGGTTCCAGCCATCTTGCCCATGTTGTGCCTTGGCCGGAGGTGTCAGTGGAAGGGCCCAGGCAGGTACCAGAGTTGTGGGGCTGGGTGCAGCTGCTCTTAGCATCTGCAGGGTCCCCTTGTGCCATTGTGCTGAGCCCCTGGAAGGAAGGCGCCAACTCAGAGTCCTTCCCTTCCTCTGGTAGATTCTGTGCAAGCCAGAGGGGCACCAAATGGCAGGCTCGACTGGCCACAAGAGGAGGGCTGCTGCTGCTGGCAGAGTCGAACCAAGGCTGCAGAAGGGGAGCTGAGCTGTAGGAGCATCTACGAGCAGCAGAGAAGCAGCCCAGCCTGTCTCCACCTTGGTTGGCTACAGGAACAGGCCGGCCCTGCCCTGGCTGCCTGCAGGACTGACAGCTGTTGTGGGCAGCTGACAGGGCCCACCATGGCACAGTCAGTCAGGATCAGGAGTGTGGACCATAGGCAGGGCTTGAAGTGGCCAGCCAAGGATTCATTTTCCTGATCAGACAATTCCCCTGCCTCCTTCTGGCTCAGTTAGAGCATCTGAGCCCAAGAGCAGGGCAATTCCATCCCCCAGGCAAGAGCTTTGTGGGCAGAGCCCACAGGGCTCTAGAGCTCTGCTGGATCCTTTCCCTCCCAGCCCTAGAGACCTGACATGTGTCAGCTCAAATATGAGTCCTGTCTAGGGGTGTCTGTCAGTCCTGAAAGTCCTAGAGCTCTCCCCTTATGAGCAGTGTGTTCCTGTCCTGCCCAAGTATGGAACAGGCCCTAAAGGAGACTGAATTGTGTCCTGTAAGAGTGCAGCAGAGCGCTCAGTTCCCCATGGGAGTCAGCTGGGCTATTCCCAACATGGAAGTTTTACAGGGGGAGTATGGAATTAATGTATCCTGGGATCTTGTACCAGCCAGAGACCACTCTCTAGAAGGTGGGGAAAGAGCCTGTCTGGGTAGGAGACTCAGATCCTGGCTTTGGAAGCAGGAATGGCACAGACCTTAATGAACAAGATCAGCACTTGGTTAATTGCTCCCCGAATAGGATTTCCTATTTCCAAAGCTCATGTGCTCTCCTGGGTGGAGCGAGGAGAAGAGCTGCAGATCCCGGATCTCCAAAGCTGTGAGGAAGGGGAGATCATCAGTGACACCCACACAGGTGAGAAATCAGCTAAACTGACTCAAACCAATGTCTGTGTTCTCATAGCAGATGTTTATTGTGTGTTTTCATCAAGTCTGACTGGCCCTTCAGCCTGTCTTCAACTCCACGCTAAGAGTGCTGCGTGGGGAAAGAGTTATGGAGGTGTAGGGTGAACTCAGCTCATGATTATTGTATCTTTCCAGCCATTCTTTGGGTTTGTCCCGCATTTTCTATTCACCATTCAGAATTTTTATTTCAGCTCAGCACAGGGAATGACTCCTGTGTGGTTTCTCTCTCAATCCCTGCAGGTGATGGGATGCTGAATGAGAACAGTGAGAGGAGTCTTCAGGAGGAAGGACCTGAGCGAATGGCTCCATGTGGGCTCTTAGTGGGAAGATGTGAAGGGCATGTTTCTCAGAGTCCGGAGCAAGGAGAGACTCGTGAGAGTCAGCGTATTCTACAAAGGCAGCAGGGAAACCATCCAGAAGCAGGACAGGATAAATCCAGTCAGAGGAGCAGAAGGTTGAAAACAAACAAAGAAACTGTTCAAAAGAAAATCCCCCATCAACATTCAACTTGTGCTTGCAGTGACTGTGTAACTCCTATTAAACATGAAAGAGCCCACACAGGAGAGAAACCCTTCAGCTGCTCTGACTGTGGGAAAAGATTCAATGACCGGTCACAGCTTGTTATCCATAGGAGAGTTCACACGGGAGAGAAACCCTTCAGCTGCTCTGACTGTGGGAAAAGATTCAATGACCGGTCACAGCTTGTTATCCATAGGAGAGTTCACACGGGAGAGAAACCCTTCAGCTGCTCTGACTGTGGGAAAAGCTTCAGTCAGAGGTCACACCTTGTTATCCATAGGAGAGCCCACACAGGAGAGAAGCCCTTCAGCTGCTCTGACTGTGGGAAAAGATTCAATGACCAGTCACAGCTTGTTATCCATAGGAGAGTTCACACGGGAGAGAAACCCTTCAGCTGCTCTGACTGTGGGAAAAGCTTCAGTCGGAGGTCACACCTTGTTACCCATAGGAGAGCCCACACAGGGGAGAAACCCTTCAGCTGCTCTGACTGTGGGAAAAGTTTCAGTCAGAGGTCACACCTTGTTATCCATAGGAGAGCCCACACAGGAGAGAAACCCTTCAGCTGCTCTGACTGTGGGAAAAGCTTCAGTCGGAGGTCACACCTTGTTACCCATAGGAGAGCCCACACAGGGGAGAAACCTTTCAGCTGCTCTGACTGTGGGAAAAGTTTCAGTCAGAGCTCACAGCTTGTTATCCATAGGAGAGCCCACACAGGAGAGAAACCTTTCAGCTGCTCTGACTGTGGGAAAAGCTTCAGTGACAGGTCACAGCTTGTTATCCATAGTAGAGCCCACACAGGAGAGAAACCCTTCAGCTGCTCTGACTGTGGGAAAAGTTTCAGTCAGAGGTCACACCTTGTTATCCATAGGAGAGCCCACACAGGGGAGAAACCTTTCAGTTGCTCTGACTGTGGGAAAAGCTTCAGTCAGAGGTCATGCCTTGTTAGACATAGGAGAGTTCACACGGGAGAGAAACCCTTCAGCTGCTCTGACTGTGGGAAAAGCTTCAGTCATGGGTCATACCTTGTTAGACATAGGAGAGTCCACACAGGAGAGAAACCCTTCAGCTGCTCTGATTGTGGGAAAAGCTTCCGTCAGACCTCAACCCGTGTAAGACATAGGAAAACCCATACGGAAAAAGCTATTCACCTGCTTTCACTGTAGGAAATGTTTCAGTCAGAGGTCACACCTTGTTATCCATGAGAACTCTCACAGGAGAAAAATCCTTTAACTGCTTTGACTTTGGGGTATGCTATAGCGAGAGTTCAAGGCTTGTTGCGTATAATTGATCCCTCACAGGTGAGAAACCCTATAGTGGGGGTGAGCAAAATTTTCTGTTAGCAGAATCCAGCCTTCCTAAGACTTTGATCCTGTCCACAAGGCAGTGCCAGGCCCCACCTCAAAATGAGCATGTGCTGAGGGTGAAGGAGCTTAGCCCCATCCCCTCTTCGTGCTTTGTAGCCACTAGAGAGGAGGCAGCGCTTGGCTGAGTCATTGCCACCCAACCTGTGCCCGGCACTAGAGGCACTGCTGCCATTGCACTGCTGGCCTCCAGGACCACATGGCCATGTCAGGGGTGCCTCTGGGGCTGTTCCTAAGCTGCGTGGCTGCAGTAGCAACACCTCCAGCGCTGTTCAGAATGGGTGCAGTAGTGGTGCCTCTGGTGTCTGGGGCTGGTCTTGGTCTGTGTGGCTGCTGCTGCAGCAGTAGGGCCTCTCTCTGGGGTGACCAAGACAGTGTGACTGGAGATGTTGCTGCAAGGGGGCCCAAAGCCAGGTAATATTTGCTGTCCTTCCCAGACACTCCCTCCCAATCACCTCAATTCCCTTTCCCCCAGCAGCCAGCACTCCCAGCTTGCACTGACACCTTCCTTTTTTCTTGCACCCTGTCTCCTGGCCACACACTGCACCTTCCCCCTGCTTCTGCATCCCAGATCCTTCCTCAGGACCCCAACCCTTTCTTGAGGCCCCTGTTACGTTATTGGATTTTAAGGTGATCATACAGATAACTGCTGTAATCACGGGGAACTGTTTGCCCCAAATTTGGTACAAAGTGGGCTGTGTGTGGTGTCAAACAAAAGCTGATATTGTACTGATTCTGTGTATGGTATTCGTGTATTTGTTTGGAGTTTGCATGGGGAGTTATGACTATGGGCTCTGCTGATGCTGTGTATGGACTGCCTGTCATGAAGACGGAATGTCCTATGAGTGACTATGCTAGTCAGTATAGCTCCAAGGACAATAGTTCTCAAGGTGGCCAATACACACCTGAAGAATGTGTGTGGAAAGCTGCAAAGCAGCCAGAGCACAATGGCTGCTGGCATATGAAACAGGTCATTTGACCATGTAACTAGCTCTAGCTTGGGAGACACCAGAAATTAATATCAAATGCCATGAGGGGGGCTCCATCTTGTCTTCAGTCTTGCTACTTATCCCAGATGCAGCCTTGCTAAGGACAGAGACACGGGAAGGATTGCTGACCCATCCTGACATACGGGCCGTGTCTACACTGGCATGAATTTCCGGAAATGCTTAAAACGGAATACTATTCCGTTTTCAGTTTTTCCGGAAAAGGAGCATCTACATTGGCAGGCTGCTTTTCCAGAAAAGCCCTTTTTCCGGAAAAGCGTCTTTGGCCAATGTAGACGCGCTTTTCCGGAAAAGAGCCCTGATCGCCATTTTCATGATCGGGGCTTTTTTCCAGAAAAGACTACTGGGCTGTCTACACTGGCCCTTTTCCGGAACAGTGTTCCGGAATAAGGACTTATGCCCGAGCGGGAGCAGAATCATTTTTCCGGAATAGCGGCTGATTTTGTACAGTAGAGCATTGTTGCTTTTCCGGAAATTCAAGGGCCAGCGTAGACAGCTCGCAGCTTATTCCGGAAAAGCGGCTGATTTTCCGGAATAAGTGGCCCAGTGTAGACACAGCCACGATGTACCCCAAAGACTTATGCTAGTAGTTTGTAACATCTCCACTAAGATACTGCATCAAGAACTTGCTGATTGATGTTTATAATGTATTCTCCTTAACAGCCTTACTCTCAACCTTTTCTGTCTTTTATTAATAAACATTTAGATTCTAAAGGATTGGTCCACTGTGATCTGGTGGGTAAGATCTAAAGTATAAATTGACCAGGAATTCATGGCTGGTTCTTTGGAACCGGATGCATCTGTTGGAGAGATTGGGCTGTATAACCCCTCACCTGTGTGTAAGCCCAGGGCTGATTGTGGCATAGAAAGAGCTGGGGTATATGAGGGGTTTTGCTCATGAGGCTTCCTGCAGGCTGGATTGGCAGCTGAAGTGCTCAGTGTGACTGGTTTGTAGCCTATTTTGGAAAGGTCTCCAGTCAAGGGCTATCAGCAGTCCTGGTGTTGAGCAATTTGCCTTGAGTGGATTCCCTCAGCAGTGTTCAGGCCTGGCCCGGCCAATCACAGCCCTGCCCTCTCCAAATCTTCTGTAGATTACTGTTGCTAATGGAAACGCACTGTTAATTACATAATTAGTCAAGCCATTTTGCTAGGGATGCATCTGGGCAGTTGCATTTGAATTATTGAAGAGATTAAACCTTTTAAATTTCTCATGTTAGTTGATCAAACTTTATTTTAAATTAAGTAAAATATTTATGTCCAATACATAGGAGGTAGGCCTCACTAGCCTGGCCAAAGACTGAACTGTACGCAGCGTATCCTGCGTCAGAAGGGAGCTTCCTAAGCAAGTTGAGCAAGAAACCACAATGCTGTTAAACAAACAAACAAAAAAATCGCACTGCTTGCTGTTTATCGGGTCAAGCAGATGTTACCATCTAAGAGTAAAGTGCCTTACTTCCTCTTTTCTCTGTAAATTTCCACTGTGACTTTATAAGAAGGTATAAATATTTCAGACGTTTGAGTTTGAGGAGAGGCTTGTATCGGTAAGGGGTAACTCCCTGCCATCTGCAACACCACCACACCCAGCTGGGATATTAAAATGGTTTTGTCTGACTTGAACCCTAAACCTAGGGGCTACATCTACATTGGCCCCTTCTCCGGAAGAGGCATGTAAATTTCTAACTTCAGAATAGGGAAATCCGCGGGGGATTTAAATAAACATGGCCACCGCTTTTTTTCCGGCTTGGGGAAAAGTCGGAAAAGAGCGTCTAGACTGGCACGATCCTCCGGAATAAAGCCCTTTTCCGGAGGATCTCTTATTCCTACTTGCAAGGAATCTCTTATTCCTAATTTACTTGCAAGTAGGAATAAGAGATCCTCCGGAAAAGGGCTTTATTCCGGAGGATCGTGCCAGTCTAGATGCTCTTTTCCGGCTTTTCCCCAAGCCGGAAAAAAAAACGGTGGCCATGTTTATTTAAATCCCGCGGGGGATATTTAAATCCCCCGTGGATTTCCCTATTCTGAAGTTAGAAATTTACATGCCTCTTCCGGAGAAGGGGCCAATGTAGATGTAGCCAGGGTGTGTTTATTCCATGACAATTCTGATGTCGTGACTCAGATTCACACATCCTGCTTTTCGCTTGGGAAAACCATGGGCCACTCCCTACCTAACTCCAGGCACCACAAGCAAGGTGAGGAGCCTTTTAAATCCCTACTTTGAGAATCAGTAGAGGGCTTCCAGTGGCTTCAGGTGCTTGGTGGAATTGCTGGATCCAAACCTTTAAACTCGGGTCAGTTCAAAACCAGTGTGCCTGCTTAAAAAAAAAACCACAGTTCTGTCAGGAGTTTGGAAATAAGAACATTCTGGAGGGACAGTCTGGTATATAACTCTGGTTGTTAAATCATGCATTTGTTGAGTGTGTGAACGTATGTGACTGAATGCATGATTCCTGAGAAATGAACATTGAGTCTTGTCACCTCCCTAGGATAGACTCCTGGGGCATCCGTCAGCCACCCTGGCTGCCCGCTGCAAAGAAGCAACCAGCTCTAGCAGTTAAAGTCTTGGATGGCATGAGGTCTCAGTGGTGACTAACCCCATTTACCCCTCCCTGTCTCTAGCTACATCCTGTTACCGGGAGGTCAGGATCACCTCGGAGACAGAAATCGTGGGATGATGCGCTGTCCGGAAAAAAGCGCCAGTCTAGACGGGATCTTTCGGAAAATAAAGCTTTAAAATCAGGAATAAGGGACATTTTGGAAAAGGCTTTATTTTCTGAAAGATCCCCGTCTAGACTGGCGCTTTTCTCCGGCAAAGCCCCAAGCTGGAAAAAAGCAGCAGTCATGTTCATGCAAATTGAGCAGGGAAAATTTAAACCCCCGGGGCATTTGCAATTCCGACTTCTCTCATCTGCCAGTGTAGACATAGCCTTCCAGAAGAGAGCATCTACACTGGCATGTGCCTTTGTGCAAGAGCATCCATGCCAGTGTAGACGCTCTCTTGCGCAAGAAAGCACTGATGGCCATTTTAACCATAGGGCTTCTTGTGCGAGAAATTCATGTTGCCTGTCTACATGGCCTCTTGCGCAAGAACAGCTGCACAAAAGGGCTTATTCCTGAGCAGGAGCATCATAATTCTTGTGCAAGAAGCCCTGATTTCACACATTAGAACGTCAGTGTTTTTGTGCAAGAACTCCCCGCCAGTGTAGACAGGCAGCAAGTTTTGGCACAAAAGCATCTGCTTTTGCACAAAATCATGCTAATGTAGATGTAGCCCAGCATCAGGACCAGAGCACTACAAATAAAACCAGGAATTAAGGAAAAGCCAGGACAGAATGATAAAGTGAAGTCCCTCCTCTTTTCTACTTCAAAGCTAATTTTGAACTTTTTGACAGTAGCCAACCACTCAGCCTGTGCTCTCTTTTTCCAACTTCCCAACAGGAAAGAAGGAACAATCATCAACAGCAGACAGCAAATACATTAAAGCAACACTGTCTGCTCATTTCATGCTCAGAAGAGAACACTGTCATTCATCCTCATGGTTAGCGAGACCAACCACTTACAGCTGCATTTCTCTAGTTACCAACTATAGAAATGATCCCTGAAAGTACAGTCTTAGTAGAGCACTCCTTGCTACACACCCACACTCATGTGCATTCACTTTCTCCTCATGGGGAATGTTTTCACACAACACTTAGAAAACTAAAGAACAGAAATAATCTCAGCAAAGTGCTTGTTCCATTCAAACACGCTCCACCAGATTTAGAAAGCTGTATATTAGAATATGCTCCATGTCCCTTTTTACAGAAATATGCCTCCTGATTAGCATGTGGAACACCTGGCACCCAATCAAAATCTCTTGCTGTTTCTTCCTGAAACTGCAGTTCCTTGGGCTCCTTTAAGTCAGTGGTAACAAACTGCCAGTCTGTGGACCAGCTGGGTCCAGGATCCCCTGTCTGCCAGGAAGAGTTGGAAAGTGACTAAGTAGAATTATTTGATCACACTACTCAGGACCTTTTTTTGGGTATTTCTACTTTACTCAAGTAATTTATTTTTGTCACTCTTTGACTTTTAATTGTTGGGTTTTTTTAGACAATATTGTATTGTTTACTCCACTCCCATTTCCAGAGGCGCTGGGTTACTCACGACTTGCATCATTCTGATTTGCTAAAGCCCAGCTGCATGTGCAAGCACCAGTCATCCAAGAAACAGCCAATCCACAAGCACAATGACCCTGCCAAGGAAGAAGCCTTTTAATAGCTGCTCCAACACCTTGTCATTCAAACCCAGTATCCCTGCAGGCCCTGCCAGCCTGAGACCTTAGCGAGTAGGGCGGCTGCCCAGGGCTCCGTGCTGAGAGGGGTGATATGAGCAGTCTCATGTGACCTTTCCTGGGGCCAGGCAGCTAAACAGGAGGGAACAGCCGGGGTCAGGGGGGACAGAGGCACTTACTTGTGCTGAGTGAATCCTCTGCTCTGGTGGTAGCTGCAGCAGGGTGGGTGGGTGCGGGGGCAGGGGCTCCTCATTCCCCCTGGGACAGAGGCCCCTGTGGAAGCCCTGTGGGGGGGAGGTGGGGCAGGCTGTGCTGGAAGAGGCTGGGGGTGGGTGACTGAGTGGGGTGGAGATTAAAGAACAGAACCCAGAAGCCTGATGCTGAAACTCCCCCTCAGTCTGGTGTTTCACACCCTGACGGATCAGACTAAAGTGTCTCAAAGGAGCGACAGCCCCACAGCCCGGCCTAGGGATGGCTCAGCCAGTGGGTTAGAAGCACTGGGAAACAGAGAGACTCAGGAGCTGCTCAGAGACAACCACTGGTGAAAAGCAGAACAATTCCCTGAGCAGACGATTGGTTCTGGCTCATTTGCTGGGACTTAAGGAGAACAACAAAGTCCTGAGTCTCCTCCCTGAGCCAATCAGAACCAGGACTAGAACTGGAAGGCTGTGTCCACACTGGTGGACTGTGTCTACACTGGTAGGTTATTGTGCAAGAAGGGCCACACTGCCCACTCGCTCTTGTGCAAGAAGTTTTACAGTAAAGTGTAGTAAGAAAGGGCTTCTTGCACAAGAGCTATGCTCTTTTCTAGCAGGTGTAAGTCTTCTTGCACAAGAGTTCAGGACAGGGGTTTCTTGCACAAAAGAGTGTCCACACTGCCATGGATGCTTTTGCACAAAAGCACAGCTCACACACAGCAGCACATGTTCTTGCACAAGAACCTGCCAGTGCAGATATAGCCCACAGGACCTTCAGAGACAAAGTCCAGTCCCCTGCCTCACAGCAGGACTAAACACCATCCAGATCAATGTCTTACTAAAGAAGCAAAGCTACCAGGAGTGGGGTTTGATCCCACACAGACAAATGTCCATTGGATCTTAAGTCCAACACCTTAATCACTCAGCCATCCTGGTAGTGGGGGAAAGAGCAGACATGAGAAAGTTCTCTCCCCAAACAGCCCAGGGACTCACTCTCAGCACATCTGCCCATCCCATCCCGGTACCAGGGCTTCCCACCGCGAGGGCGAGAGCTGCCCCCTCCTCACAGCGAGGAGGGACGCAGGGAAAAGGAAAACCAAACGAGACAAAACCCAACGTCCCCAGGGATTCCGAGGGACAAAGGCCTGGTGGAGAAAATACCTCCCCCCCTTCACCCAGTGTTTTCCCTGCCTTGCTTTCGGCCAGCCCCCATGGATCAGGCCAGTGTTTCCAGCCTTTGTGTTTATACCATGGACAGACAAACCCAATCACAAACCTTTGCCAGACTGGTAACATTTTATTTACATATCACTGCGCATGCGTAGACTGCACTGAGCCCCACACTGGGCTAAAATCTACTCACCACGGATGGGCAGATTGCCCTAATTGCCGAGCCCTGCATATCTGTGTACACATTATGCAAGTAAGTGTAAATATCTGCAAACACTGACCTGCTCGTTCCCCCAACCTCGCACGTGCTGGGAACTGGGAGCAGTTTCCCTGGACCCAGGCTGGAATCAAAGCCACCTCTGCTGGGAGCAGCCCTGGGCCAGATCCTCCTCCTACAGCCCAGGGGGGCTGCTCTCTGGGGGAGAGGAGGGGGGTCTCTCTTACCTGCCCCTGCAAGGGGCAGGGACTGGGCTGGGGGCACTGCCCTGGGAGAGGTTCCTACATCGCACCGGCCCTGCGGGAGATTCCCCTTCCTGGCAGGTGGCACTGAGGGAGCTCTGAGACTCCAGGGAAAAGGCCTCCAGCCTCCCAGGCCCTGGGATTAGGAGGCCCTGGAACCAGGCCCCCTGGAGTAGCACTGTGGGTAGGGGCCTCTGACCCACAAGGTGGCTGGCCCCAGAGCCCACAGCCTGAGCTTGCCCAGGCTCACGCCAAGGGGCTTTCTGTGGTGCCAGGCGGGGGAGGGAGGCCAGGCCCAGGCCGGTGGGAGAAGGGGCAGCGCCTGCCAGGGCAGCAAGGGGAGCTGCAGGGAGCGAGACGCGGCGTTTCTGCCTGGATCACTCAAGGGTCCTTCTGCGGGTGAAGCGCCTGTGACACCCCTGTGCTGCTGGGTTCTCCTGCCCCTCCCCTGGGAGGCCGTCTCCTTCGGGGGGCTCTTGACCTGACACTCATCCAAGGGCCACCTGGGCAAAGCCGCCTGCCCCAGGCACCTTCCATAGCTCAGCTGGCAGAGCAGAGGTCTGTAGCGGGTGCTCGGCAAGTGCCCTTAGGTTGCTGATTCAAATCCAGCTGAAAGGAGAGATTCTTCTCCCTCCCCCTGGCTGCAGGCTCGGCCTTAGGACCATGCGGCTGCCTTGGGTCTGTCCCTTTGGGGCCTGGTGCTGCTACAATTGACAAAAAGGTTTTGGGTTCCAGCTGCCAATCTAATGTCTTGGGCTGCGCAGGCCTTGAGTCATGGCAAGAGCTGGAGGGGAATGGGGAACGGCTGCACTTTGGAATGGGAAGGGGGTGTCTGGAACCATAAAGTAGAACAGTTTTAAAGCGGCTTTCAAGGAGGGCACCATGGCTTAGTTGGCTAAAGCGCTTGCCTTGTAAGTAAGATATCCTGTGTTCAATTCCCAGTGGTGCCTTGTTGCCAGGTCAATGGGTCTTTTCTTCCCACTGTCCCTCAACATGTATCTGGAGTTGATTTTACCTTCAGTTGAGCTTGGTGGTGCTCTCACAGTGGGAGTAGGATAGTAGCAAAGAGCAGGAGGTACCCTAGGGGTTTGATTTAGTGAGGCTTAGCTAGACTTGCTAAATCAAGCTCTGGAAGATGGATTGCAACAGCCGACTCTACCTGAGTGAAGACATAGCATAATGAGGCAATTAGTTAGATGCAAACAGCCCCATTGCTGGTGACTCACAGAGGCTACATCTACACTAGAAGTTTTCTCCTTAAAAAATATGTTAATAAGGGACTCAATTGCATGAGTCACAATCTCATTTGCATATTTTCTTCCAATGGGATTGTTTTGCAAAAACAAGTAGTGTGAACATTTTTTTTGCACAAAACCCCCTTTTTTCACAAGATTTTTATGCCCCCCAAAAGAGGTATCCTGATCTTGCAGAAAAAGGGGGTTTTGCACAAAAAGAAAACTTCCACACTGCTTGTTTTTGCACAGCAACTCCAGCACAAAATCAGTTTGCCAGAAAATATTCAAATAAGATCATGACTCACGCAAATGAGACCCTCGTTAGCACCTTTTTTGCTGAGAAAATTCATAGTGTAGACGTAGCCGGAGATTCTGGTGCTGATCATGCAATAGAAGCACATTATGTTTAAACAGCTGCCGTATGAATGTAGCTGAAAGTCACAAGGATCAATGATCTGTGTGAAAGGCAGGTGGCCAGTAATTAGAGCCCCATGGATGTTGTGTGCACAAAGGAAGGTAGGAATGTGCACCGGGCAGTGTGATAACGGTGTTTACTGTATGTTTGTAACAGGCTCCTGCCCATCTCCGGTAGATTTGGGCAACTCCTCCACCAATTGCAATACACACTAGGCCGTTCCTCCCCAGCTGGGTGTGGTTCTTGTTCTTCCGCACAGCACAGCCCGTGGAGACCAAGGACCTGCCTTTGGGCTTCCAAATCACACCCTTGTTGAATGGATGGAAACAGAAACCAGACACACAGCGGGTTTGAGCTGGCTCCAGCTGAGGGACGGGTTTGCCTGGTTTATGCACATTAGAACAGGACAGCAGTAAGGATTCGTCTTCATTTAAAGAATTAAAAAAAAATAGAAACCTTGAATGTAATGGAATTGGAGAGAGAAATGTTTCCATTGAATGGTCAGTTGGATTTGAAGTAACGCTCATATAATTTGTAGTCTTATCACTGAGCTACTCTCCCTGATGTTTGCACTGTTAGGAGTTGAGAAGGGATCAAGAGGCTTTTGTAGCCCATACACCCCTGGGCCTGTCTCCATCGCTTCTGCCTCTGCCAGGTGAAGGGAAGCCGCTGGGCCCAGCATCTTTCTACCCAACCAGGGCTGGCTTTTGGGGAGACAGAGGGGCCACTGGAGCTGCTTGGTCCCCTGGCTGTGTCCATGGGGAGGTGGCTCTGCTGAAAGCCAGACTGGTTTTCCTGTTGTTAGGCAGGACCCTGCAATCCATGTTCTCTCCTGCTTTTGTAGCCTCTGTTGCCTTCTGCAGGTGTCCCTTCTGATGGGACAGGCATGTTCTTCTCAGGGTTTGGGTACCATGTTGCCCTAGGAAGGCGTGTGGCCAAAACACAGGCCTGGCTGTGAGCAGGATTTGAACCTGCGCAGGGAGCCCCTATTGGGTTTTAAGTCCACCACCTTAACCACGTGGCTATCACAGGTCTAAGCAACAGCAGGCCAGGGAAAATGGCAAATAATCTCAGTGCCCAGGCCTGACGTCACCTGACCCACAGAATTCACACAGCAAACCCTTTCACCCGTCATGCAGAGGAGTCCTGGGTGCTCTGGTCTGAGGCTGGCTTAGAGGTGAGTTCAAGGGGAAACTTCACAAAGGAGATTCCAGGCAGCCAGGCCATGGGGGTCTCTGAGATGCCCCAGCCCTGCAGCCTGTCCCACCTGGCTGTTGCCATGGACCCTCTGTGAGGTCGCTGCCTCCCAGCCAATGAGCTGAGGTGCTGCACAAGGCCCTTGTGATGTCACTGCTGTCTTGCAGGCTCATGTCCTGCCCCTGGCCAGCCCCTTGGCATGTGTGAGCTGCTCCCCCTCTGCCCCCCTCACTCAGGGCTGGTTCTGGGGCTCACACAGGGAACATCAGAGGCTGCTCAGGGGGCCACATTGCTAGGCCAGGGGCCCTCCTGTGGGCCTGTGAGTGTTGCTGTCCCTGCTGTACAGACAGGGCCATAGAGCCTCAGGAGGCTGCAGCGGTGGGAGACACTTCCCTGGTTTCGGGAGGGAGACGAGACGTCAAGGCTCATGACTCAGAGCCAACTACAGATACCCGTGGAAAGCTGATTTTCAGAGGGGTGTGATCAGCCCTTCCTGTGCATCTGGCTTCTTCAAAGGGGCTTCATTAGGTGCTAGAAGTTGAAGAAGGGTCATTTAGAAGGGAGAATTTCTTTCCCTGGCAGACTTTTCTGTGTGCCCCAGTGGCCTAATGGACGAGGTACTGGCTTTCTAAGCCAGAGATTGTGGGTTTAAGTCCCACCTGGGGTGACAGTTTCTCTCACTAATGAAGAGTTTACCTTCTTCTGCTCTCTGAAACAGTTAGCAAGGATGCCTGAGTGTTTTTCTCCTCAGCAGTGCACAAGAGAGAAGCTATTGCCACTGGGCCTGCAGGGCAAGATGAGCTTTGCCTGCCCCCCTCAGCCTGACTCCCTACTTGGCCCCATTCCTGCCTTCCTTCTTGGGCTGACCCAGGGTCCAAAAGGGGCTGTGGCTGCTGCTGATGGAAGAAGCTCAGAGGCAAGGTGCTGGCAGCAAGAGATCCTGGCTGCCTTTTTTCCCTGGGTCTCTGTGCACCATGCCGGCCGCCAACCACCTTGACCAAACCTCAAACAGCTGGATGAGCCAGCCCACATCACAGTGAGTTGCTAGTGGCCCTGTCAGAGAAGAGCCATTGGCAGCTGCAGAGACATCCCTTCAGCTGCCGGATGCGCCTCCTGAAAGGGCTATTTGTGAGTTAGGTTCTGTTTGGTTGACTAGCTCAGTTGGTTAGTACCTGGAATTAATAATACCAAGATTATGGGTTCAAGCCGTGTATGTGTCAAAGCTGCTCCCCACGAAAAGCGGTGAGAGGGAGCCCTTGGCTGTGGGACCCACTTGTGCCTGTTGTTCAGGGTTAAATAAGTTCTTCCCCAGGAGGTTGCCTGTTCCCTTCCCACCTTGCATTGGCTGGGAATCAAATCAAGCAAGGGACAGCAAATGCCAGGCACTGTCATTGTCTGGGACACAGATAAAAACCCTCTTGGAGCTGTGATCCCAGGAGGAGTCTCTGCAGGCCCTGCAGTCCATGTGGAGGAACATGGACATTTATGGCTGAATGGCCAATGGTCTAGCAAAGAAAGGCCACTTCCCTTCTACCCCCACATCCTAGACCAAGTCAGAGCCAAGGTCAAGGAATCACAGCAGAGGTATGTGAGGGAAGAACCACATTGGCTGGGAATTGAACCCAGGTCAACTACTTGGAAGACAGCTATGCTCACCACTATACCACCAATGCCTACCTGCAAAACTCCTGTGAAAATAAGTGAGGGAAGCCCACGTCTGCCATGAGGCTGGCCAGAGGCGAGAGGGTGCCTGTGTGGTTTGGGTAAAGCAGAACTTCTTGGCCATTAGCAAAGATCAGGAGTGGTGACTCTGGGGTAGTGGCTGCCCTGCGCTCTCCGTGGTGTGAGGAGCCGGGCGGGAGAGGAGTCCCAGAGGTTGTTGGGTGGGAGAGTAGAGTTTATCAGACTTTGGGCTGAGCTCTAGAGCAGCCAAGGGAGAGGGGGGGAAGTGGCTTCTGGATACTCTGTGTGGCTCAGGGATGAGGACCAAGAGCTGTCCCTGTGTTCTTTGCTGTAAAGTGTTGTTTCTGGGTCCTTCGCCTAAGATGGAGCACTTCTGCCTTCCTGAGAGCCATGTCACAGGCACAAGCCCCCAGAGACCCCTCCAGGGACACTTCACAGGCAGGGCCAGACCGAGCCATTCCGGTGCCCCGGGCTGACAGTTCAATTGTGCCCCGGGTTGGGGGAGGGCGCATGCGCGGAGCTGGCAGTGGCAGGATGCACGTGCCTGACCTAGCCCGGCTACCACCAGTGGTGCGCAGCCCGAGGCTGCCTGGGGTGGGTAAGCCTGGCCATGCAGGGCCCTGCAGCCATGGGGAGAAAGGCGCTGCTGACCGGTGCTGCGGGGGTTAACGTGGCCCCCTTCCCCCGGGCAGCCGCTGCAGGGTGGCTGCTGGGAGCTACTGCAGCCCGCAATCTGGGAACCGGGCCTGTGATGCCTGATGGCAGCTATAAAGGGCAACTGCGGGACGCCCTGGCCAACTGTCCCAATGTCTCACAGCAGAAAAGACAGCAAAAGAGGCCAATGCAAACAGCCCCCTGGCAGCGAGGGAGTCAGCACGTCGGTGGGTGGGGCAGGGAGCTGGGGGCAGAGCTGGGCTCTAACTCGCTGGGTGACCTTGGCCCATTCAGTGAATCTCTCTCTGCCTCCATGGCCCTGTCTGTACAGCAGGGACAGCAACACTCACAGCCCCACAGAAGGGGGCTGGTTTGATGCTTCACCCCACGGCCCAGCAAGGAGCCCCCAAGCTCCCCCTGTGCTCAGGGAGCCAGGTTTCCCATGTGAATTCTGTGGGGCAGGTGATGTCAGGCCTGGGCACTGGGATTATTTACCAGTTTCCCTGGCCCTGGGGCACTGCTGCACTCAGAGCTGTGATGGCCGAGTGGTTAAGGCGTTGGACTAGAAATCCAATAGGGTTTCCTTGCGCAGGTTCAAATCCTGCTCACAGTGAGGCCTGAGTTTTGGCCACACCCCTAACCAGGGCAACAAGCTGCACAACCCCTGAGCCACTCTCCCCATCCCCAGTCAATCCCTTTCTGCACCTTCCGAGAGAGACGTGGGACATGGGGCTTCATTGTGGGTCCCTGAGCTCTAGGGAAACTCTCAGCTCCTGCAGCCTCTGCCCCCTGCCCAGCACCCCATGGCTCAGCCCTACCCCTGGGGGCTGCCCTGCTCCAGTGTGTGATAGGAGTTGAGTGAGAGGATGGAGTGTCTGGGGCTGCCCGCAAAGGTCCATCTATTAAGGGCAGAAATGTTGGGGATGTGATGTGGGTCACCCCCCCCCCCCCCCGGGCCTGTGTTGGGAGCAAAGGTCTAGAGAAATATTGTGTGTGTGGGGGGGGGGGCGTGGGTCTTGTTTCCTGCGCTAGCTCTGCAACTTCCCCCCAAGGCCTTGGCCAAAAATTAGTAACAGAATATTTGTCCAAGTTTATGTACAGAAAAAAACTGACAAGAATGTTTATGTTTCTGTGGTGGTTATGGTGTTTGCTGTTTGCTTAATATGCACAATGCAAAAGGCTCCTAGTTCAAAGCCAAGCAGAAATGGGGGGAGCTCTGATCTTATTGTGGCTCCCCAGATAAGCTCCTGCTGCTTGAATAAGCCCAACAACTGAGTAGCCAAGGAACAGCAAGAGGCCCTGTCCTACGAAGCAAGGGAGGGGCCAGTGTGTGTCCATCAAACAGACAGTCCCAGGCTCAGAGGGCCCCTTAGAGGGTCCCCCATCTCTTGCACTCCTCAGGCCCAGGGGAGCACATTAGTGCCAGCAACATGCTAATGTGGTGCCATGTTCCAGCCAGGCCAACAGGGAGTATTTCTTGTGGCCTTACCAGATTTCCCCCAAGTGACACTACAACTCAACTTTCCTCCTGCAGGGCAGCTTGCGATGACAGCTTTAAACAAACCCATCAACTTGAAGTTATTAGCCCTTATCAGCATATGCCAAAGCCTGGGATTGAACCAGGGACCTTTAGATCTTCAATCTAACGCTCTCCCCACTGAGCTACTTTGGCCATGATACTTTGGCTGTAATTCTCTGTCTGGGACATTGTGTAGCTGGGCTGCATGTCGTCATGCCCTGCCCAGGAAGGCGAGACTGGCCTCTCCACAGCGCCCCTCCCCCACAGCCCAGATTCCCTCTAAGCCAGGCCTGGGCAATACAGGCCAGCGGGTTGGATCCAGCTCATGAAGTCACCCAACACAGATTGGCCTCACAGACCCTAAAACAATGGTACGCCCCAGGCGTGCACCTAGAAGCTGTCAAGAATATCTAATTCATGTGTGATTTGTAAGCAGTTTAATGTTGCAGGAGGCCCACAGGCTAGCAGCCACACAGAAAGAAGAAACCTAGACATAAAATGACGGTTAGGAGAGCTTGCACCTGCAGGTGAAGGAAGCCCTCCCAGTACCTACTGATGTACCGTGCCACAACATCCAACCAGGCAACTACGTGTTCGTGAAGGAACATCGCAGAAAGAATTCCCTGACAGCCCGGTGGAAAGGACCGTTCCAATCGTTGCTCATCACCCACACAGCAGTAAAGGTGAACGAGCGCCCCTCGTGGATCCACGCAAGTCATGTACGCCGAACTGCAGATCCAACAGAGCTGATTGACCCCGTCACCCAGGACCCCTCCCTGGAGGAATCACCTGAGGACGAGGTTCAGCGGACCGAGGCAACAGACTCTCAAACCAGACTGTTACCAAACCGACCTCCACCAGGAGCTTCGAGGTACAACCTGAGAGGTAGGACTGTGCCAGCAAAGACCTACAGGTGAGCCTGGTGCCCCGTAGCTCTCAAAGGGGAATCCATTCCAGTATTGAGTGAACTAAGAGACTACGAAATCTCGAAGAGTGCCTGCAGAGGCAAGCCCAACAATACTAACTGATTAAGCTTAGTTAAAGAGACTGCTTTGCTAGTTGCTAGCTAATTACTATATTATTATTATTATTATTATTATTATTATCCTTTCTACTTTAGAAATTTAAGATACTATAATAGGATGAGGATTGTTTTCCTTCTTTTAGTAGTCAGAATAGCCTTAGTGTATAACTTTCCCCACCCTTATTGGGAAGCCCTGCAAAAGGTTGTGTCCCTCACCAATGCAAGTGACTGTTGGATATGTGAACAGCTCATAAAAGGCTCTAAAGGCCTTTTACCATTACAGTTTATCCCAACTCCTGCCTCCCTGTGGACCAGACCCCTAAAATTGAGATTTACTGGTAGTCAGTACTCTACAGGAGAGCGGGAATGGGTAGATGCCCAGAATGATAACACTGTGCCAGAAGTACATAGTCATGGGGGGGAACAGGCAGATTTGGCATAAAAAAACCTGATTGCCTCAGGGATTCCCCTTACTCAAGCATTACATCCATCAGGAACTATGTTTCCATTGTGTTTTGAAAGCAAAATTGGCACTGGTAAAGATCTGGGGTTGAATGGGCAGTGGGTCATTTACCCAGCAGATAAAGAAAACCTCCCCCTAAGATGAAAATTCATCCCAGCAAAAGAAGAATACCTAAGAATGTCTAGAATAACTTTAAGTAATACTCCAATAGGAGTATTAAAGGGGGGAATTGTGGGAGAAAAATCAAATAACTCCAATTGTGTCTAAAGGGGGGACTGTGCAGGAAATCAAAACTCTCTGAAAGAAAACTGCTGTAAGGGTTAAACAGTTTTCCAGGCCTCTCTCCCTGTATCAGAGTGAAATCAAATTAACTCTAATCAAAGACCCTTACGAATGACTATCTCAAATTCATGGATACTCCTAGTCTGTCACAATTTGTCATGTAAACCCTTATCTTTGTCACAGTTTGCCTTGTAGACTCCTCCACTCAAGTTCTCATGTGGCTTTGTTCTGTAAAACTTACTTCTAGCACTCCTGGGGTGAACAGAAGTCTCAGAGTGCTTCTGCTGAGACTTTGATATGTTAAAGAAAAACAATCCACAACTGAGCTGTCTAAGCATTCTGTATAAAGGATACCTGAATCTGTCTGTCAGGGCTGCTGCTTTCACTCTTGGAAGTGACAGCCTGCATGCATGCATCATAAAGTTTTCTCTTCTAGGTTACTCTCGTGCCTCACTGATTTGACCTCCAGCCTCGGACCCTTCTGGGGGCTCTGTACCCCAGGGGAGCGAGATTTCCCCCTTCACCACCCCTGACTAAACTGTGCAGCAGCCCAGCCTCAAAGCTGCTTACTGATCCCTTCCCAGCCAGGGGCTCTGGACTCTGCCCCTGGAGCTGCCCTGTCTTCTCCAGAGCCCTTAGGCTGGCACCGAGGAGGCCTGAGTCCAGGCAGTGTCCAGTGGAGCCCAGCAGAGGCAGAGGGAAGGGCTGGTACTTGGGGTGGGGCCGGGGGCTGTTCTGAAAGGCTGCAGGCGCCGTTAGACCCTTTTGTCCTTCCCTGTCTCACCCCAGCGCTGAGCAACACTCAGTGTCGGTCTGAGCATCCGTCCTGCTCTGGGACGTGTCTCTGTGGCAGGAACCTGCCCAGGCGGCTCTCGCAGTGAGGCCCCTCCCTGGCAGCACCGAGCAGTGAGAGCTGAGTGAAGGGGAGGCAGGACCAGGGGGAGAAGGCACCATGACTGTGTGAGAGGGAGGCTCTGCCCTGGCCAGTGGGGAATCGTTGCCTCTCCGAGGGGCCCAGGCCTGGTGGGTCATTTCCTCAGGTTACTGAGTGGGGGCTGGAGCCAGTTCTGGGTTGTCTCCTTCAACAACCAAACTGAACCAATGGATCTTGTGCCCACCTGACTGTGCGTTGGGCTAGTGCTGTGTGTGCCACAGAGCTTCCTGCAGGGCTGCCTGCATGGGAGAGGGGAGGGGCAGTTTGAGTCACCCAGCTCTGCCCCTGCTGAAAATGGCAAGTGTTGTCTTAGCAGTGAGGGAGAGGTGGGAAGGAGCCTGAAGTAACCTCTTGGGTCTCAGCTGCTGTAACATGTGGTAATGAGGTGAGAAAAATGACAAGGCAGTGGCCATGTGAAATCTCAGTCTGGTTTCCCTAACTGGGAATCAAACCCAGGCCACAGCAGTGAAAGGGCTGTATCCTAACCACTAGACCATCAGGGACACCTGAAACACACTTTTTTGCTCACCTACACCAGCCTTCGCAGGCCATTTTCTGTCCACTTCAGGATTGCGGGCCCATTCTCCTTTGCCCAGAGGGGACAAGAACAGCCAAACAGAACATCAAAGCAGCCAGACTGGGCCATGCCAGTTGTCCAACTAGCCCAGGATCCTGTCTCACAACAGCAGCCAATTTCATTGTCCGGAGGGAATCCTCAGGACGGACAGTTATTAAGTGATCCCTGCAGTCGCTCATTCCCAGCTATTGGAATACACCAGCTAGGGACACCTGCCCTGTCCATCCTGGTTAAATGCCATTGATTGACCTTTCCTGCATTAAATTATCCAGTTCTGTTTTGGACCTTCTTGTAGATTTCACCTTCACAACATCCTCTGGCAAGGAGTTCCACTGGGCACAAAAATGCTTCTTTTGGTCTATTTTCAACTTGGTTACTTACCAGTTTCATTCTGTCAGCCTGGTTCTTGAGTAGGAGAAAAAATAATTTATTTGCTTTCTGCACCCGTCATCATCGCATAAACCTCTGTCCCATTGCCCCTTGCTTGTCCCTTTCCCAAGCTGAGAAGAAGTTCCATGAAGGCTGGTGTCCAGCAGCTCCCTGCCCCAGTGTGGCTGGCTTTTGGGGACAGCAAGTAGGAAATGGTGAGGAGGGGGAGGGGGCTACTGGAGCCACTTAGCCCCTTGGCTGGCTCTGCCAGTAAAAAGGAAAACAGGGATTTCTCCCAACACTGGAGAATGTGGGTATCAATCCCACTGCCTCTCACATGCGAAGCGAGTGCTCTACCACTTGAGCTAATTCCCATGCTGTACAAAGTGTGTCCTTCTTGGAGGCTCTTCCTTCTCCACAGGGACGTCTGCCTTCTAGGTCAGTTAGTCCTGGGAAATGAGAATTCTCCAAAAAGGCCACAAGGGCAACACTAAGGAAGGAGACTCCCTGCAGCAAAGCCATGGGGGGGCTCTGAGATGGCCCCTGCCCTGCAGCCTGTCCCACCTGGCCATTGTCATGGACTCTCTGTGAGGTCACCGCCTCCCAAACTCCATTAGCCAATAAGATGCAGTGCTGCAAAAGCCCCTTGTGATGTCACTGACACAGGCAATCCTTAGGCTGACACTGGGGTGGCCTTGAGTCCAGACAGTTCCCAGCAGACCCCAGTGAGAGTGGAGGGAAGGGCTGGTCCTTGGGGTTGGGGCTGGGGGTTGTTCTGAAAGGCTTCAGGTGCCGTTAGACTCTTTTGTCCCTTCCTGTCTTCTGTCTTCTACTAGTGCTGAGCAATACTCAGGCTGTGTCTACACTGCACTGCTCTTCTGGAAAAACCTGCGCAAATTTCAAAACCCAGTTTCAGTTTGTGTAGCTTTTTCAGCTGCTTTTTCTGGAAGAGGCTTTTCCGACATTTGGCCTGTGGACACTGGGCAAGTCACACAAGGGAGGCAGCAGGAAGAGCCAGCCCAATACACCAGCCTCCCCAGGGTAGGGAAGGCCAAGCCACAAGCCTCCAGCAGCTGCCTGGCCTGATTCATCTCCCCTTCCCACACTGGCACCAAGAGGCATTCTCAGCTAACATCACCACCCTCTGTCACATGGGAGTTGGGCTCATCCCAGGAACAGGCTGCTCAGCAGCAGCTGCACTTACCTGGTCACCCAGGGGAAGCAGCAATAACAGAAGGCCTTGTGTTTCTGCCTGGCTTTGAACCAGGCACCTTTCGCATGTTAAGCAAATGTGATAAACACTACACCACAGAAACACACTTGGGTGCTTGTGGAACTTGGATGACTGTTTTGTTACTAGCTTTTTCTAAAAGGGGACTGCACCTTGTGAACACTCCACCTCTTGTTCTCAGGGAAGCCACTAACCTGAGTTGTCAGCTCCTCATTTCCTCACTAGCCCCTTGAGATTTGGAGCTCAAAGCTGGAGCTGCTGTGGAAGGAGGTGAAGCTACAGAAGCTGACAGGGGACAATCAGCGGGCGGAGGGTTATTTTTTCTCCTTCCTGGGCTGATGTGGCTAGAACTGAGGAGAAGAAAATCCTCTTCCCTTCTCCTCAGAAGATGGAAATTGCAGTTGGTTCTCTCTCTGGTTCTACTAAAGCTGGGCCCCAGGACTAGACTTTTCTTTCTAAAACCCTGGTGAAAGCAGAGAGTGAATTGCTTGTAGACTGAGACTTAAAGAAAGTCATTGCCCAGCATAAGGCTTGAAGCCATGACTCTGAGATTAAGAGCCTTATGTTGTTCTGCTAACTGAGCTAGCCGGGCTGTAACAAGTATTTTCATACCCCATCACAGAGTAGCAGGAGCCAAGTGTTCTCAACTGCCTGACTTGGCTCTTGCCTCCAGTGGGGGATTCTGATCTGTGGGGAGGTTTGAGCTCAAATCCCCCTCCTGACACACCCACTTCTTTCCCCACAAGGAGCGGCCCCATTTCCATCTCTCCAGGGACAGGAGAAGGGGCCGGTTTCAGGATTCCTTGCGCAAGAACCTCCCCATGTAGACCTAGCCCTGCAGTCAGAGTTTGAAGGCTGTACCAAGTGGCCAGGAATGACATCCCTTGTTTCAGTATTTTTCTTCTATACAATTATCAAGCTATATTTAGCTAAGCTGTTTGTGAGTAACTGGCACAGTAGCGCACATCCGCACAAGCGCAAACGACCTCACTAGTGGTGCACATTATGAAACTCACTCCACCCATGGATGGAAAATCTCAGAGGGAACACGGCCTCCCTGCCCATCTTCTTCCCTGCATTGGCAGCCACAGTCCCGTTCAGCCACTGGGACACCCCGGGAAGAGAGGCAGGAATGGGGCCAAGTGCAAGTCAGGCTGAGGGGAGCAGGCAAAGCTCATCTTGCCTTGCAGGTCCACTGGCAGCAGCATCTCACTTGTATTCTGCTGAGAGAAAAATATGCCTGAGAGAAACATGGGCCTCAAAAAGCTTGCAGCAGTTGCCAAAGTAGCTCAGTTGGGAGAGCGTTAGACTGAAGATCTAAAGGTCCCTGGTTCAATCCCGGGCTTTGGCAGAAGCCTTAGTCAATGCGGCTTAGTCTCTTTTGGCATCTCTCCATCTCTGGCAGGCCAGTATCTGCAGTCAGAGTTCAAAGGCTGTATCAAGAGGCTGGGAATGACATAATAAAGTTGATATTTCAGGGTTAGAAATGGGAGAGGGGATTTCATGTCACCTCAGAGATTGTTGACACAGTAGAACAGGGCTCTTGGCTTCAGCTGCTCCCAGCCTTGCGTCTCTGTTTTTAATTCCATGCCCCCAGAAATGAACAGTAACAGAGCCTGCCTCGGTCTAAATCTGAGGCTTCCCCATACTGAGGACACGCTATTTCTATTTTCTTAGACTGGAAGTTATTATGTTGATTTAAGCAATTTCAAAATAGTTTCCAAGTATACACATGCCCTTATAGTCCTGGTCTTCACAACATCCTCTGGCAAGGAGTTCCACAGGTTGACTGTGCGTTGTGTGAAGAAATTGTTCCTTTTGTTTGTTTTCAACCTGCTAATATCATGATGCATCCTTAGTTCTTCTATTATGGGAACAAGAAAAATACCTTTGCTTATTTACAGTCTCAAAACAGCCATGATTTATAGACCTCTATTTTATTTCCACTCTGTCTCCATCTTTCTAAGATGAAAAGTTCCAATCTCTCTTCATGTGGCAGCTGATCCAAACCTTTCATCATTTTTGTTGTGCTTGTCTGAAGTTTCCAATGCCAAGGTATGGGTTTTTTGTTGGGGGCGGGGGGTAAGGCAACCACATTTCCAGTCAGTGCTCAAGTTGTGGGCACAGCATGGATTTACAGAGATGTAATATGATAGTCACTGTCTTATTGACAAGGACCTTTTAAAATAATTTCTAACATCCCATTTGTGGCTCTACATGGAGTGGATGTTTTCAGAGATCTCTCCAGCTGTGACTTGTTGTAGGCAGATTTGTTTCCATTTAGTATGTGTGTTACTAATTGTTTATACTAATTATACGGAATAATTGCCAGACTCAGAGCTCACAGCAATTTTCCATGAAAAGTTGCTTTCCCCTCCCCATCATGGTGCTGGAAAAAGAGCTAGTAACAGAATAGTTAGCCAAGTTTAAGCACTTTTGTGGCTTTCTGTGGTGTAGTAGGTATGATGTTTGCCTAACATGCAAAAAGTCCCTGGTTCACAGCCAGGCAGAAACAGATGTTCTGCTTTCATTGCAGCTCCTCTTGGTGCCCAGGAAAGTTCAGGTCTTGCTGCCCATCCTGAGGCTAGGTATGGGGCCACCTCTTCCTGCTGCCTCCTTGTGAGACTGGCCCAAGGAGGAATAGGACAGAGAATGGAAGCCAAGCTGAGGGAGGCAAACCAGAGGCTCTGGGACTCAGTGGTTGAGGAGAACCCTCCCTCTTGTTCTACCAAATCCTGTGGGGGTGGGGCTGGCTGTGGGGAGGCAGAGGCCTGGGTTTGTCCCAGGGATGCTTCTTGCAGTCCAGGAGAAGAAGGGGGCTCTGGGTGGAAGGAAAACAAGCAACGCTGGTCCCAGTGGGCATGAGCTGAGGCTCCAGTTCAGCATAATTGAGTCACTGAGCTGAGGAAGTGGTGTTGGGTGGAGGTCCCATGGTGTAAGGAGCAGCACTTGGGCCTGGGAGTCCTGCAAGCTGAGTCCAAATCTCAGTGGGACCTGCTAGTGTTTGGCTGCAAAACCCTCCCACTTCCCACTTCCACTGCTTTGCCTTCCTTCCCCTTAGGTTCATGAGAGACAATTTCTTACCTAACGCTGGGACTAAGTCTAGACTGGCATGATTGGCATGATTTTCCGGAGATGCTTTTAATGGAAAAGTTTTTCGTTAAAAGCATTTGCGGAAAAGAGCGTCTAGATTGGCACGGATGCTTTTCCGCAAAAGCACTTTTTGCGGAAAAGCATCCGTGGCCAATCTAGACGCGGTTTTCCGCAAAAAAGCCCCGATCACCATTTTCGCCATCGGGGCTTTTTTGCACAAAACAAATCTCAACTGTCTACACTGGCCCTTTTGCGCAAAAGTTTTTCGCAAAAGGGACTTTTGCCTGAACAGGAGCAGCATAGTATTTCCTCAAGAAGCACTGATTTCTTACAGTAGGGAGTCAGAGCTTCTGCAGAAATTCAAGCAGCCAGTGTAGACAGCTGGCAAGTTTTTCCAGAAAAGTGGCTGATTTTCCGGAAAAACTGGCCAGTCTAGACACACCCATTAAGTCTCCCTCTGTGCCTTGTGCTGGGGAGCCTGACCCCTGCAGGGAACCTTGGGGTAGCCACTGCTACAGCAGGAATTTGGGCATCAGGTCACCCCACTGGGGACAATGGAGGGAAGAGAAGAGTTTTCCCTGCTATTGGGGGAAGCTGGCCAGGCCAAGGCCCTTTCAGCCACTGGGTCTGTGCAGGCTGGAGCCTCCTCCTACCAGCTCTCTGGCCCGAGTCCTGCAAACACCTGAGCCTTTTGCCTGCTTCTGCTTCCCTGTCCATAGCAGGAGGCAAAATGAGGGCAAGTCAACAAAACAAACACCCCAGGGGCCAGCATAGGGCTTGAACCCATGATTTTGGCATCATTAGCACCACGCGCTAACCAACTGAGCTAGCCAGCAAACAAAAGTGCAGTTCACAAGTGGCCCTTTCAAGAAATGCGCCTCACACAGCTGCAGCGATGTCTCTGCAGCTGCCAAGGGCTCTTCTCTGCCAGGGCCACTAGTGACTCACTGTGATGTGGGCTGGCTAGTCCAGCTGGTTTGAGGTTCGGTCACGGTGGCTGCAGTCAACATGGTGCACTGAGACCCAGGGCAAAGAGGCAGCCGGATTCTCTTGCTGCCAGCATCTTGCCTCCCAGCTACTTCCCTGTCAGCAACAGCCACAGCCCCTTTCGGCCACTGGATCAGCGCGGGAAGGGAGGCGGGAATGGGGCCATGCCATTCCACTCACAGCGCACTACATCATATCCTGCACATGCAGGCTGCCTGCACACAGCATCCCAGCCTGCACATGCTAGCAGCTGGCCGCTGAGCATAGGGAGTGGCTCTGGCAGCGGTGAGGGATTCATGTGTGGTGGCAGCTCACATTTTCCTAGGTCCTCCTGGGACACAGAAGAGGCCTCCCCTGGCCACCCATGGAACTGCTGGTTCGGGAAAAGCCAAATGAGCCATGGTGCCCTCCTCAGGGAGTTTGGTGAAACTGTTCTACTCTATGGTCCCAGACAACACCTTTGACTCCCAAAGTGCAGCCATTCCCCATTTCCCTCCAGCCCTGGCAGTGTCTGGCTCCCTGGGCACAGAAGGCTACAGCTCAGTGGGCAGAGGCTCTGACATGCACATCTCCCCCAGCCGCTGGGACTGTAGAATTTACCTTTGAGGTTTGGCATAGTTTGGGGGAGGGAGAAGTGCAGCAAACATTGATCATCTGGCTTGTAAATCCCTTGGTCCTAGGGTTTGGGTTGGAGTCCCCAGGAGGGGACCCGGCCTTCTTCAATTTGCTGGAAGGAGGTGAAGCTACAGAAGCTGACGGGGACAATCAGTGGGCGGAGGGTTATTTTTTTCTCCTCCCTGAGCTGATGTGGCTAGAACTGAGAAGAAGAAAATCCTCTTCCCTTCTCCTCAGAAGATGGAAATTGCAGTTGGTTATCCCTCTGCTTCTACTAAAGCTGGACCCCAGGACTAGACTTTTTTTTTCTAAAACTCTGGTGAAAACTGAGAGCCAATTGCTTGTAGACTGAGAAAGTGAGTTAAAGAAAGGAACTGCCCAGCACAGGGCTTGAACCCATGACCCAGAGATTAAGAGTCTCAGGCTCTACCAATTGAGCTAGCCAGGCTCTGTACAAAAAGTTTCCTAATATCCCATCCCAGCATAACAGGAGCCAAGAGTTCTCCACTGCCTGACTCAAGGCTCTTTCTTGCCCATAATGTGGGGTTCTGGTCTGTGGAGAGGTTTGAACTCGAACCCCACTCCCGACACACCCACTTCTTTCCCCACAAGGAACGGCCCCATTTCCATCTCTCCAGGGACAGGAGAAGGGCTCTGGCCTGTTCTCTGCAAAATGCTCAGCCTGTTTCATTTTCTGCAGGAACGAGTGGGATCCATGCGCCCTGTTCCCCAGTGAGAGGTATGTGTCCTCTTCCCCCCTTTCCACAGACACAGCAGGCCAGGGGGCTATGAGCCTCCAGAGGCCCCTTCCTACTTGGCCTCCCACAAAGCTGGGGTGAAAAATTCCTAGACCCCAGCCCTCCTGCCAGGGCAGAGGTAGCAGGATTCACTCCCATCTTCTCCTGCCTGTGCCCTGGTGCTGAGGGGCCGGCCCCTTTCCTGCTGCCCCAACTCTTATTCCCACAATGCACTTTGTGCAGGGGCCATTGGTGTTTGTGCCAAGGTTCATGGCTGGGAGCCAGGACTCAGGACCCTTCCCCCAATTCCTCCTCTGACCCGCTCACACTGTCTGGCTGCCTCCAGCACGGGCTGAGCTCAGGAGTCAGGTGGGTGACCTGCCCTGCAGCTGTGATGGCATCAGGCCCTTCCCGCCAGCCTGCTCCGACTGGAGATGGAGCTCCAGTGGCCTCAGACACCCAGCAAGAGGAACAAAATTTTCTCCAGTGAACCTCAGGGTATAGAAGCCAAAGCACCTGAACCTTGTAACAACCAGCTCAGTCTTAGGAGGTCCCACTGAGATTTGAACTTAGATTGCAGGATTCAGAGTCCTGAGTGCTGCCCCTTACACCATAGGACCTGTGGTGTGAAAGTGCAGTGGGCACCTCTGACTCTCAGCTCTCAGGCTGGCCTCTGCTCTCCTGGCTCCCTCCAGCTACTTCATCTCCCAGGACTCCCTGTGAGAAATGTGTCACTTTCACCCCTGGGAGCAGCTCAGCCAGGCAAAGGGGCTGCCTGGGGCAGGACATTAGCCCTGGAGGGCAGGGGTGGGTGTGGCAGTGACATCACAAGGGCCTTTCGCAGCCCCTCAGCTTATTGGCTAATGGAGTTTGGGAGGTGGTGACCTCACAGAGAGTCCATGACAGTGGCCAGGTGGGCCAGGCTGCAGGGCAGGGGCCATCTCAGAGGCCCCCCCCCCCCCCCCCCCCCATGGCTTTGCTGCAGGGAGTCTCCTTGAGAGTTGCCTTGAGGCCTTTTCGGAGCCTTCTCCTTTCCCACGACTAACTGACCTAGATGACAGATGTCGCTGTGGAGAAGGGTTAGGGTTAAGTGCCTCCACAAAAACCTTTGTAAATGCAGCAGCGGAATTAGCTCAAGTGGTAGAGTACTTGCTTAGCATGCGAGAGGCAGTGGGATTGATGCCCACATTCTCCAACTGCAGCTCAGCTCTTATCCATTATTTTCACTGTCAGGGGCTCAGTGGCCCCCTCCCTCTTCCTACCTGCTCTCCCAAAAGAGACAGACCTGGCTCCCCTTTCTTTGCCACCAGCAATTGCCGTGCTGCAAAGCAGAGAGTGGAGATATCAGGCTCTGTGGTGCAATGGAAAGCATGTTGGACTTTTAAGCTGCAACAAAATGCAGGACTGTGTAGCACTTTAAAGACTAACAAGATGGTTTATTAGATGATGAGCTTTCGTGGGCCAGACCCACTTCCTCAGATCAAATAGTGGAAGAAAATTGTCACCACCATATATATCAAAGGATACAAAAAAAAACCGAACACATATGAAAAGGACAAATCAAATTTCAGAACAGAACGGGGATGCCGGGGGGGGAAGGTAAATGTCTGTGAGCTAATGATATTAGAGGTGATAATTGGGGAAGCTATCTTTGTAATGGGTAAGATAACTAGAGTCTTTGTTAGGACCCCACCGTAAAGTGTCGAATTTTAGCATGAATAACAGTTCAGAGGATTCCCTTTAAAGTGCAGTTTTAAAAGGCTTTTGAAGCAGGATGCAGGTAATTAAGCCATTGAGATAATGTCCTTTCTGGTTGAAATGGCAAGAAACTGGTTTTTTCTGTATTTTGTTTCAGCTACCCTAGACTAACATGGCTACTTTTCTATCACTATTTTAAGCTGCAGTGATTCATGTGAGCCCAGCTAGACATTCAAAGTTTGTGGGTTCAAGTCCCACGAGTGTCACTTTAGCTCCTTTCTCATTTCCAGGGCGCAGCTTTTACAGACCAGGCAATCCTTAGGGTGAAACTGGGTTGGCTTGAGTCCAGACAGTTCCCAGCAGACCCCAGTGAGGATGGAGGGAAGGGCTGGTTCTTGCGGTTGGGGCTGGGAGTTGTTCTGAAAGGCTTCAGGTGCCATTAGATCGTTTCATCCTTCCCTGTCTCCTACCAGTGCTGAGCAACACTCAGGCTTTGTCTGCCCTACACTGCTCTTCTGGGAAAAGCTACGCAAACTTCAAAACCCAATTTGTGCAGCTTTTTCTTCTGCTTTTTTTTTGTCTGTTTGTTTTTTTGGAAGAGGCTTTTCCGACATTTGGCCTGTTACACTGGGCAAGTCACACAAGGGAGGCAGCAGGCAGAGCCGGCCCAATGTACCAGCCTCCTAGGGCAGGGGAGGCCAAGGCACAAGCAGCTGCCTGGCCTAATTTATCTGGCTTCCCCAGGTTGGCACCCAGGGGCATTATCAGCTGACGTTACCCCCCGTCACATGAGCATTGGGCTCATCAACAGGCTGGTCAGCAGCAGCTGCAGTTACCTGGGCACCGCAATAAGAGAAGACCCTGTGTTTCTGCCTGGATTTTTACCAGGGACCTTTTGCGTGTTAGGCAAACATGATAACCACTACACCACAGAAACACATTTCAAGGGATGGAACTTGGCTGACTGTTCTGTTCCTAGCTCTTTCTAACACCCTGCTCTGCAGAGGAGGGGGATGCTCCTTGTGAACACTCCACCTCTTGTTCTCAGGGAAGTGCCTAATTTCCTCACCAGCCCCTTGAGATTTGTAGCTCAAAGCTGGAGCTGCTGTGGAAGGAGGTGAAGCTACAGAAGCTGATGGGGGACAATCAGCCGGTGAAGGGTTATTTTTTCTCCCCCCTGGGCTGATGTGGCTAGAACTGAGAAGAAGAAAATCCTCTTCCCTTCTCCTCAGAAGATGGAAATTGCAGTTGGTTCTCTCTTTGGTTCTACTAAAGCTGGACCCCAGGACTAGACTTTTTCTTTCTAAAACCCTGGTGAAAACTGAGAGCCAATTGCTTACAGGCTGAGAATGTGAGTTAAGGAAGGGCTCTGCCCAGCATGGGGTTTGAACCCATGACCCTGAGATTAAGAGTCACATGCTCTACCAACTGAGCTAGCCAGGCTGTGTGGGAAATGCTTCCTAATATCCCATCTCAGGGGAACAGGAGCCAAGTGTTCTCCACTGCCTGACTCAAGGCTCTTTCTTGCCCATAATGTGGGGTTCTGGTCTGTGGAGAGGTTTGAACTCGAACCCCACTCCCGACACACCCACTTCTTTCCCCACAAGGAACGGCCCCATTTCCATCTCTCCAGGGACAGGAGAAGGGCTCTGGCCTGGTCTCTGCAAAATGCTCAGCCTGTTTTATTTTCTGCAGGAAGGAGTGGGATGGTTGTGCCCTGTTCCCCAGTGAGAGGTATGTGTCCTCTTCCCCTTTTCCACAGACACATGAGGCCAGCCAGAGGCGAGAGGGTGCCTGTGTGGTTTGGGTAAAGCAGAACTTCTTGGCTATTAGGCAGAGACCAGAAGTGGTGACGGTGGGGTAGTGACTGCCCTGCACACTCCAGGGTTTAAGGAGCTGGGCAGGAGAGGAGTCCCAGAGGTTGTTGGGTGGGAGAGTAGAGTTTATCAGACTTTGGACTAAGCTCTAGAGCAGCCAAGGGAGAGGTGGGGAAGTGACTTCTGGATACTCTTTGTGGCCCAGGGATGAGGACTAAGAGCCGTCCTTGTGTTTTTTGCCGTAAAGTGTTGTTTCTGGGTCCTTTGCCTAAGATCGAGCACGTCTGCCTTTCGGAGAGCCATGTCTCAGGCACAAGACCCCAGAGACCCCTTCAGGGACACATCACAGGACCAAGCAAGGGGCAGAAACACTGGGCACTGTCAGTGTCTGGGCCAGAGATAAAGACCCTCTTGGAGCTGTGATCCGAGGGGGAGTCTCTGCAGGCCCGGCAGTCCAGGTGGACGAATGCAGACATTTATGAACATAAAAACATAAGAACGGCCATACTGGGTCAGACCGAAGGTCCATCTAGCCCAGTGTCCTGTCTGCCGACAGTGGCCAGTGCCAGGTGCCCCAGAGGGGGTGGACCGAAGACAACGATCAAGCGATTTGTCTCCTGCCATCCGTCTTCAGCCTCTGACAAACAGAGGCCAAGGACACCATTTTATCCCCTGGCTAATAGCCTTTTATGGACCTAACCTCCATGAAATTATCTAACATATGGCTCAATGGCTGATGGCCTTGCAGAGAAAGGCCACCTCCCCACTCCTGCATCCTAGCCCAAGTCAGACCCAAGGTCAACGAATTGCGGGAGGGGTATGTGAGGGCCTGTGAGGGCAGGTCCCGCTCTGGGGAAGCACCGCAGCACTGTGCATACTGTGAGGAACTGGACCGAATCCTGGGGTGTGGGGAGCCCCTGTCTCCAGGGATAGTTGTGGAGTCTGGGATGGAGACACCTGGGCAGCAGCGGCGGCAGCTTCAGGATGACAACGCTGATGACCTGCAGTGCCAGGAGATGCAGGAGGACTCCCAAACGGCTTCAGGCAGCGGGGAGGGAACATCAGGTGAGTGCTGGGAGGTTGCAACACCCAGGACATGTCGACACTTGCAGTCTCCTTCAGGAGAGGGATGCAAATGGAGACATTCGAAATTGTAAATGAAACCGGGATTTAAATATCCTGCGTTACATTTGCATAATCGCGTCCGGGTGCTGTTTCAAAATACTTTATTATGAAATAAAAAACAGTGTTTAGATGCAGTTATTTGGGGAGAAAACCCTTCTTCCGAAATAACCCTTAAACACTCACCTCTGGTCTGGACCTAACAGCAGTGTCAGCATTTGCTAGTCGGGGCTCTGGACAGCACCTGCACAGAGGGAGATGGGAACTGCAGGACGCCCTGGCCAACTGTTCCAATGTCTCACAGCAGAAAAGACAGCAAAAGAGGCCAATGCAAATAGCCCCAGGGCAGCCAGGGAGTCAGCACATTGGTCTGTGGGGCAGGGAGCTGGGGGCAGGGCTGGGCTCTAACTCACTGGGTGCCCTTGGCTTGTTCAGTGAACCTCTCCCTGGCTCTATGGCCCTGTCTGTACAGCAGGGACAGCAACACTCACAGCCCCACAGGAGGAGGCTGGTTTGATGCTTCACCCCATGGCCCAGCAAGGAGCCCCCATGCTTCCCCTGTGTTCTGGGAGCCAGGTTTGCTGTGTGAATTCTGTGGGGTAGGTGAGGTGAGGTCTAGGCACTGGGATTAGTTACCAGTTTCCTTGGTCTTGGGACATTGCTATGTTCACAGCTGTGATGGCTGAGTGGTTAAGGCGTTGGACTTGAAATCCAATAGGGTTTCCCTGCGCAGGTTCAAATCCTGCTCACAGCGAGGCCTGTGTTTTGGCCACACCCCTAACCAGAGCAACAAGCTGCACAAACCCTGAGACTCTCTCCATGTCCCCAGTCAATCCCTTTCTGCGCCTTCCGAGAGAGACACGGCGCATGGTGCCTCATTATGGGTCCCAGAGCTCTAGGGAAACTCTCAGCTCCTGCAGCCTCTGCCCCTTGCCCAGCACCACATGGCTCAGCCCTACCCCTGGGGGCTCTCCTGCTCCAGTGTGTGATAGGAGTTGAGTGAGAGGATGGAGCGTCTGGGCCTGTCATGAAGGGCAGAAATGCTGGGGATATGATGTGGGTCACTCCTCCTGAGGCACACAGCCCCCCCCCCCCCTCCGCCGTGTTGGAAGCAAAGGGTCTAGAGAAGTATTGGGGGGGGGGGGTCTTGTTCCCTGCTCTTGCTCTGCCTTGGGCAAAGAATTAGTAACAGAATATTTGTCCAAGTTTATGTACAGAAAAAAACTGACAAGCATGTTTCTGTGGGGTGGTGGTTATCATGTTTGCTTAATGTGGAAAAGGCTCCTGGTTCAAAGCCAGGCAGAAAGTGGAACAGGGGTTCTGCTCTTATTGTGGCTCCCCAGGTAAACACAGCTCCTGCTGCTTGGGATAAGCCCAATTCCCAGGCTGAGTAAAGCAAGGAACAGCAGGAGCCCTGTCCTAGAAAGAGAGGGGCCAGTGTCTGGCCCAGACAGACTCAGGCTGGGAGGACAAAGCTGCCTGACATCTCTAGTGTTCCTCAGGCGCAGGAGGACACATTGGTGCTAATAACATGCAGTGCCATCGTCCAGCCAGGCCAACAGGGAGTGTTTCTTAGGGTAGCACCTGATTTCCTGCAAGTGTAGCCCTTGTACCTTCCCCCTGGAAGGATAGATACCCAGCCTGTAGCTCAACTTTCCTCTTACACAGTAGCTTGTGATGACAGCTCTAAGCTAACCCATTAACAATTGAAGTTACTAGCCCCTGTTAGCACATGCCAAAGCCTGGGATTGAACCAGGAACTTTTAGAGCATCAGTCTAATGCTCGTCTAACTGAGCTACTTTGCCTTTAAAAAGCCTGTCTGGGATGTGTGGCAGCCGGGCCACATGTCGTCATGCCCTGCCCAGGAAGGCCAGACTGGCCTTTCCACAGCGCCCCTCCCCCACAGCCCAGAGCCAAGGTTCCCTCTAAGCCAGGCCAATACAGGCCAGCGGGCTGGATCCAGCCCATGAAGCCACCCAACATGGCAGCAAGAAGCCTCAGGCAGATTCCCTGCTCGCCCTGCCCCCACGCACAGCTGAGAGAAGGGGCTGCTGGGCCCTTTGTGTCTCTCAGCTGTAGAGGAAAAGGCTTCAGGCCTGGTCCCTGCTCCCAGCTTGTTTGTGGCCAATGGGAGCTGCCTGCTTGAAGCCCTGGCCAGTCCCCACAAGCTCTTATTCACCCAGGCGTAAGACCTGTACCGCCTGCGCAGGGAAGGGGCTGCCTGAGAAATGTGCTTGGTTGCTGGGAGTGTCTCCCCCAGTGTGTCCCACTGGCACCCCAGCCCCTCCCTTCCCTCAACCCACAGGCCCTCCCGATGATGGAAAAGGGCGAAGACTCAGCATATTTCATGAGTACAGATGAAGCTGGCTTCCCTGACTGAGAATTGAACCCAGACCTCAGCAATGAAAGTGCTGAATCTTAGCCACTAGACCATCACGGACACATGAACATGAACATGCACCTCTCCTTAGCTACCCTTGCCTTTCACAGACCACTTTCTGTCCCCTTCAGGATGCGGGTCCATTTTCCATTGCCCAGAGGGGACAAGAACAGAAACCAAACAGAACATCAGAACAGCCAGACTGGGCCATGCCAGTTGTCCAACTAGCCCAGGATCCTGTCTCACAACAGCAGCCAATTTCATTGCCCAGTGGGAATCCTCAGGACAGACAATTGTTAAGTGACCCCTCCTGTCGCCCATTCCCAGCTTCTAGAATACACCAGCTAGGGACACCTGCCCTGTGCATCCTGGTTAAATGCCATTGATTAACCTTCCCTGCATTAAATTATCCAGTTCTGTTTTGGAGCAAATGTCTTGGGCTGCGCAGGCCTTGAGTCATGGCAAGAGCTGGAGGGAAGTGGGGAACGGCTGCTCTTTGGGAGTTAAAAGTGTTGTCTGGAAACATAAAGAGCCGTTTTAAAGACCCTTTGGAGGAGGGCACCATGGCTTAGCTGGCTAAAGCACCTGCCTCATAAACAGGAGATCCTGGGTTCAACTCCCAGTGGTGCCTTGTTGTAACCTTTGCTCACACTTACTTATGCCCTTTTGGGACACAGAAAAGGCCTCCCCTGGCCAGTGGCCACCCATGGAACTCCTGGTTCAGGAAAAGGCTGATTGGAGAGGGGTATTGGGAACAAGGAAATCACAAGCCTGGAGCCCCTGCAGAAGCTGCTGGCACTGGCAAGGCAGGGCTCTGACTGCAATTACTGGGACAGGAGAGCCAGCTAAGCCATGGTGGCCTCATCCAAAGTGTCTTTAAAATGGCTCTTTATGTTTCCAGACAACACTTTTAACTCCCAAAGTGCAGCTGTTCCCCACTTCCCTCCAGCCATCGAGCCCAGGTGGTGTCTGGCTCCCTGGGCACAGAAAGCTACAGCTCAGTGGGCAGGGGGCTTTGGCTTCCTTGCCCATGGGATGCTGTTTCAGGGAGGGCTGCTCAGCCGGGGTGAGGTTCACCTGTCGAGGAAGGGAAGAGTATTTGGGAGCAGACTTTGAAGAAGCCAGATACACAGGAAGGGCTGATCACACTCCTCTGAAAATCAGCTTTCCATGGGTATCTGTAGCTGGCTCCAAGTCATGGGCCTTTTCATCTCGTCTCCCTCCCGAAATCAGGGAAGTGTCTCCCGCTGCTGCAGCCTGCTGAGACTCTGTCTGTACAGCAGGGACAGCAACACTCACAGCCCCACAGGAGGGCCCCTGGCCTAGCAATGTGGCCCCCTGAGCAGCCTCTGATGTTCCCTGCTTGAGCCCCAGAACCAGCCCTGAGTGAGGGGGGCAGGGAGAGCAGCTCACACATGCCAAGGGGCTGGCCAGGGGCAGGACATGAGCCTGCAAGGCAGCAGTGACATCACAAGGAACTTTTACAGCACCTCAGCTCATTGGCTGGGAGGCAGTGACCTCACAGAGCAACCTCAGAGACCCCCATGGCCTGGCTGCCTGGAATCTCCTTTGTGAGGTTTCCCCTTGAACTCACCTTTAAGCCAGATCCCTGGTCAATTTACCCTCTGGATTTTACCCACAAATCACGCTGAGCCAATCCTTTAGCATCTAACATCTAAATGTTTATTACTACAATAATACAATATAGGACACAGGCACATGCTTCTTTGCTCACCTGCACTAGCCTTTCGCAGGATGAGGGGTCCCTTCTCCCTTGCCCAGAGGGGACAAGAACAGAAACCAAACACAACATCAAAGCAGCCAGACTGGGCCATGCCAGTTGCCCAACTAGCCCAGGATCCTGACTCACAACAGCAGCCAATTTCATTGTCCCGAGGGAATCCTCAGGACAGACAGTTATTAAGTGATCCCATTCCCAGCTTCTGGAATACACCAGCTAGGGACACCTGCCCTGTCCATCCTGGTTAAATGCCTTTGATTATGGCTGCAGGGATCCCAAAGTTGAGTAGCTCTGCATTAAGGGATCTTATTAATGTCAAGAACCTCAAGCAATGTAAAGCCAGAATGTGATGGAACTGGAAAGGAAAATGTTTACACTAGAAGGAATTTTTTCCAAGGGGGCACTTGGAGTTGAGACAAGGACCAGTTGAGCTACAGTCAAAGACTCTATCACTGAGCTACACCCCCATAGAAGTTAGCATCAGCAGCCAGTGTTGGGAACTGGGCAGGGAACAAGAGGCTTTTGTGTAACACACAACCCAGGTGCTACCCTTGGGCTTGGTCTGCACACTGAGCAGACGGGTGGGAGGGGTCTGATGCTGTCACATATGCAAGGCAAGTCACTCACCTGGCCCCTGGGAGGGATGGGGGATTTGTATATTTTAGGAAGGGTCCTGAGTCCTGGCTCCCAGCCACACACCTTGGCAGAAAGACCAATGGCCCCTGCACAAAGTGCATTGTGGGAATAAGAGTTGGGGCAGCAGGAAAGGGGCCGGCCCCTCAGTACCAGGGCACAGGCAGGAGAAGACGGGAGTGAATCCTGCTACCTCTGCCATGGCTTGGCCCAGGAGGGCTGGGGTCTAGCAGCTTTTCACCCCAGCTTTGTGGGAGGCCAGGTAGGAAGGGGCCTCTGGAGGCTCATAGCCCCCTGGCCTGCTGTGTCTGTGGAAAGGGGGGAAGAAGACACATACCTCTCACTGGGGAACATGGCGCATGGATCCCACTCACTCCTGCAGAAAATGAAACAGGCTGAGCATTTTGCAGACACCAGGCCAGAGCCCTTCTCCTGTCCCTGGAGAGATGGAAATGGGGCCGTTCCTTGTGGGGAAAGAAGTGGGTGTGTCGGGAGTGGGGTTCGAGTTCATACCTCTCCACAGACCAGAGCCCCAGTTAGGGGCAAGAAAGAGCCTTGAGTCAGTCAGTGGAGAACACTTGGCTCCTGTTCCCCTGAGATGGGATATTAGGAAACTTTTCCCACCCAGTCTGGCTAGCTCAGTTGGTAGAGCATGAGACTCTTAATCTCAGGGTCATGGGTTCAAGCCCCATGCTGGGCGATGCCCTTCCTTATCTCACATTCTCAGCCTGTGAGAAGTTGGCTCAGTTTTCACCAGGGTTTTAGAAAGAAAAAGTCTAGTCCTGGGGTCCAGCTTTAGTAGAACCAAAGAGAGAACCAACTGCAATTTCCATCTTCTGAGGAGAAGGGAAGAGGATTTTCTTCTCCTCAGTTCTAGCCACATCAACCCAGGGGGGAGAAAAAATAACCCTCCGCCCGCTGATTGTCCCCTGTCAGCTTCTGTAGCTTTACCTCCTTCCACAGCAGCTCCAGCTTTGGGCTACAAATCTCAAGGGGCTGGTGAGGAAATTAGGCACTTCCCTGAGAACAAGAGGTGGAGTGTTCACAAGGAGCATCCCCCTCCCCTGCAGAGCAGGGTGTTAGAAAGAGCTAGAAACAGAACAGTCAGCCAAGTTCCATCCCTTGAAATGTTTTTCTGTGGTGTAGTGGTTATCATGTTTGCCTAACATGCAAAAAGTTCCTGGTTCAAAACCAGGCAGAAACACAGGGTCTTCTCTTATTGTGGTGCCCAGGTAACTGCAGCTGTTGCTGACCAGCCTGTTGATGAGCCCAACACTCATGTGACAGAGGGGGGGTAACGTCAGCTGATAATGCCCCTGGGTGCCAACCTGGGGAAGCCAGGTAAATGAGGCCGGGCAGCTGCTTGTGCCTTGGCCTCCCCGCCCTGGGGGGCTGGTGCATTGGGCTGGCTCTGCCTGCTGCCTCCCTTGTGTGACTTGCCCAGTGTAACAGGCCAAATGTCCGAAAAGCCTCTTCCAAAAAAAAAAAAAAAAAAGCAGAAGAAAAAGCTGCACAAATTGAAGTTTGCGTAGCTTTTCCCAGAAGAGCAGTGTAGGGCAGACATAGCCTGAGTGTTGCTCAGCATTGGTAGGAGACAGGGAGGGATAAAACAATCTAATGGCACCTGAAGCCTTTCAGAACAACTCCCAGCCCCAACCGCGAGAACCAGCCCTTCCCTCCATCCTCACTGGGGTCTGCTGGGAACTGTCTGGACTCAAGCCCACCCCAGTTTCACCCTAAGGATTGCCTGTTCTGTAAAAGCTGCGCCCTGGAAATGAGAAAGCAGCTAAAGTGACACTCGTGGGACTTGAACCCACAAACTTTGAATGTCTAGTTGGGCTCACATGAATCACTGCAGCTTAAAATAGTGATAGAAAAGTAGCCATGTTAGTCTAGGGTAGCTGAAACAAAATACAGAAAAAAACCAGTTTCTTGCCATTTCAACCAGAAAGGACATTATCTCAATGGCTTAATTACCTGCATCCTGCTTCAAAAGCCTTTTAAAACTGCACTTTAAAGGGAATCCTCTGAACTGTTATTCATGCTAAAATTCGACACTTTACGGCGGGGTCCTAACAAAGACTCTAGTTATCTTACCCATTACAAAGATAGCTTCCCCAATTATCACCTCTAATATCATTAGCTCACAGACATTTACCTTCCCCCCCGGCATCCCCGTTCTGTTCTGAAATTTGACTTGTCCTTTTCATATGTGTTCAGTTTTTTTAATTGTATCCTTTGATATATATGGTGGTGACAATTTTCTTCCACTATTTGATCTGAGGAAGTGGGTCTGGCGCACGAAAGCTCATCATCTAATAAACCATCTTGTTAGTCTTTAAAGTGCTACATAGTCCTGTATTTTGTTGCAGCTTAAAAGTCCAACATGCTTTCCATTGCACCACAGAGCCTGATATCTCCACTCTCTGCTTTGCAGCATGGCAATTGCTGGGGGCAAAGAAAGGGGAGCCAGGTCTGTCTCTTTTGGGAGAGCAGGTAGGAAGAGGGAGGGGGCCACTGAGCCCTGGACAGTGAAAATAAGGGATAAGAGCTGAGCTGCAGTTGGAGAATGTGGGCATCGATCCCACTGCCTCTCGCATGCTAAGCAAGCGCTCTACCATTTGAGCTAATTCCCCTTTCACATTAGAGCCAGTCTTCTTGGAGGCACTTCCCTTCTCCACAGCAACATCTGTCATCTAGGTCAGTTAGTCATGGGAAAGGAGAAGGCTCCGAAAAGGCCTCAAGGGCAACTCTCAAGGAGACTCCCTGCAGCAAAGCCATGGGGGGGGGGCCTCTGAGATGGCCCCTGCCCTGCAGCCTGTCCCACCTGGCCATTGTCATGGACTCTCTGTGAGGTCATCACCGCTCAACCTCCATTAGCCAATAAGCTGAGGGGCTGCAAAAGGCCCTTGTGATGTCACTGCCACACCCACCCCTGCCCTCCAGGGCTAATGTCCTGCCCCAGGCAGCCCCTTTGCCTGGCTGAGCTGCTCCCAGGGGTGAAAGTGACACATTTCTTACAGGGAGTCCTGGGAGATGAAGTAGCTGGAGGGAGCCAGGAGAGCAGAGGCCAGCCTGAGAGCTGAGAGTCAGAGGTGTCCACTGCACTTTCACACCACAGGTCCTATGGTGTAAGGGGCAGCACTCAGGACTCTGAATCCTGCAAACTGCAATTTCCATCTTCTGAGGAGAAGGGAAGAGGATTTTCTTCTCCTCAGTTCTAGCCACATCAGCCCAAGAAGCCCTCTTTTCCTACGTTTTGCCATAAATTTAGTTGCTTAAGAACGCGCGTGCAGTGTAGATGCTCCTCAAGTTTATGCACAAGAGCCTCTTCCACAACAATGGTGGCTCATTAGAAATGCAAATGAGGCTCACCCTCTCCATTGGCCACTTGCCACTGCTCCTACCGGCCGCCCGCCAGCCACTCCATCCAGCCGCCCCATCCATGCTGCTGTGGGTGCCAGTGTCTCACCACACTGTGAAATCAGACCAGAGACGGACACTGTCAGTAAACACTCATATCGGAAATGCTCCTCTGGGGAGCTGGGCTCCAGTCTGAGGCTCTTCCTGCCTCCTGCTTTCCCCTGGTTCCTGCCTGGCCCTGGGCCGCTTTCCTGCCAGCCCCATGGGGGCCAGGGGAAAAGCAGGGGGGTGGGTACAAGGGCCACATTTGTGGGCATCAGGTGGCACCAAAAGAAACGCTCCCTGTCGGCCTGGCTGGAACATGGCGCCACATGAGCAATTTGTTGGCACCAATGTGCTCCCCTGGCCAATCCGAGCGGGGAGCCAGGGACGGTCCCTGCAAACCTGGGGCCATTGGCCAAGGTTGCTGCTCTTGTGTCTGTGCTGGGACCCTCTGGGCCTCAGGAGCGCTAGAGATGTGGGGCAGCTCTGTCCTCCCAGCCTGGGGCTGCCTGTCTGGGTGACGCCCTCACACACACTGGCCCCTCCTTCCCCTCCTGGGACAGGGCTCCTGCTGTTCCTTGGCCAGTCAGCCTGGCCTGATGCGCATTCCCTTGAGCACCACGGGGGCAAGAGGCAGAGCCTGGCACCTGCTGGGACCAAAGAAGAGGGCATCAGGGGCAGCAGCAAGAAACATGAAACCTCAGCATCCTGCAAGCCCAGGGTCCCAGCACATCCCAGCCACCCACTGAGCAGCAGCAGACACCCAGTGTGAGGGGTAAGAAACGGTCTCATGAACCTAAGAACCTAAGGGGAAGGAAAACAAAGCAGTGGGAGTGGAAGGGTTCTGCAGCCAAACAGTGGCAGGTCCCAATGAGATTTGAACTCAGCTTGCAGGACTCCCCAGGGCTAAGGGCTGTTCCTTACACCATGGGACCTGCACCAACCACCACTCCCTCAGCTGGAGCACCAGCTCATGCCCCCCTGGGACCAGCTTTGCTTGTTTTCTTTCCACTCAGAGCCCCCTTCTTCTCCTGAGCAGCAAAGAGCATCCCTGGGATGCCCTGAGACAGACACAGGACTCTGCCTCCCCATAAGCAGCCCCACCCCACAGGATTTGGCAGAACAAGGGGCAGCGGGGGGGGGGGGGGGAACGGACTCTCCTCAACTCCTGAGCTTCTGGTCTGCCTCCCTCAGCTTGGCTTCCATTCCTGCCTTGCTTTCTCCTTGGACCAGCAGGAAGAGCTGACCCCATACCTAGCCTCCCAGGCACAGGTTGGGCAGCATGAGCTGCGCTTTCCTGGTCACCAAGGGGAGCTGCAGTGAAAGCAGACACACTGTTTCTGCCTGGCTGTGAACCAACGACCTTTTGCATGTTTGGCAAACATCATACCCACTACACCACAGAAAGCTACGAAAGTGCTTATCTTGGCTAACTATTCTGTTACTAACTCTTTTTCCAGCACCATGATGGGGAGGGGAAAACACCTTTTCATGGAAAATTGCTGTGAGCTTTGAGTCTGGCAATTAATCCGTATAATTAGTATAAACAATTAGTAACACACATACTAAATGGAAACAAATCTGCCTACAACAAGTCACAGCTGGAGAGCTCTCTAAAAACATCCACTCCATGTAGAGCCACAAATGGGATGTTAGAAATTATTTTTAAAGGCCTTGACAATAAGACAGTGACTATCATATTACATCTCTGTAAATCCATGCTGTGCCCACAACTTGAGCACTGACTGGAAATGTGGTTGCCTTACCCCCCGCCCCCAACAAAAAACCCATACCTTGGCATTGGAAACTTCAGACAAGCACAACAAAAATGATGAAAGGTTTGGATCAGCTGCCACATGAAGAGAGATTGGGACTTTTCATCTTAGAAAGATGAAGACAGAGTGGAAATAAAATAGAGGTCTATAAATCATGGCTGTTTTGAGACTGTAAATAAGCAAAGGTATTTTTCTTGTTCCCATAATAGAAGAACTAAGGATGCATCATGATATTAGCAGGTTGAAAACAAACAAAAGGAACAATTTCTTCACACAACGCACAGTCAACCTGTGGAACTCCTTGCCAGAGGATGTTGTGAAGACCAGGACTATAAGGACATGTGTATACTTGGAAACTATTTTGAAATTGCTTAAATCAACATAATAACTTCCAGTCTAAGAAAATAGAAATAGCGTGTCCTCAGTATGGGGAAGCCTCAGATTTAGTCCGAGGCAGGCTCTGTTACTGTTCATTTCTGGGGGCATGGAATTAAAAACAGAGACGCAAGGCTGGGAGCAGCTGAAGCCAAGAGCCCTGTTCTACTGTGTCAACAATCTCTGAGGTGACATGAAATCCCCTTTCCCACTTCTAACCCTGAAATATCATCAACTTTATTATGTCATTCCCAGCCTCTTGATACAGCCTTTGAACTCTGACTGCAGATATTGGCCTGCCAGAGATGGAGAGATGCCAAAAGAGACTAAGCCACACTGACTAAGGCTTCTGTCAAAGCCCGGGATTGAACCAGGGACCTTTAGATCTTCAGTCTAACGCTCTCCCAACTAAGCTACTTTGGCAACGGCTGAAAGCTCTCTGAGGCCCATGTTTCTCTCAGGCATATTTTTCTCTCAGCAGACTACAAGAGAGATGCTGCTGCCAGTGGACCTGCAAGGCAAGATGAGCTTTGCCTGCCCCCCTCAGCCTGACTTGCACTTGGCCCCATTCCTGCCTTTCTTCCCGGGGTGTCCCAGTGTCTGAAAGGGACTGTGGCTGCCAATGCAGGGAAGAAGATGGGTGGCGGGTCATGTTCCCTCTGAGATTTTCCATCCATGGGTGGAGTGAGTTTCATAATGTGCACCACTAGTGAGGTCGTTTGCGCTTGTGCGGATGTGCACTACTGTGGTACCCGCCAGTTGCTTACAAACAGCTTAGCTAAATATAGCTTGATAATTGTATAGAAGAAAAATACTGAAACAAGGGATGTCATTCCCAGCCTCTTGGTACAGTCTTTGAACTCTGACTGCAGGACTAGGTCTACACTGGCGGGTTCTTGCTCAAGAAATCTTAAAACCGGCCCCTTCTCCTGTCACTGGAAAGATGGAAATGGGGCCGTTTCTTGTGGGAAAAGAAGTGGGTGTGTCAGGAGGGGGATTTGAGCTCAAACCTCCCCACAGACCAGAACCCCCCACTGGAAGCAAGAAAGAGCCAAGTCAGGAAGTTGAGAGCACTTGGCTCCTGCTACCCTGTCATAGGGGCATGAAAAGAGTTGGTGTAGCCAATCTGGGTAGCTCAGTTAACAAAACAACATAAGGCTCTTAATCTCAGGGTCATGGGCTCAAGCCCCATCTGGGTGATGCCCTTCTTTAACTCACATTCTCAGTCTACAAGCAATTCACTCTCAGTTTTCACCAGGGTTTTAGAAAGAAAAAGTCTAGTCCTAAAATCCAGCTTTAGTAGAACCTGAGAGAGAACCAACTGCAATTTCCATCTTCTGAGGAGAAGGGAAGAGGATTTTCTTCTCCTCAGTTCTAGCCACATCAGCCCGCGGGGGGAAGAAAAAATAACCCTCCGCCCGCTGATTGTCCCCTGTCAGCTTCTGTAGCTTCACCTCCTTCCACAGCAGCTCCAGCTTTGAGCTACAAATATCAAGGGGCTGGTGAGGAAATGAGGAGCTGGCAGCTCGGGTTAGTGGATTCCCTGAGAACAAGAGGTGGAGCGTTCACAAGGTGCAGTCCCCTTTTAGAAAGAGCTAGGAACAGAACAGTCATCCCAGTTCCACCAGCACCAAAGTGTGTTTCTGTGGTGTAGTGATTAGCATGTTTGTATAACACACAAAAGTTCCCTGGTTCAAAACCAGCCAGAAACCCAACATCTTCTCTTATTGCTAGTGCCCAGGTAAGTGCAGCCTATGCCTGCGATGAGCCCATCTCCCACGTGACAGAGAAAGGTGATGTTAGCTGATAATGCCCTTTGGTGCCAGCCTAGGAAGGGGAGATGAATCAGGCCAGGCAGCTGCTGGAGGCTTGTGGTTTGGCCTCCCCTGCCCTGGGAGGCTGGTGTATTGGGCCGGCTCTGCCTGCTGCCTCCCTTGTGTGACTTGCCCAGTGTCCACAGGCCAAATGTCGGAAAAGCCTCTTCCAAAAAAAGCAGCATAAAATGTTGCACAAATTGAGTTTTGAAATGTGCGTAGGTTTTCCAGAAGAGCAGTGCAGTGTAGACACAGCCTGAGTGTTGCTCAGCACTAGTAGAGACAGGGAGGGACAAAATGGTCTAACGGCACCTGCAGCCTTTCAGAACAACCCCCAGCCCCAACCCCAAGAACCAGCCCTTCACTCCATCCTCACTGGGGTCTGCTGGGAACTGTCTGGACTCATTCCACCCCAGTTTCACCCTAAGGATTGCCTGGTCTGTAAAAACTGCCCTGGAAATGAGAAAGCAGCTAAAGTGACACTCATGGGACTGGAACCCACAATCTTCAAATGACTTGGTGGGTTCACTTTAACTATTGTAGCTTAAAAGTGCAACATGTTTTCTATTGCACCACAGAGAGTGCTGAATTTGAGATCTCCATTCTCTAGAACAGGGGCTGGACTTGATGGCCTTCGGAGGTCTCTTCCAGCTCTATGGTTCTATGACTCTCTGCTTTGCAGCATGGCAATTGCTGGGGGCAAAGAAAGGGGAGCCAGGTCTGTCTCTTTTGGGAGAGCAGGTAGGAAGAGGGAGGGGGCCACTGAGCCCCGACAGTGAAAATAAGGGATGAGAACTGAGCTGCAGTTGGAGAACATGGGCATTGAGTGCTCACTTCACATGTGAGAGGCAGTGGGATCGATGCCCACATTCTCCAGTGGTAAAGATTTGCTCTTTCTTTTCCACAGACAGAGCCAGCCAGGGGCTGTTTCCAAGGGGTCCTTCTCTTCCCATAAGGCAATGGGCTGGTTTCTGCAGTGCAGGGGGTGTCACATTTGCCTCACAGGGAGCAGTTCCCTGGCTAAAAGTCAGGCAGGCAAAGTCCAGCCTGTAACACCCAGCAGAGGGGATTTGCCTGCCTGGGGAGAGTGGGAACAGACCAGCACTTGGGAGCTTGGCTGCCAGCTGCTTAGCACATCTGGATACAGAAGAATCCCAAGACTTGGTTCTGCCAGGCTCCAGTTTCCCCTCTTCTGTTTCTTTTCAGCTCCCTGCAAACTGCCTCCCAGCTGTGGGTGAGGCTGATTGTGTGTGAAACCAGCCGCGCTTTGGATGATTTTGTTAATTGTTTAAAAAGCCTCAGGCACCTCTTCTGCCTGGGGAGGTGTCTGGAATAGACGCCTAGTGTGACATCACCCTGGGGTTTTACCCCTTTAACCTCACCCAGAGAGTCCCGACAAGTCCACTCCTGTGTCAAGTGTTCACATGTCTCATATCTGAGGAAACTCCTCCTCCCTTTTTCCTGCCAGTCCTTCCCGAGCAAGCTCTACCCTTCTGTGCCAATATACCAATAAGTGTATTATCCCACCACATCCCTGTGATACCAACTTCCTGCTTATTACCCATAGTCCTGTGTGTCTATACGAGCATCTAAGACAGAGATTAGATTTTGCTTCCCAGTGGTTCCGCATCCTTCCTTTACCTCTGCTGTTACAGCCCCTGCTGTCTCCCATTTCTGGCCCATCTCCCAAGTGTCCATGTTGTTCACTTACCTCTGGGCTTTGGGCACCTGCCCCCATCAAACCTAGTTTAAAGCCTCCTCACTAGGTGAGCCAGTCGGCACCCAAATACTCTTCCCTTCCTCAACAAGTGAACCCCACCCCTGCTGAGCAGCCATTCCTGCAACAGCATCCCATGGGCAAGGAAGCCAAAGCCCCCTGCCCACGGAGCTGCAGCTTTCTGTGCCCAGGAAGCCAGACACCGCTTGGGCTCGATGGCTGTGGGGAATGGGGAATGGCTGCACTTTGGGAGTCAAAAGTGTTGTGTGGAAACATAAAGAGCCATTTTAAAAAGGCTTTGGAGGAGGGCACTATGGCTTAGTTGGCTAAAGCACCTGCCTCATAAATGAAAGATCCTGGGTTCAAGTCCCTGTGGTGCCTTTCTAGGACACAGAAGAGGCCTCCCCTGGCCACCCATGGAACTGCTGGTTCAGAAAAAGGCTGATCGGGGAGGAGTGTTGGGAAGAAGGAAACCACAACCCTGGAGCAGGTGCAGAGGCTGCTGTGACTGACAGGCAGGGCTCTGACTGCACTTACTGAGACAGGAAAGCCAGCCCCACACATCCTTGTGATTTCCTGAGGAGCTCAGAGCCTGAGGGTGAAACCTCTGCAGCCATGGAGAGTCAGGGTCTGTGGGCATCAGGAGCTTTTCACCTGTGGGGGAGAAACCTCTTGTGGTTTCTTTCTTTTCCACTCAGCCTTTTTCCTGAACCAGCAGTTCCATGAGAGGCCAGGAGAGGCCTCTTCTGTGTCCCAGAAGGGCATAAGTAAATGTGAGCAAAGGCTGAACAAGGTACCAGTGGTAACTGAACCCAGGTGCTGTTGTTTATTAGGTAAGTGCTTTAGCCAGCTAAGCCACGGTGCCCTACTCAGACCCACCTCTAAACTGTTCTACTGTATGGTCCCAGACAACACCATTGTCTCACAAATTTTGGCCATTCCCCATTTCCCTCCTGCCTTCCCACCCTGGTGGTGTCTGGCTCCCTGGGCACAGAAGGCTACAGCTCAGTGGGCAGAGGCTCTAACGTGCACATCTCCCCCAGCACCTGGGGCTGTACAGTTGCCTTTGAGGTTCTACAGGGTTGTGGGAGGGAGAAACGCAGCAAACTTTGATTTTCTGGCTTGTAAACCCCTTGGTCTCAGGGTTTAGGTTGGAGTCCCCAGGTGGGGGCCCGGCCTCCTTCAGTTTGGTCCCTTCCTGAGAGCACAAAATTGACAACAGAGAATTCCTTTGCCCCGCAGCAATCTCTGTTGGCCAAAGGGTTAGCAACCGAATATTTGCCCAAGCATAAGTGCAGTAGCAGAAAACTTTTGTATTTGTGTTTCTATGGTGTAGTGGTTATCACGTTTGCCTAACAGGCAAAAGGTGCCTGGTTCAAAGCCAGGCAGAAACACAGCATCTTCTATTATTGCACTTCCCCTGGGTGCCCACAAGGCAATTCCAGGGCCTGCCACCGGGTGCAGGGTTTGGCAGCATGTGTGCTGGCTTTCAGGAGCTTGTGGGAGACAGCTCAGCAGGTTAGACTGAGATAGGAGGACGCGGAGGGGGAGGCCTGAGACTTCTCAGTGGTGCCTTGCCTGAGACCAGGTCATTGCAGCCACGCAGTCCAGGGCCCACCCTGGAAGTGCCACTACTGTGGCTGTGCACCTTCGGGGCAGTGTGGCTGTCACCTTTGGGGCAAGTGGACACAAAGCCACATAAAGTCCTGCCTCATGCCCAGACCCCAGCCACCCCATTCCCCTCCCTTTCTTCTCACCCAGCACCCCCAGCTTCCTTTGACACCCTCCCTTGTTCCTGCTCCCCCACCCTGCTCCTTTATCCACATTGCTTCTGCTCCCTTTCTCCTGGCCACACACGGCTCCTTGGCGCTTCTCAAGACAGGCCCTGCAAGGAGACACCAGGGCAGGAACCAGCCCTTGGTGCTCGGCTTGCACCGGATCTGGTAGTTTCCCACCACATCTCACCTGAGAAGAGGTGACTTGTTCTCCTTCCTTCTGACCTTACGTCTCCGCTCCCTTCAAAGGTCTCCGCTGCCTCGGGACCCACCTCCTCAGGGCGCTGCCCCTCTGCCCCTGGGCTGGGAGCGGGAGACTCCACAGTCTCTGCACGTGGTCTGAGAAGTCTCCCTGGGACTCGTCTGTTGATGGCGTTAGTCAGCCCGATGGCCAGCTGGATCCATTCCATACCGCTGCCCGAGAGGGAGCTTTACAAGTGCCCAGTGTCCATTGGTATTTCCTGGGGCTCTGTGTAGGGGATTGGGCTTGGCCATCTTTTCCACGGGAAAAGCCTCTTCTTTGGAACAGCAGCTCACACGAGTTCATGGAACTTCTTCTTCTCAGCTTGGGAAAGGGACGACTCAGGGGCGATGGGACAGAGGTTTATGTAATGATGACGGGGTGCAGAAAGCAATAAGAATTTTTTTTCTCCTACTGAAGACCCCCAGTGAGAGAATGAAACTGGTAAGTAACCAAATGAAAAATAAACCAAAAGGAAGCATTTTTGCACCCAGTGGAACTCCTTGCCAGTGGATGCTGTGAAGGTGAAATCTACAAGAAGATCCAAAACAGAACTGGATAATTTAATGCAGGAAAGGTCAATCAATGGCGTTTAACCTGGATGGACAGGGAAGGTGTCCCTAGCTGGTATATTCTAGAACCTAGGAATGGGCGACAGGAAGGATCACTTAATGATTGTCTGTCCTGAGGATTCCCACTGGGCAATGGAATTGGCTGCTGTTGTGAGACAGGATCCTGGGCTAGTTGGGCAACTGGCATGGCCCAGTCTGGCTGTTCTGATGTTCTATTTGGTTTCTGTTCTTGTCCCCTCTGGGCAAGGGAGAATGGACCCTCGTCCTGAAGGGAACAGAAAGTGGCCTGTGAAAGGCTAGTGTAGGTAAGGAAAGGTGCTTTTTTTTGTTGTGTATCCCTGATGGTGTAGTGGTTAGGATTCAGTACTTTCACGGCTAACACTTGGGTTTGATTCCCAGTTGGGGAAACCAGCCTCAGTTCTCACATGACAGCTGCCTATTTGTTCATCTTACCTCATTGTTACAGCAGCTGTGACCCAAGAAGTTCACTCAGGGCTCCTTTCCCACCTCTCTCTCTGTCATGGCTCCTTCCCCACTCTGGCATGATAAATGCAGAAGTGGGGGCCAGCAAGTGTACCCCAAAGCCTTATCTACCAGGCTTTGGTATAAAATTTCCCCCCAAGATCTTAAAACCCTAGATCTTGGGAATAAAACTTCCGCTGCCACCACCCAAATGTTGATAAAGAAATCAGGGGAAAGATCATTTGGGAAATCTTACCCCTAAAACAAAAATCAGGGCATACAATTAACCACTGCCAGGTTCATAAAAAGAAAAGAAAGAACTTTTATTATTACAACAATATTCCTGTTGCAAACATAATGACTAGATAGGGAGGTAACAAAATATACTCATGGAGAAACTCCATGGGCCTAGAACTTAGTTACAAAGAAAAGCCAAAACATCTTTTAAACAGTGCCAGATCTCAGATCCCATACCCAATCCATAAAACAATAAAACCTAACGAAACTACCTAAACTTTACCCTACTTACAGAAAATGAAGAATGGTGTCTTGGAGAGAGAGAGACATGCTTGTCCCTCTCTGTAGCTGCAGAGAACTCTCCCAGAGAGACAAAAGGACAAAGGAAAAACCCAAATTCCTTTGTCCCAGTTTGAAAAATCCCACCTACATTCTTATTGGTCTCTCCACCTGGCTAGGTGTAGTTAACCCCTTAATCCCCAGGCTGCTGGCTAATCCTCATAATCATGACACCCTCACTGCCAAGACAGCACCTGCCATTTTCACAAGCCCTTCAGAAGGGGCAGAGCTGGTCACTCATACTGCTCCTCCTGCCCCTCCCCTCTCCTGTGTTGGCAGCCCTGGCAGCCCTGCAGGAAGCCCAGCACAGTGTCAGGTCGGCACAAGATCCATTGGTTCAGTTTGGTTGTTGAAGGAGACAACACAGAACTGGCTCCCGCCCCCACTCAGTAACCTGGGGAAATGACCCACCAGGCCTGGGCCCCTCAGAGAGGCAACGATTCCCCACTGGCCAGGGCAGAGCCTCCCTCTCACACAGTCATGGAGGCTTCTCCCCCTGGTCCTGCCTCCCCCTTCACTCAGCTCTCACTGCTCAGTGCTGCCAGGGAGGGGCCTCACTGCGAGAGCCGCCTGGGCAGGTTCCTGCCACAGAGACACGTCCCAGAGCAGGACGGATGCTCAGACCGACACTGAGTGTTGCTCAGCGCTGGGGTGAGACAGGGAAGGACAAAAGGGTCTAACGGCGCCTGCAGTCTTTCAGAACAGCCCCGAGTCCCACCCCCAAGTACCAGCCCTTCCCTCCACGCTCGCTGGGCTCCACCGGGCACTGCCTGGACTCTGGCCTCCCCGGTGCCAGCCGAAGGGCTCTGGAGAAGACATGGCAGCTCTGTGGAAGGATCTGGGAGGGGTGTGGGTTCAGGTGGGGGGCAGAGGATTTGGTTTACGTGGGGCACCAGTGCATTGAGGGAAGGGGGGGTTGGGGTGCCAGAGGCAGGCTCTGGCTGGGAGACTTACCTGGCTCACTCCCGGCCAGTAGCCCAGCACATTTCTCAGGCAGCCTGTCCTGCCCCCACACAGGCTGCAGGGGCCATGTGGGTCAGTGAATAAGAGCCTGAGTGGAGGGGGGATGGTGCTTCACATGGCCAGAAACCAGCCAATGGGATTGTGTGCCAGGAGCAGGGATACTAAAAGCTTCACTCAGCTCTCAGGGTTTGTCTACACAGTGCGCTTGTTTTTCAATAGCTTGTTTCAAAGTAACACGTCCACACTGCAGGGAAGCCTCGACTTAGAGCCCCAGGAGGCACTGGGGAGTAAGTACTTTGACTGGCCCTGGGCAGGAGCTATTTCGAAATAGCTGCAGTGGAGTAGCCACTCTGACTATTGCAAAATAGCTATGTTGGAAGAGGCGCTATCCCTCGGGCAATGGGGTTTACAGATTTGGAACTAAGCCGCGGTGGCTTTTGGGGTGAGTGAGTAGGAAGAGGGAGGGGCCACTGCAGCCACTTGGCCCTCTGCTTGCAAAAACAAAAAAACAGGAAACTGCTAGTCACTGGAGAATGTGGGTATCAATACCACTACCTCTTGCTTGCTAAGCAATTGCTCTACCACTTGAGCTAATTCCTCCACTGTCAATTTAGTGAATCTTTCAGTGACTCTTCCCTTCTCCACAGGGACATCTTCTAGGTCAGTTAGTCGTGGGAAAGGAGAAGGCTCCAACAAGGCTCCTCCTCACACTCATTCTTGTGACTCCCATTCTCCCTCTGACCTCAGGAGCAGATCTCAAGGAGACTCCCTGCAGCAAAGCCATGGGCGGGGGGGGGGGGGGGGGGGGGGCTCTGAGATGGCCCCTGCCCTGCAGCCTGTCCCACCTGGCCACTGTCATGGACTCTCTGTGAAGTCATCACTTCCCAACCTCCTTTAGCCAATAAGCTGAGGAGCTGCAAAAGGCCCTTGTGATGTCACTGCCACACCCTCCCCTGCCCTCCCAGGCTAATGTCCTGCCCCAGGCAGCCCCTTTGCCTGGCTGAGCTGCTCCCAGGGATGAAAGTGACACATTTCTTTCAGGGCCTGTTCTATTGGGCAGCATCCCTTGGGCCGGGGGAGGTTCAAGGCAGAACCAAGGGGGGTTTCAGTAAAGCTACATGTGAATGGGTCCATCTAGCAACCCCTGCCAGCCACACACACAGGGGGAGGTTTTTGTGCAAGTGCAACATGCAGTGCAGACATATGTTGTAGGGGCTGGGTGGGACAGCCAAAAGCGTCAGGTGCCAAAGTAGCTCAGTGGGTAGAATGTTAGACTGAAGATCTAAAGGCTCCTGGTTCAATCCGAGGCTTTGGCAAAAGCCTTTGTTCCTGAGGCTTGTCCCTTCTTTGGCTCCTCTGTGAATAGCCCAGCTGTGCCTCCTGGAAGGGCCTTGTCTGCCCTGTTGCTCCACCTAGGAGCCAGCAAGTCCTGCCCCTCCTCTGCCAGGGAAGGGAAAAGGAGCTCTCCTTAGAGCAGCATGGAGCCAGCCCCCTCGGAACACCTGCCCTTGCGCTGCCAGCTGAGCTATTGAAGCACCTCTCTCCCTGCTGCTTTGTCCATCCTGGCAGGAACAGAATCCTGGACTCACCCAATCAGGCCGGTGCCCAGTAACCACAGACAGATGTGCACATCCGCACGCTGGCAGCAGCTGTTGTGGGACTCTGTAAATCCACCACTAGACCTGAGTCCCCACATGCCAGGCAGCCCGAGGGAGGGCTCTGGGGTCTCAAGCAGAACAGAGTCTCGGACAGGGGGGCTCTCAGCAAACTGGGCTTTCAGAGCACAGGGGAAGTTTGGGGGTTGGTTGCTTGTCTCCTTACTTTGTCCCATTTCCTGTCTCTTTTCCTGAGCTGACCCAGAGGCTGAAAGGCTGAAAGGGATGGTGGCTGCTGATGGGTGGGGCGGGGGGAGAAGAAGGACCCGGCAGAAAGAGGGGCCACCCAGCAATTGCTCTGATGAGGCCATCACCAGTGGCCTGTGGGCCTGTGGGCCTAGGCGAGCTAGGCAGCTGCCTAGGGCACCGCTAGCCCGGGCACCCGATGATGACGTCACGGCCATTGACCACAGTGTAGGCAGGGTCCCCGAATGCGCTGCCCCGCCTAGGGTGCCATCTGCTGCAGCCAGCCTCCGGCCGCTCCTGGAGACCATAACATGTGAAGGGGGAATTTTCACTGCTTCTGTCCTTTGGGGTGGAATCCCAGCTCCCCCAGGGTTCAATGCAAGAAGACAGCCCAGCAGGGACTGAAACCCACTGCTCCATATGAGGTTTGAACTCACAACTTTAGCCTGTCTTTTGGGTGCATTGTCTTATAAGTACCCAGTGCTGACCAATTGCACCACTAGAGCCACTTTTGAAAGATCTTTCTACAAAGTCCTTAGATTGAAAAAGTCAAGAAGCACAAAGTAGAATTGGAGGAGAGGGGCAAGAAGATTGACTCTCAGATTTGCACAAACCAACACCTCACCAGCAGGCCACACTGAGATTTGAACTCAGATTGCAGAAATTAAAGTCCTGCCCCTTACATCATGGAACCATCACACAGCCCCATGTTTGAGTTTCTCAGCTGGTAGCTGATACTCTGCTCTCTTTGCTTTTTCCATTCAGTGGCTTCACCTCTCCAGACCCTGCCCATCTGTATGTGGTCTCAAGGGAACTATCTGGCTCCCTCTCCGGCAGAGGAAGGAGAAATGTTGCCATGTGTTACACATGTTGGCACCGTACAGACCCCGGTCCTGGGTCCCCTGCCCTGAGCTCCATGGGACAGGGAGAAACTCCAGGAGATAGTTCTCCTGGGATCACGTCGCACATGGATCCAAAGGATGAGGGGACCCAGACTCACCCTGTGGCCAGGGATGTGGGTTCCTAGAAGCTCCCACCTAGAAAGGACTCAGCTGCAGGGGAGAGGGGGTTGCCAGGAAGAAACTGGGGAGGAATTGGATGGCAGAGGAGTTGCAGAAGTTTCTGGGAGGGGGCAGGTACAGCTTATTGGCTCTTGGGCTAAGTTCAAGAGCAGAAAAGGGGCTGCCAGACACTCTGCATGGCTCATGGCCAAGAGCTGTTCTCATGTTTCAGGTGGTGAAGTGTAGCTTCTCCACCATTTGGCTGTGATCAAGCACTTCCTGCCTATTGGCAAACAATGGTGAAAGTCCCAGCAGTGGGACCCACTTGTGCCCATTTTGGGGTATTAAAGTGATAACTCTGTAAGGAGCTTCATCACTCCTTTGTCATTTTGTATTGGCTGGGAATTGAACCCAGGTCAACCGCTTGGAAGGCAGCTATGCTCACCACTATACCACCAATGCCTGTGCCTGTTTCCTGCAATGGTTGTGGAATCTGGGATGGAGACACCTGGGCGGCAGCAGCCGCAGCTTCAGGACAACAACCCTGATGACCAGCAGTGCCAGGATGAGGATTCCAGGAATGCTATGACCCTCGCCCTGGAACCAGTCCCCCAGATGCAGGAGGCCTCCCAAACATCTTCGGGCACACGGGAGGGAACATCAGGTGAGTGCTGTGAGGTTGCAACACACACAGGGCAGGGAGGCAGGAGCACAGGGGATGATGCACTATCGTGAAGTGTCATGCTGATCGTAGGTGGGGGGACACCACACATGACCGACCCCATAGAGGGCCGTCCTCCCCCCGCCATCTGTGCAAGGCACCACCTGCTCCTGCAGACAGTACTGCCAGAGAGTAATTTCCCAAAACTTGAGGTAAAGACAGAAGGGAAATGGGGATGTAGCTCAGTGGTAGAGTACTTGACTGCAAATCAAGTGGTCCTTGCTTCAATTCCTAAGTGTCCCCTTAAGAGGTTGAGCAACTTCACTTAAACCTTTGCAGCTCCATGTGTCACATTTTGGATTTCTGTTGTGCAGGGATTCTTAAACTGACCACAAACCCCTAATGTGTTCCTGCGTCAATGCATGTAAACCAGGCAAACTCATCTCTCAACTGAAACCAGTTCAAACCTGCTGTGTGTCTGGTTTCTATTCCCATCAATTAAACAAGGCTGAGATCTGAATGCCTATTGGCAGGTCCTTGGTCTCCATGGGCTGTGCTGTGCAGAAGAACAAGAACCACGCCTAGCGGGGGAGGAATGGCCACAATCAATCTTATGGAGTTTGATTTAGCAAGTCCAACTAAGACTCACGAAATCAGATCCAGAGGGTACTCCACCAGCGTCCAGTACTTCTGCTCTTTGCTTCCTTTGGGTTCCCGCAGCAGGGACACAGCCAGGCTCAAGTGAAGGAAGCCAACTCTCGCTACGTAGGGTATGTTTACACTTGCACCCTCTTTTCAAAAAGGGATGCAAATGTAAAGATTCAAAACTGTAAATGAAGCTGGGATTTAAATATCCCGCACTTCATCTGCATAATCACATGATGGTGCTATTTCAAAATAAAAAGGCTGTGTAGATGCAGTTATTTCTAAAGAAAACCCTTCTTCCAAAATAACCATTACACCTCATTTTATAATGGATAAGTCACACAAGGGAGGCAGCAGGAGAAACCCACCCCATCACACAACCTCCAGGGCAGGGGAGGCCACACCACATGCCTCCCATAGGTGCCTGGCCTGACTCATCTTACTTCCCCAGGCTGGCACCCAGGGGCATCCTCAGCTGTATCACCTCCCTCCCCGCCCCCGCCCCCGCCCCCCATCACATAGGAGTTGGGCTCATTGCAGGTACAGGAGCTGCACTTATCTGGACACCAAAGAAAGCCACAATAGGCGAAAAGGCTGTAACGCTGCCTGGCTTTGAACCAAGAACCCTTTGGGGAATGAGGCAAACTTGATAAACTCTACACCACAGAAACAGCTTTGAAGGGGGCTCTTCTATACTTAAACTTGGACAAAAATTCTGTTACTAACTCTTTGGCCAACTCAGATTGCTGCAGGGCAAAGGAATTCTCTGTTATTAATTCTGTGCCCTCAGGAAGGGACCAAACAGGAGGAGATTGGGCCCCCATCTGGATCTCCAACCCAAACACTGAGACCCAGGGGTTACCAAGCCAGATCATCAATGTTTGCTCCACTTCTCCTTCTCCATCACTTTGCCAAACCTCAAAGGCAACTCTACAATCCAAGCGGCTGGGGGAGATGTGCATGTCAGAGCCGCTGCCCACTGAGCTGTAGCTTTCTGTGCCCAAGGAGCCAGACACCGCCAGAGCTGGAGGGAAATGGGAGTCAAAGGTGTTGTCTGGGACCATAGAGTAGAACCATTTTATGACTGCTTTTTTGTGTGTGTTTGTTGAGCTTGGTATGATGGCTTAGCTGGTTAAATCACTTTCCTTATCAGTAAAAGATCCTGGATTCAATTCCCCCGGGTGCCTTGTTGTAACCTTTGCTCACATTTTCCTGGGACACAGAAGAGGCCTCCCCAGGCCACCCATAGAACTGCTGGTTCAGGAAAAGGCTGATTGGGGAGGAGTGTTGGGAAGAAGGAAACCACAAGCTTGGAGCAGGTGCAGAGGCTGCTGTACCTGGCACTGGCAAGGCAGGGCTCTGACTCCAATTGCTGGGCCAGGAGAGCCAGCATCACACACTCTTGTGATTCCCTGGGGGTGTCAGTGTCTAGAGATCCTGTGAGTGCAACCTCTGCAGCTCCTGCAGCCACAGAGAGTAACTCTTCTCCTCCCTCCCTTGGGATGGACAATGGCAACACATGGAGCAGCTGGGAGAAAAGTCCCAGAGAGCGGACCCATGGCTAAGCTGCCCAGGCACCTGCCAGGTTCGGGGGAGGTGAGGGAGGCAGCCCCTAGTGGTGCCTGGCCAATATGTCTGCTCTTCCCACCATCCCGCCTTACATAACTGGAATTGGCTTCCTTCAGTCGAGCTTGACCATGTCCCACAGTGAGAAGCCAAAGGGAGCAAAGAGCAGATGTACTGGAAGCTGGTGGGGATGCCCTCTAGGTTTGATTTAGTGAGTCTTAGTCATTCCTCCCTCGAAGGAGGAGAGCAGCGTGGACACACCCTGTGTGAAAAGAAGGGAAGAGGACACTCCTGTCACTGGGGAACAGGGTGCATGGATCCCAGTCTTTCTTGCAAAAAATGGAACAGCTGAGCACTTTGCAGAGAACAGGCCAGAGCCCTGCTGGGAGGAGGCTCTGGCCATGGACTTTCCTCCCCTCTCTGTTACCTCCTGCACCTGGGGCTGAAAGGGATGCTGGGTGCCCAACAGTTCTGCCCAGCTGCCCTCCCCAGTGGGAACAGAAAATGCTCATGGAAGGGCTCACACATTGTCCCCAATGCACTGGCCTGAGGGCCTGAATTCTTGCTGCCCCTGGGTGCACCCAAATGCCCCTTCTGGGGGGGGCAGGTTCCTCAGCTCACACCCCTCCTGTCTCACTTGGTGCCATGAGAACAAAGCTTGCAAAGGGGTTTGAATTCCCTCCATCTCCCCTTCCTGCAGCGCTAAAAGAAATCCTAAACCCGGACATTTCTCCTGTCGCTGGAAAGATGTCCCTTTTATGGGGTACAAAACAGTATACAGCCTGGCTAGCTCAGTTGGTAGAGCATGAAACTCTTAATCTCAGGGTTCAAGCCCCATACTGGGTGAGGCCCTTCTTTAACTTACAGTCTCAGTTTGCAAACAATTCACTCTCAGCTTTCACTAGGGTTTTAGAAAGAAAAAGTCTAGTCCTGGGGTCCAGCTTTAGTAGAACCAGAGAGAGAACAAACTCCTCAATACTAGCTATATCAGCCCAGCGAGGAGAAAAAATAGCCCTCTGCCTGCTGATTGTCCCGTCAGCTTCTGTAGCTTCACCTCCTTCCACAGCAGCTCCAGCTTTGAGCTACAAATCTCAAGGGGCTGGTGAGGAAATGAGGAGCTGGCAGCTCGGTTGAGTCGCTTCCATGAGAACAAGAGGTGGAGAGTTCACAAGGTGTATTCCTCTCCCCTGCAGAGCATGGTGTTAGAAAGAGCTAGGAACAGAACAGTTATCCAAGTTTCACTACCAAGTTGTGTTTCTGGTGTGAAGTGGTTATCATGTTTGCCTAGCATAGAAAGGTCCCTGATTAAAAGCCAAGCAGTAACACAGGCTATGTCTACACTTGCAGATTCTTGCGCAAGTATTATGCAAATGAGGCTAAGCGTGGAATATTGCCAAGCCTCATTTGCATACCTAATGAGCCACCATTTTTTTCAGCAGAGGCTCTTGCGTAAGAAGGAGCATCTACACTGCCCCTTCTTGCGCAAGAAAAACCTTCTTGTGCAATGCTGTTACACCTATTACTTTTCAGGAAGAACAGCATTGCGCAAGACAGTGTAGACGCTCCTTCTTATGCAAGAGCCTGAGTAAGACTGAGTAGGGTGAGCAGAGCCCCCCCCACACCCCTTTCTTCTGCCAAAGCTGGTGGGGTGGGGTTGGTTGAGTGGAGGCAGAGTCCTTTGCCTGTCTCAGGGCATCTCAGGCTCCTTGCATCCCAGGAGAAGAAGGGGGCTCCAGGTGGAAGGAAAACAAACAAAACTAGTTCCAGTGGGCATGGGATGGGGCTCTAGTTTGGCCCAGATGACTCAGGAGTGTCTTGCGCAGGTCCCATGGTGTAAGAGGCAGCACTCCAGACTCTGAATCATACAAGCTGAGTTCAAATCTCAGTAGAGCCTGCTGTGGCTGGGCTAGTTGCTACAAACCCCTCAAAATCCATCTTCTTTGGCTTCTTGTCCTGTAGGTTCCATAGAGAGGAATTTGTGCCCAAGTCTGAGAACACCTACCCCTGTGTCTGGCAGTCTGTGAGGGGCTGGGGCTCTAGAGATGCAGGGTCAGGCCTACATATGGCTGTACCTGTCTACATGTGGCAGCAACAGAGAGTCCTGAGTGCAAAAGGCTGAAAATTCAGCATCAAACCTGCCCCCTGCTGTGGGCCTGTAAGGTGACCACAACACTGCAGTGCTATTTTGGGGTACAGAGATACCTGTAATAACTATCCTGTGTGTTGTGTCCCCTGATTTTGAAATGCAATGGGCTCACTATTCCAATGTCCCTGTGAACCTCATTCCATGAGGCGTAAGGGACATTTCAGAACAGCAGGTTATTTTGATATTTAGTGCTGTGTAGACACTAAAGCGTATTTGAAAATAAGATCAAATTGACATCTTCTGTAGCTTGAGTCTCTGAGGCACACAAGAAACTGTAAAAAAGCACAGAACCCATGGGGAGATAACAAGGGGCTTTGTCACAAAGTGGAAGGCATAAACACAATTTGCCACGTAAACCCCCGTTTCTTGCATATATTCAAAATCATAAAATGCATAGTCCTCCCCCTACTCTGGAGACAAGATGTTATACATGTAAGACTCGTGGCCTTCTACGTTGTCTGTAAGACCGGTGATGGAAGGGGGTAGGGTTAAGAGCAAGGCCTAAGGGAGGGGTGGGGCATCTGTCAAAACAATACAGCGATGAAACTTATCAAGGCGTTTACTACTGATACAGCACTTTCTGCAGGCTGCCTTCCAGGCTCTGCAGGAACCCAACCCCCAGGGCTTCTTGGAGACCTTCCTCAGGTATGTCAGGGAGTGACTACAGGACCTGGACATTGCCCGCAGCACTGCAGGAAGCTACATGGCACACACAGCACTAGCCTAGTGCAGAGTCAGGTTGGCACATTTGTTTCTACCCTAGAGCCTAAGGAGATCACAAAATCCACTAATTCTGGAACCCCGGGAAAGTAAATCTGGCCTATGGGAAGCCCTGAACCTCAGTCCTCCCTATCTCTTCCCTTCACCTTGTGAATGCCAGAAGAGTGAGGTGTCTCATCATTGAGGGCTGGGGCTTTGGGGAGGAGTTTTTTTGCTTCTCACTTGTGTGTTCTCCAACTGATTTTTCTGTGGGTTAGTGGCCCCCAATGCAAAAAAGGTTTTCCACCCCTGCAATAAATAAAAACATTGATTTTTTCATATGTATTGGACATAAATATTTTACTTAATTTACAATAAAGTTTGATCAACTAACATGAGTTAAAAGGTTAATAATTTAATAATTTTAATAATTTAATCTTTAATAATTTAAATGCAACTCCCCAGATGCAGCCCTAGCAAAATGGCTTGACTAATTATGTAATTAACAGTGAGTTTCCATTAGCAACAGTAGTGTACAGAAGGTTTACAGAGGGCAGGGCTGTGATGGGCCAGGCCGGGTCTGGGCACTTCTGAGGGAATCCACTCAGGGCAAATTGCTCAAACCCAGAACTGCTTACAGCCCTTGACTGGAGACCTTTCTGAAATAGGCCACAAACCAGTCACACTGAGCACTTCTTCTGCCAGTCCAGCCCACAGGAACCCTCATGAGCAAAACTCTTCAGATACCCCAGCTCTTCCTGTGCCACAGTCAGCCCTGGGCTTACACGCAGGTGAGGGGTTATACAGCCCAATCTCTCACCCAGAACAGATCCACATGGTTCCAAAGAACCAGCCATGAATCCCTGGTCAATTTATACTATAGATCTTACCCATAAGATCACAGTGGACCAATCGTTTAGAATCTAAAGGTTTATTAATACAAGAAAGAAAAGGTTGAGAGTAAGATTGTTAAAGAGAATACATTATATACATCAATCAGCAAGTTCTTGATGCAGGATCTTAGTGGAGATGTTACAAACTGCTAGCATAAAAGTCTTTGGCGTACACTGTACGTCAGGATGGGTCAGCAGTCCTTCCTGTGTCCCTGTCCTTAGCAACGCTGCATCTGGGATAAGAAGCAAGACTGAAGACAAGCTGGAGCCCCCCTCATGGCATTTGATATTAATTTTTGGTGTCTCCCAAGCTGGAGCTAATCACATGGTCAAGTGTCCTGTCTGTTTCATATGCCAGCAGCCACTGTGGCATGGCTGCTTTGCAGCTTTCCACACTCATTCCCCAGGTGTGTATTGGCCACCCAGAGAGCCATTGTCCTTGGAGCCGTACAAATTAGCATAGTCACTCATTGGACATTCCGTCTTCATGACAGGCAGTCCATACATAGCATCAGCAGAGCCCATATTCATAACTCCCCATACTAACTCCAAACAAGCACATGAATACCATACATAGAATGAGCACAACATAAGCTTTCGTTTGACATCTCACATGGCCAACTTTGTACCAAATTTGGGGCAAACAGTTCCCCGTGATCACAGCAGTTATCTGTATGTGCACCTTAAAATCCAATAATGTGACAAAGGCCTAAAGAAAGGGTTGGGGTTTTGAGGAAGGATCTGGGATGCAGAAACTGGCAGGTGTTAAGCCTGGCCAGGAATAAGGTACAGTATGTGGCCAGGAGAGACGGTGCAATAAAAAAGGAGGCTGTCAGAGCAAGCTAGGGGTGCTAGCTGCTGGGGGAAAGGGAATTGAGGAGATTGGGAGGGGGTATCCGGGGGATGACAGCAAATATTACCTGGCTTTGGGCCCCCTTGCAGCAGCATCTCCAGCCACACTGTCCTGGTCACTCCAGAGGAAGGCTCTGCTGCAGCAGCAGCCACACAGACTAGGACTGGCCCTGAACACTGGAGGCACCACTGCTGCATGCATTCAGTCCAGGGCTGGAGGAGTTGCTGCTGCAGCCATGCAGCCCAGGACCAGCCCCAGAGGCACCCTTGACATGGCCATGTGGCCCTGGAGGCCAGAAGTGCAGTGGCAGCAGTGCCTCTACTGCCAGCCTCAGGTTGTGTGGCAAAGACTCAGCCTAGCACTACCTCCTCTCTAGTGGCTACAAAGCATGAAGAGGGGGTGGGACTTAGCTCCTTCCCCCTCAGTACATCTTCATTTGGAGGTGGTGCCTGTCACTGCCTTGTGGACAGGATCAAAGCCTTAGGAAGGCTGGATTCTGCCAACACAGAAAATTTTGCTCACCCCCACTATAGGGTTTCTTACCTGCATGGGTTCAACTATATGCAACAAGGCTTTAACTCTTGCTATAGCATTTCCTAAAGTCAGACCAGTTGAAGGATTTCTCTCCTGTAAGAGTTCTTTTATGGATAACAAGGTACGACCTCTGATTGAAGCTTTTCCACAGTCAGAGCAGCTGAACGGTTTCTTGCACGTGGGTTTTCTTATGTCTAACAAGGTGTAAGCTCTCAATTAAGCTTTTTCCACAGTCAGAGGAGCTGAAGGGTCCCTCTCCTGTGTGGGCTCTCCTATGGCTAACAAAGTGTGACCTGTCACTGAAGCTTTTCCCACAGTCAGAGCAGCTGAAGGGTTTCTCTCGTGTGTGGGCTCTCCTATGGCTACCAAGGTTTGACCTGTCACTGAAGCTTTTCCCACAGTCAGAACAGCTGAAGGGTTTCTCTCCTGTGTGGGCTCTCCTATGGGTAACAAGATTTGACCTGTCACTGAAGCTTTTTCCACAGTCAGAACAGCTAAAGGGTTTCTCTCCTGTGTGGGCTCTCCTATGGGTAACAAGGTGTGACCTCTGAGTGAAGCTTTTCCCACAGTCAGAGCAGCTGAAGGGTTTCACTCCTGTGTGGGCTCTCCTATGGATAACAAGGTCTGATCTCCGACTGAAGCTTTTCCCACAGTCACAACAACTGAAGGGTTTCTCTCCTGTGTGGGCTCTCCTATGGGTAACAAGGTGTGACCTCCGACTGAAGCTTTTCCCACAGTCAGAACAGCTGAAGGGTTTCTCTCCTGTGTGGGCTCTCCTATGGGTAACAAGGTGTGACCTCTGAGTGAAGCTTTTCCCACAGTCAGAGCAGCTGAAGGGTTTCTCTCCTGTGTGGGCTCTCCTATGGATAACAAGGGTTGAGGTCTGACTGAAGCTTTTCCCACAGTCACAACAACTGAAGGGTTTCTCCCCTGTGTGGGCTCTCCTATGGCTACCAAGGTTTGACCTATCACTGAAGCTTTTCCCACAGTCAGAACAGCTGAAGGGTTTCTCTCCTATGTGGGCTCTCCTATGCCTAACAAGGTGTGACCTCCGACTGAAGCTTTTCGCACAGTCAGAGCAGCTGAAGGGTTTCTTTCCTGTTTGGGCTCTTTCATGTTTAATAAGTGTTGCACAGTCACTGCAAGCACAAGGTGAATGTTGATGAGGGATTTTCTTTTGAACAGTTTCTGTGTTTGTTTTCAACCTTCTCCTCCTGTGACTGGATTTATCCTGTCCCACTCCTGGATGGTTTCCCTGCTGCCTTTGTAGGCTATGCTGACTCATACAGGTTTCCTCTTGCACAGGACTCTGAGAAACATGCCATTCAGATCTTCCCACTAACATCCCACATGGAGCCATTCGCTCAGGTCCTTCCTCCTGAAGACTCCTCTCACTGTTCTCATTCAGCATCTTATCACCTGCTGGGATAGAAAGAGAAACCACACAGGAGTCATTCCCTGTGCTGAGCTGAAATAAAAAATTCTGAATGGTGAACAGAAAATGGGGGAGACACCCAAAGAATGGCTGGAAAGATACAATAATCCTAAGCTGAGTTCACCCTGCTCCCCCATAACTCTTTCCCCACCCAGCACTCTCAGACTGGAGTTGAAGACAGGTTGAAGGGCCAGTCAGACTTGATGAAAACACACAATCAACATCTGCTATGCAAACACAGAAATTGGTTTGAGTCAGTTTAGCTGATTTCGCTCCTGTGTGGGTGTCACTGATGATCTCCTCTTCCTCACAGCCTTGGAGATCTGCAATCTGCACCTCTTCCCTTTGCTCCACCCAAGAGAGCACATGAGCTTTGGAGCCTGAAAATCCTATTTGGGGAGCAATTAACCAAGTGATGATCTTTAACATTAAGGTCTGTGCCATTGCTGCTGTCAAAGCCAAGACCTGAGTCTCCTACCCAGAGAGGCTCCTTCCCAACCTTCCAGAGACTGGTCTCTGGCTGGTACAAGATCCCAGGACATACTAATGCCATACTCCCGCTGCACCACTACCATGTTGGGAATAGCCCAGCTGACTCCCATGGGGAACTGAGTGGTCTGCTGCACTCTTGGAGGATACAACTCAGTCTCCCTTAGGGCCTGTTCCATACTTGGGCAGGACTGCTCATATGGGGAATGCTCTAGGACTTTCAGGCCTGACAGACACCCCTATCCAGGACTCATATTTGAGCTGCCACAGGTGCGGTCACTAGGGCTGAGAGAGAAAGGATCCAGCAGAGTTCTAGAGCGCTATGGGCTCTACCCACAGAGTTCTTGGTTTGGGGCTGGACTTGCCCTGCTCTTGGGCTCAGGTGCTCTACTTGAGCCGGAAGGAGGCAGGAGAAGTTGTTTGATCAGGAGAATGAATCCTTGGCTGGCCACTTCAGACCCTGCCTATGCTCCATATTCCTGATCCTGACTGACTGTGCCTGGTTGCCCACAACAGGTGTCAGTCCTGCAGACAGCCAGGGTAGTGCCGGCCTGTTCCTGTGGCCAGCCAAGGTGGAGACAGGCTGGGCTGCTTCTCTGCTGCTCCTAGATGCTCCTGCAGCTCAGCTCCACTTCTGCAGCCTTGGTTCAACTCTGCCAGCAGCGGCAGCTCTCCTCTTGTGGCCAGTCGGGCCTGCCATTTGGTGCCCTTCTGGCTTGCACAGAATCTACCAGAGGCAGGGAAGGACTCTGAGTTGGCACCTTCCTTCCAGGAGCTCAGCACAATAGCATAAGGGGACGCTACAGACACTAAGAGCAGCTGCACCCAACCCCACAACTCTGGTACCTGCCGTTCCTGCGTAGGCCCTTCCACTAACACCTCCAACCAAGGCACGACATGGATAAGATGGTGGGAACCACAATGAGACCTTGGCTGTGGAAAGAGCAGCACCACTATTATGTCACTGAACCTCTTCTCACACAGGAGCCAGGATTACTGGGGCAGATACTGCTGATATTGGGGATTCAGGCAATGAAGGACCCTGAACCAAACCCAACCCAGCTGCTCCAGAGCCCACCCAGCTTCTGTTCCACAAGGGGATAGGAATCCTCACCCAGCCAGCTCACAGCCTCATAGTTCTCCTGCATCACATCCCTGTATAGGGCTCTTTGGCCCGGGTCCAGCAGAGCCCATTCCTCCTCAGAGAAATACACAGCCACCTCCTCGAAGTTCACCGGCTCCGGCACGGCCATTTCCTGTCCCTGGCTCTGCAGGTCAGGGGCTGAGCTGGAGTCAGACATGGGTGTTCTGCAGCCTGGCGGGGAGAAGGGGAATCGGAAACATTTCAGAAGGGGCTTTAATCCTTTCCACACCCCAATTCTGTCCAGACTCTTTCCCTGGTGAAAAACATGCTGGAATCTGCATTTTTGGGTAAACGTTGAGTCTAGCTATTCCATAAACTCCACACACAAGTTAGATCCGAAAGCCGTATTTATTTCTCTCAATACCTGGCTTGAGTTACATTACTTTGCTCGCAACAATGGGATTCAGTTCTCAGCACCCAGTGTTTCTCCTAACAAGCCACATATTCATCTGCCTGAACGTGGACATAGGTTTAATTTAATTTGGGCTGCAGTATTTATAATCTTTAGTCTTCATGCATTGATTTGCAGCCCAAACTTCAGATCTGTCATCTGACACAGACTTTATAAATCTGCTCCATAACAGAGAGGAAGTGAAGTTAATATGAGCATTCAAATGCATACTATTAAACATGTGTGCAGAGAGTGTTTGCAGGATAAGACCTTAAAATTCATGGAATCATGGCATCAGAAGATATCTTTAGCCATGCAGTCTGTCCCCTTTGCGGCACAAGCCATTACACTTAGCCCAGCTACCCAGGCACTAAGCTGTTTCCCCACAGCATGTTTTCCAGAAAGTTGCCTAGTGTTGATTGGAAGACATCAAGACATCAAGAGATGGAGAACTTTGCTCATTTGTTTCAGCAGTTAATCCTCTTACCCATCAAAAAGTAAGCCTGAAATTTCTGTAGCCTGAAATTCTTTGGCTGCAGCTTTCAGTCATTGATTCTCACTGAACTGTATCCACTAGACCAGGGGTGGGCAATTCATTTTGATTGGGGGAGGGGGAGGGCACTCCAAGATTTTGGAAAGTGGTTGAGAGCTGCACTCTTCCAAGATATCAAGCAGGAAATACAGCATATGGGATGGACATTGGGAGAAGAAGGGAGCTTTGGGTAAGGGGTTGGGATGCAGGAGGGAAAGAGGGGTCTGGGAAGGAGTTTGGGTGAAGGAGGCAGTGTGATTTGGGGCACTGGATTAGCAACTCCTCATGAGATATTTAAAGTAATTTAGAGAAACAGCTAAGTGGACAAATAAAGAGACGAGGGTTACTTGGATACAGGAAAAGAACAAAGAGTTTGGGTATGTGGAGTGGGAGGCAGGAGTAGGGGGCAGAGAATTAGATGGGGAAAGGAGAGGTTGGGGTGCCAGAGTGTAGCCAGACAGCCCCCCCACATCTCAAACAATCTTGCTTACCCTCTGAGATGTCTGTATACAGAGCAGAGAAGGAACAATAAGAAAATCAGCATAGCCATCAAGCTTTGATCTGCTTTGATGCGAGACCAGGATATGCGAGTGTTCTCTAACTCTGAGTAACAATTAAGGAAATAAGCTAAGCTCGAGGCTGCAAGAAGTGCCCGGCTGGCACCTATGTTGATTCGAACACACACAGTCCCTGGGAGAGGAATTTCCCACTGAGAAAAGAATGCCCAGTACTTCCAATTTAATCATCTCAACTCTCTCTTACAAGTGTAAATTAAGTTCACAACTTCCTTGTAAGAACTGGTGTCACAAAAGACAGACCAGCACCGTTTGGCATCATAGATAAGAAAGAGAAATACATGACCCAAAATGGGTATAAAAGATGGGTCCAGCACACACTCACTTTGAGTGTCAATCTGCTCTCTACCTGCTGGTCGGGTTAGGTGTTTGACCTCCCGAGGTCCACGGGGACACCCACCTCGTATTTTCGTCTTTCCAAGGAATTGAGGGACCGATCCTGGCCTGACACACTGGGACCGAGTGACGCAGAAAGGGATAAAAATTGTACCTATATGTGTCCTTTTGTTTTAGTGCATGCATAGAATAGAGCTCTTTAAAGATTAAGCTGTCATTTGGTACCATTATTTTCTATTTTCTATCTTTATTTTCTTTGTAACCATTTTTTTTAAGATCTATCTATCTATATATATATAATTTGCCAGCAGTTAAGAAATAGAACAATAGCCATTGCAACCATATGATTTATAAGCTTCCTCAATAAACCTGTAACTGTTTAAGCTTTAACCTGACTCCTTCAGTTGCTGTAACAGAACCAAGCACAATTTAAAAGAACTTCAGCCGGTCATAAAGGGACAGTTATAGGAAGAGCTTGGGCATTTGGATCTGTGTCACTCCCAGGTGACAGGGTCCACTGGGGCACTTCTCAGCCTTTCCTGGGCTGCCCACTGCAAAGGAACTCTCCCCCTCCCCCCCGTGTTCTAGCAGCTAAAATCTGAAGTGTAATAAGCTCTTCCTACAACTGGGGCGTTTGTTAGCCTGTTTGGCTACCCTCTGTGACGGGACCTCGGTCCTAGCAGTAAAGTCACGGACGTTAAACTCTCGGGGCTCCTTTCAGCCTTCTGGGCTGCCCGCTGCGACGAGACTTCGTGTCTTAGCAGCTAAAGACTTAGGAGACACACCCACACACACTGCTCTGACCGTTGGCTGACACAGACGCAAGCTTTGGCCAGGAGACTTACCTGAGTGACTCCTGACCAGCAGCCAAGCACCTCTCTGAGGCAGGCAGGGAGCCTGCTCAACCCTCACACCTGCTGCGGGGCCATGTGGGTGTGTGAATAACGATAAGCCAGACGGGAGGGGGCACAGTGCTTTCTTTCTGGCCAGAAACCAGCCAATGAGATTGTCCTGGGGGTGGAAGCAGTGCCTGTAGCCTTCCCGCTTCACCTCCGGTGAAGTGGCTTGCAGGTGGGAAGAAGCAAGTATGGAACTAGCCCATGGCTCACCAAGCATCAGTCGGCTGCATTTGATGGCCTGGAGAGCTAGATAGGCTGTATTTTGCCCAGGCCTGCACTAGACCGAAGAGCCCTTGCGTATCCAGCAGTTACTCGCCATAAACAAACTGATACCGTGGAAGCCAGTCAGCTCTCAGCCTATTTATTGTTTGAAACCAACCCCATATTGAAACTGACTGAGCAGTGAAATCTGAGCCTGAAGGTGCTGTCTGTTGTGTGCTTTAACTTCACCCCTTTAGCATCACACCTTGTAGATCAGTGTTTCTCAAAGTGTCTGCAGGTCCCCATGCAGCACCCCTGGAGCTCCTCACTGATCACTGGGTGAGATTTAGGGCTGTGAGCACCGTGGTCGCTGGGTCTGGTTGGTAACTTCAATGACAAGCCCATGAAGATGTGTTCTCATCATTTAAAAAATTTCCACCAGCAAACTCACCTTGTCTGAAAGCTCCCAGGGATTTTCCTCTTGCTCTCTCCAGTGCAGAGGGCAGAGTGTCTGGTGGGGGAAGGGATAAGAGAGGTGAGATTCCAGGCTCTCATCTTTATAATAATGTCCCCGTGCTGAACTCTACATTTCACTTGTATCAGAGACCAGACAGACACACATTCAAGTGTTTAGTATGAGAAGGTCTGAAACCTTCCATGTCCTGTCTCGCTTGGGCACCTCCCAGCAATGGAGCCAACATCTCTGCAGCCTCATCCCTGCCCCAAGAGACACAAACTGAAAGTGAGATTTACTTTTCCCTCCTCATCCCCTTCCACCTGGTTTCTCTCAGTCACTTACCACCTCTTGTCATAACCTAGACCTGTGCTGGGGCGAAGACATTGCCATGACATTAACTTTACCTATGTGGATCCCTTGACACCAACGGGAGGCTCAGAGTTTGCAAACCCCTGACTCTATGTGCAAGCAGTTGACTCTGTTTGCTCAGTGCCTCTAAGGAGAGCAGCATGATGTGGCCGTCATTCTCCATGTGGGAATTGAGGCAGGGGAAGGTTGGCTTCAGAGGCCAGATTCAATAGTTTCTAATAGTTAAACAACTTTCCTCTACTCCATCTCTTCTAGGTACCTTCGAATTCCCTCAGAGTCTCCAACAGCGCAGTCGTTATCTGGGAGAAAGAATGTACTTGTTCTTCCAGTTCAGGGGAAATCTCCACTGGCAGCTGGAACTGCCCTGTCTCACACCTGAATAGAAACAATTCCATGTGATTCTATTTCATTTACAGATGATAAGCTATGGCTAGGAAGTCTCAGCTCTAACAGGCCTGGAGTTATAATTCCTTAAATTCCCCCAGCCTGAGAGCAGGGGCAACACAGCCCATGGCTGTGCAACCTTCCCCTGAAAGGTTCCACTGCTCACCTCTGGCCCGGAGAGACCAGCTGGGGACAAAAGTGGAATTGAGTCTCAATGGCCAATTCACTCTTTGGCCTCCAGGCAATGAGGGACAGCATGTTCCCAGGTGAAGGGCTGCAGGAATCTGCCTACTAGGAACCAGACAGACACCAGCTTCTCCCTCCCCTGCTCCTTCCACACAGGTCTCTAAACTTCCCTCAGGTAAGACAGACTCTGGGTCCCTGCTGCCCTGGTCTAAATGTGCCCAGTGCCCAGCAGTGACAGACCCATATTCCAGCCCCACATTCCTGAGGCAGCTAGTCCCCAGGGAGGTGACAGCTCTAGGAAATATCTGAAGTCAGACTGTGCCCCTGAATGGGGAATTGCAGAGTCTGCTGTGCAAGGGTTAGACCCTCAGAATTAAGTGAGTCAAAGGCATTTCTGTCCAACATCTGGCTGTAGAGCCCTGGGGAGACGTGGTGCCAACATCAGCTCCAATCTCTTTCCCTGCACTGTGCAATATGACAGGAGTGCGAGCCACCTACCTGCTCAAGCTGTTTCTTACGTTCTAGAGAAAAGAGACAGAAAAGAATCTCAGCTGAACTGGACACACACAGGGAAGGCATTTTGCAAATATGGGGGAGAGATGCCCTGATCTGTCACCAGGGCCTTAGAGTCCATGGGCTAATGGGGCTTTGCCATCTCTAATAGCTCTGTGCCTGTGACTCTGCAAAGCACAACAGTCACTCACATGGCAGCAATGCACCTGCCGAGTTACACCCAGATCTAACGGCTGGACCCCAGTGCTTGTTATTCAGGAGCCTCCCTTCCCTGTGTGGGGAGCTGGGATGTTTCTCCCTCAGTCTCACCTGCAGAAATTCACTCTCTGGCTTCTGACATGTCCCCTCCAGCTCACTGATCCGCTCGCTGAGACGGGAAATCTGTGCGGAGAGTTTCCTGACAGTGTCAGTCTGGAGCCTCCCAATCTCCTCATCCAGCTTCTCCAGCCAGGCCAGCAGGAGTCGCTCTTGTTCCTCCAGGAACTGCCGCAGCTGCTGAAACTCGGCCACAATCTTCTGCCTCTCGGCTTGTGTCGAGCGTGAGCGTCTGGAAGCACCGACAGCCAGAGACAGACGGGCCGACGGGCCCTGCATTGAATGTGCAACATTCAACCACAGAGAGGCAGCAGCGAGCGGCCTGAGGCCCCTGCCCGGCTGGAGCAGCCCCCCCCCCCCAGGCAGCACAAGAACGTGGGTCACAGCCCCCCCCAGCCCAGCTGTGCCCCACCCCCAACTCGCACAAGATATCTGCAGCCCCCCCAGCCTGTGTGAGCCCCTCCCAGAGCCCCCTCCCCCACTGAGGCCCTGCCCCACAACCCCCGTCGGCGGGACACAGGCGCAGCCACCCACCCAGCAGCTGCCGCTCCACAGACACGCGGGGGGGGGGGGCGGGTCAGGAGCGAGTGGCGGGGCCCCCCCGGCAGCCGTCCCCCCCTCCGCGAAACTCGCGCATGCGCAGCGCGGGTCTCACCCAGCAGCAGCGCTCCACAGACCACGAGGGTGAGGGGGAGGCGGGTCAGGAGCGGGGGGGGGGGGGGGCGTGAGGGGGGCGGGGCTCTCAGCCGCCGGGAGCAGCGGGAGCGCCCGGGAGCCAATGAGGCGCCGCGGATGGAAACACACAAACAGCCCCGCCCCCCGGCAACGCAGAGCCCCGCCCCCGGGGGCGCTCCCAGGGCTCCCCCAGCGTTAACTACCCGGCCCCGCCTCTCGAAGCAGCGCGGCGAGTAACGGCCCAAGAATGGCCTGAGGGCGCGCGGCGGGAAAGCACGAAAACCCGGCCCCGGCCGCACGGAATGGAGGGAGTTCGCGCATGCGCAGGAGGTCAGTGACACTGCTGGGAGTCCGGCGCCAGGGCTTAGGTCATACCGGGAGCTTGCTCGGCTCGCCCCAGTCCCGAGGGGCGGGGCTCCCCCGGCCAGAGAATGATTCCGCCTCTGGAAGCCGAGCCGCACGCGGGGGCGGGGGCGGGGCGAGCACACGAGAAACGGGGCATTTCTCGTAACCCTGGGGGAGGGGTCGAGAAACCGCAGCAGCCTCCCCACCGCTACAGCCCCGCCCCCAGGGAAGCGGCCGGGGGGATAGTCACGTGTCAACTCCGTCACGCGTGGGGTGGGCGGGGGAGGCTCCACCCCCGAAGCTCCCAAACCCGAGCCTCGCCCCCGAACCCTCCCGTTACCCGCGCGGAGGAGCCGGGGGCGGGGCTAGAGAGCTGCTCCCCCAGTTCAGAAACATTCCACAGCCCCGCCCCCCCGGCCCCCCAGCCCCGCCCCTTCACACACACACCCAACCCGGCCCCCCAGCCCCGCCCCTTCACACACACACCCCGCCCCTCTTCCCGGCACGTCCCTGGCTGCTCTACCCGGCACCCCCGGCTCCTCGCGCTGCATCTCCCAGGCTCTCCCCCGCGCGTGTCCCGGGCTGCCGGGCCGCTCCCCCCCCCCCCCAGCCATAGCTCCAGGACAGACACCTGCTCCCTCCCCCAGCCCCCGACACTCTGGTTTCTGCCCGTCCCAAAGGAGCGTTGGCCCCAAGTCACTGGCACCTCCCGGCTGAAAGCAAACCCAGCGCCTGCAGCCAGTCCTATGGCACCGGCACCAGCGAGTTACTGGCCCAGAGAAGGGAAGGAGAGTTACTCACAGTGAACGCAGCAGCCGGACACGCACACGGTGCTCTCCTGCCTGGCCCAGGGAACAGAGGCGCCTCCTGTGTCCTGTAGCACCAGCCTGCGCCAGGGAACTGCACATTCCTCAGTTTGTGCCCAACCCGCCCCCCACCGCCATCCCCCTCCCTGCCCCACCCCCCTGTCTAAGCCTGGGAGAGGAAGTTCTTTCCGCCTGGCTCGTCCTTCCCTCCCCCAGAGCTCACACTGATAAGAGGGTTTGGGGCCGGCTCCTCTTCAAGGGCAGGCGGAGGAGGGGAGCAGCCAACAGAGTCTTATGCTCCACGGTGGCTTGTCTGGTGTCTGGAGCTCCCTGTGCCAGGCAGGAGATGCCCCCCCGTCCCCTGGACACACCAGGGTCTCACACTTGGCTCTGCCCCTCTCCTGGCCTTGGGCTTCTCCCAGTGTCACAACAAACCCTCGTCCAGTCCCTGAGAAACACCGAACCCTCGCCCAGCGCCACAGGCACAGCCAGTCCCAGGGGTCAGCACCGGCAGCCACCCCCCGCTCCCCTCACATTTCCCAGAATCCAGCCTCTGCCCCATCTCTGCCAGTCCAATGCCTGTTTTAACCACACGGACACCCCAGGGAGCCAGCTGGCTGCCGACCCGGCTTGTGCCAGTGCTTGGGGAGGTCTGGGGCCTGGACAGAAGCTGGCACTGGGCTGGGCAGTGTCACACAGGCCCTGCATGTCTGTGGTGAGTGGCCGTGCGACGCACACCGCACACTGACCATCACGGGGAGCCGTGTCACAGCGCTGGACAGGCTGAGGAATCCCTACGCAACACAGGCTCTTGGCCAGAAAATCTCCCCTTGTTTCTCACACCAACCCTCCCCATTGCCAGGGCTACACCCACTGACACCCCCCCAGCACAAAGTGTCTGTGCTGGCCCCACACCTGAGCCCCCTGCCCGCTGCTCTTATTTCAGTCACGTCCCCGCCCGCCTTCCCCTCGCTGTGTCTGCGCCAGAGTCGCACCTGCGCCGGGCTCCCCAGAGGCTGCAGAAGGGAAATAAACCCCCATGCGCAGGCGGGAGGAAAGGCCTGGGGGCCACATTCACCGGCCCTGAGGGGCTGAGACCAATTGCCAGACACCTCACTGACCAGCGCCTGCCCAGTCACAGGACGGGCCAGGACCCACCCAGCCTGAGCTGGGCCTGTGGGCTCCCTGGGCAAGGAAAGGGGAGAGATGCCCCCTCAGAATGGGCCCCACACACGCCAGCGTGTGAGCAGGGAGCCGCCGGAGCCAATGGAAGCCCCCCACAGAGTGTGTGGCCTAAGCCCCGGCTCTCACAGAGTTTGGTGCCTAATTCCCTGCTACAGGCAGGTGCTGAGCTTGGCCTAGGAACCCCCCTCCTGGGGCCAGGCAGCCCAGGCCCCTCGCTGCCCCCTGGGCCAAGGAGCCAGGCTGGGGCCTCACACACCCGGAGTGGGCAGAGGAGAGGGTGGGGCCCACCTGAGAGCTTCAGCCCCCAGGTTAGCCCCTGAGATGTGGGGTCCTCATCCCTCCTGTCTCTGCCCAGTGGGGAAACTGAGGCAGGGTGAAGCCCCTGAGCTGGCATGTTCAGCTCTTAGCATTGGGGCAGCTGAGGGGCGGGGGCAGGTACGGCCCCATTAGCTGGGCCAGGGCAGGACAGGAACCACTTCTGGGCAGTGCGGGGATCAGGGCTGACCAGGGAGGCACCCTGGCCCGTCCCCTCCTGCCCCCTCCCCACACCCAGTTTCTCTAGAGCCTGGCTGGTGTGGCTGTCCCACAGTCAACCCTGCTGCTCTGCATGGTGCAATCATGGGGCCCAGGGCAAGGGAGCTGCTCAGGTGTGGGGAGCAGATTTCGTGTGGATGGGGGGCCTGGAGTACAGGGGGAGGGATGGAGGATGGAGCAGGCCATGTCTGGCTTGGGGAGAGGAGGCAGAGCCTCCCCCAGCCTTCCCCACCCGTCCCCACACATAATTTCTGGTCCTAGCATGGCCCTTGGAGCTAAAAGTTTGCCAAGTCCTGAAATAGCAAACGTGAGTGTTCAGAAGGCTCATCCCCTTCCCACCTTTGAAGTAGGAATAAGAGATCCTCCGGAATAGGGCTTTATTCCGGAGGATCGGGCCAGTCTAGACGCTCTTTTCCGGCTTATCTACAAGCCGGAAAAAAAGCGGCGGACATCTTTATTTAAATCCCGCGGGGGATATTTAAATCCCCTGCGGATTTCCCTATTCTGAAGTTTAAAATTAGCATGCCCCTTTTTGAAAAGGGGCCAGTGTAGATGTAGCCTATGTGTCTGTATGTCCAGTCGTCTTAATGAGCTCACTCTGCAGGTATTGTCTTGGATCTAGCTCCCAGACCTTCTCCACCCTGGCAACTGCTGCTGGAGATGCTCCCCTTTCATTCTCCATTCACACCTCATTCATTTCGACAGGGCAATCAAGGAAAGGGGAGAGCTCAAAAGACATTTTTTCTTACTAGATCTATATATCTTAATACAAAGTTATAGGAGAAATGTTACAGAGATTCTATAAGAACACTTAACAGAGATATATCTAAAAGGATAAGATCTTAATACAAAGTATAATATTACAGGGATTTATCCACAATCTCTCCCCAGCTCACCTCCTACCCCACCCCATCACTGTGTTCCTCCCATTGCCACCTCCTGCCCCATCTTACCTACTGCATCCCCCCCAACTCACCTCCTACCCCACCCCCTCACTGTGTCCCTCTCTGTCCCACCCCCTCACTGCATCCCTTCTCATTCTACATCTTGTCCCATCCCTGTCACTGCCTCCCTCTCCACCCCCCTCCTGCTCCTCCATGGTACGGAGAGATGGATAGGCAAGGCAGGGTGGGGAGGCTGTTCCCCTCCCCAAAGAGCCAGGTGTGGCCTGGTCCCTCCCCTTGTTTCCCTGGGGCTCCACCCTCTATCCAATCCCCCCTGAACACACACCCGCACAGCCCCCTAGGATCCCCAAGTCCTACTGAACCCCTCTATGCCAAGGTCCCTGACTGCCCCTTTGGGACCCCAGCTTGCTACCCATCCTGCCATGCTCTTGGCCCTGTGACCACCACGCCTGGCCCCTGCTTCCTGTTCAGCCCCTTCTCCTTGACCCCCACCCATGGGAATCCCACTACCACCTCCACTCCCTGCCCCTGGATTACCCCCAGAATCTCCACCCCCTCTCCCTGTGCACTGCAGGCCCTGGTTCCAAACGGGACACTGTACAAGACAGCTTACACTTGTAAGAAAAGAGCGTAGCTCATGCGCAAGAAGCCCTCTCTTACCATGCCGTACTGTCAATGTTCTTGCGCGAGAGGGGCAAGCAGTGTGGACGCTCTGTGGATTCTTGTGCAAGAATGGCCGTACTTCTGCAAGGACCCTCCAGTGTCGACGTAGCCAATGAGTCCTGTGGCACTTTATAGACTAACAAATCTATTGGAGCATAAGCTTCTGTTGGGGTCACTGGGCATGATCCTAGGTAACTCAGGGGAGTGGAAGATCATGAGAATCAATGAAGCGCCCCCGCTCTAAGCTCAAGCACCCTAAAGGAACCCCCCCTTCCGTCCCTTCTCCTCCAGGCATAACTTTTCTCTGGCTTGCTAATAGCTGGGAACGGCAAGACCTTGAAGTTGCCTAGTTACTATCAGTGGTATAGAAGAAGAATTCAGATATGTCTCTGTAGAGGGGAGGGGGAGGAGGAGGGCTGGCAGCATGTCCCAGCGTGGGAAACTTGCTACAGTTCACTATTTTCCTGCAAGTAAACAACCTGGGTATATAAGGAGGGAAAACTGCTTACGTTGGTGCGCTTGATCTGAGATGTCTAGTCTCCTGGCACCTATTTGAGCGTTCAAATAAACTTTTTTTTTGCTTCTCCACACCGGTGTGTTTATTGGAGCGTGCATACCGGGCACCGAACCCAGCTGTTGCCCCCCTCGGGCACCCCTGTGTTGGCAACACTTCCATGAGCAAAGACCATGTCATGATGCATGTCGTGTGTGGGGGGGGGTCTTGTTCCCTGCTCTTGCTCTGCCTCTTCCCCTGAGTTCTTGGCTAAAGAGTTGATAACAGAATATTTGTCCAAGTTTAACTATAGTAGAAAACAAACATCAGCTATGAATGCCCCTTGGTGCCAGACTGGGGAAGGGAGATAAGTAAGGCCAGGCACCTGCTGAACCCTTGTGGCTTGGCCCCCTCTGCCCTGGGAGGCTGGCATCTGGGGCTGGCTCTTCCTGCTGCCTCCTTGTGTGACTGGCCCAAGGAGGAAGCGAGGCAGGAATGGGGCAGAGGAGGAAAGCCAAGCTGATACGGGCAGGGCAGAAACTCAGCGCCTCAGAGGGGCAAGCAAAACCTCCCTCTCCTTTGTTCTGCCAAAGCCTGTGGGGTGGGGCTGGCTGCATGGAGGCAGAGTCCTGTGTCTGTCCCATGCATCTTAGCAGTGAGGGGGTGGGCACGAGGTGAGACATGGAGTGACAGAATGAGGAGGTGGGATGGGAGGGAGGGAGGGAGTGGTGTGAGGCAGGATGCTGCGGCAGGGAGGGGGGTGCACTGGGTATCAGAAGGGGATGAGCATGGTGCTAGATCAGGGCTTGACAAACTTTTTGATCCAAGGGCCATGCTGGAAACAGAAATGGGGGGCAGAGGGAGCAGGTCAGGGAGCCTGGGGAAACCTGTGGCTCCCCTGCTAAAGCCCGACATGTCCTGGCCCAAACCCCTCCTGCCCCTGTACTCCAGGCCCCCATCCAACTCCCATCTGCTCCCCACACCCGAGCAGCTTCCCTGCCCTTGGCCCCATGACTGCACCATGTCGAGCAGCAAGGCTGGCAGTGGGGCAGTCGCTCCAGCCAGGCTCTGGGGGAACTGGGTGCGAGGGGAGGGCAGAAGAGGAGGGGTTGGGGGTGCCTCCCCAGGGAGCATGGTCAGTGGCTAGCCCTGCTTGCTGCGCTGCCCAGACAGGGTTCCTGCCCGGCCCTAGCCCAGCTGATTGGGAGCACATGCCCCCCCACTAGCTACCTCAATGCTAAGAGCTGAACATGCCAACTCAGGGGCTTCCTCATGGGCTGTGCAGGGGCCAGGCCAGCAGCCAGGTGGCTCCCTGGGGTGTCCATGCGGTTAAAACAGGCATTGGACTGGCCGAGAGGGGGGGCAGCCGCTGGACTCTGGGAAATGCTGGGGGCGGGGGCGGCTGTGGGTGCTGACCCCTTTGGACTGGCTGTGCCAGGAGTTTGGTGTTTCTCAGGGGCTGGACAAGGGTTTGTTGTGACACCGGGAGCAGCCCGAGGCCAGACAAGGGGCAGAGCCAAGTGAGAGACTCTGGTGTGTCCAGAAGAAGGGGGGGTGGGGAAGCATCTCCTGCCTAGCACAAGAAGCTCCGGCACCAGACAAGCCATGATGGAGGAAAAAGACTCTGTTGGCTGCTCCCCTCCTCCATCTGCCCTTCAAGAGGAGCCGGCCCCAAACCCTCTTATCAGTGTGAGCTCTGGGGGAGGGAAGGACGAGCCAGGGCAGAAAGAACTTTCTCTCTCCCTGGCTTAGACAGGGGGGTGGGGCAAGGAGGGAGGGAGGGAGGGAGGGGGATGGCCGTGGGGGCGGGTTAGGCAGGAACTGAGGGAATCTGCAGGCTGATGCTACAGGACACAAGGAGGTGGTTCACCAGAGGCGCCTCTATTCCCTTGGGCCAGGTAGAAGAGCACCGTGTGGGGGTGTCCGGCTGCTACGTTCGCCCTGTGAGTAACTCCCCTTCCCTTCTCTGGGCCAGTAAATCATTGGTGATGGTGCCATAGGACTGGCTGCAGGCGCTGGGTTTGCTTTCAGCCAGGAGGTGCCAGTGACTTGGGGCCAACGCTCCTTTGGGACGGGCAGAAACCAGAGTGTTGTGGGGCTTGGGGAGGGAGCAGGTGACTGTCACTCAGGCTGTCCTGCCAGGGTTCGGGGCAGGGTTCTCTCGAATTGGGTCCAGCTTTGTGGCATAAATGCTGTTGTGTGCACCAAGGCAGGTGCAGATGTGCACCACACATAGAAATAGGAGGCTCAGGCTGGTCATAGGAGGCTGGTTACGCCTCCCCGCGTGGCGATTGCAGGGAGACCCGCCTGGGGATTTCATGCCCCCCCCCAACCTCCCATCTCGGGCACCGGCCCCAGCCCGGCAATGAGCCCCCCCCCCCCTTACAGGCGCTGCAAATGCCCCGTCCCGCCCCGCGAGGCAGCAGCCCCCTGGCCCGGGGAGCCCCGCCCGGCAGAGCGAAGCCCTGGGGCCCCTCCGCTGATTCAGCCCCGCCCCTCTCCCTGCCCAGGCCCCGCCCACCGCGCTGCCATTGGCCCCTGGGCGGAGGCTCCCCGCGCGCAGCGAACCCCGTTGCGGGCCGCTCCCTGCGGGCACTGGGGCGCGAATTGCGGAGGAGCCGTTGGTGCCGTTACTCGCCGGCGGAGGAGCCGAGGGGGGGGCGGGGTGCGGGGGCGGCCGGACGGAGCCCGGTTCTGTCCCCGCCCCCCGGTACGTTAATTAATTCCCTCGCGCGGGGGCGGGGCGGGGCACTGCAGGGAGGCGATTCGGGGCCGCGTTCCCCGCAGTAGCGGCGTCCGGACACGCGCCCTTCCCCCCGCTCGCAGGTAACCGCTCTCCGCGCGGCAGCAGCTGGGGGCGGGGCCAGAGCAGCCCCTGCAAACCGGGGAGTGTTATCCCCGCGCAGCTCGCCCGGCCCATCGAGGGGCGGGGCGGGGTTTCTGTGCAGCGCTGGGGCGGGGCGTCACACAGACGGAGGCGGGGCCAGGAGATGGGGGCGGGGTTCGGTACTTGCCTGGTTCACACTTCCAAGGCAAAGGGGGGGGGAGTCTCCATGTGCAGCCCCTGCAGGAACAGCCCCAACTTTGGACACTAAGCACTAAGGCTACAGCTACAAGGCTACATCTACACTCGCAGCTTCTTGGGAGAGACATATGCAAATGAGGCTACTGTGAGGAATATTGCCCAGCCTTATTTGCATACCTAATGAGCTGTCATTTTTGCAGAAGAGGCTCTTGCTCCAGTAGGAGCTGTCTATGCTGCCCCTTCTTGCGCAAGAAAAACCCTCTTGCGCAATGTCATTATTTCTGAAAATAATCAGCATAGCGGCGTTGAGCAAGAGGGTTTTTCTTGCACAAAAAGGGGCAGTGTAGCTATAGCCATGAGTTCTGCACAAGCTTCACACTGACTCCTTACATGCACAGTTCTGGGAGCTGATCAGCACAGGATGGTGGATTCTTGGGTCCATGTGATGTCCCAGGGAACCTCCCCGCCAGCTCAGGGGCTAATGCCAGAGCCAGAGTGTGGGACATTTCTCACCAAAGCCTCCAGGGCTGTGATGTCTCCCATTGGCTCTTGCCTATCCATAAAACAGCTGCTCCCGGGAGGGGAACAACCAGTTACTACTGGAGGCAGGCCCAAGCTCACAGAATCTAAACTGATCCTATTCCCCAGCTCAGAAGGAGTCATGGCCGCAGCAAGCCCCATGGAAAGTCTTCAGGAGGAAGTGACATGTTCTCTTTGCCTGGATTATTTCAAGGACCCCGTGATCACAGCCTGCGGGCACAATTTCTGTCGTGCCTGCCTCATACGATGCTGGGAGGGACCTGGCCCAGCCATCCCCTGCCCGCAATGCAGAGCAGCTGTGCAGCAGAGACACACCTGGCCCAACAGGCAGCTGGCAAACATGGTGTCAATAGTCCAGCAGCTGAGTCTGCAGGCAATTCAGGGAGCAAAGGGGGGTAGGGTATGCAGGGCACACCAGGAGCCGCTGAAGCTGTTCTGTGAGGAGGATCAAGCCCCCATCTGTATGGTCTGCGACAGGTCCTGGGTGCATCGTGTGCACACGGTGGTTCCTTTGGAGGAAGCTGCCCAGAAGTACAAAGTAGGGGACTACTGCTCTGTCTGTCTAATAGGTAATTTCTTGGGATTTTAATTACAGGTCTAATTTCCCTGACTGTTCCTTGACTCAGTGTGAATCATCAGTCAGCTCTCATTGTAAATCCTTCCTGGCCCAGGCGATACTGTAACAAAATACTTGATCTGGTCATGTTGTATCGGGGCAAAGTATGAAATCTTTCAAGATATCTGACGTAGGATTTGGAATCTCAGCTGCCCTTCCCATTTGGGAAATAAGGGAACTTTTTACCCAAGGGAAGGTGCTGACAATCAGTGAGGTTTAAATCCCACGCACAGCAAGCCGGTCTACGTGACTGGCAAAAGGGAAGTTAAGAGCTGTAGGTCCTTACAGATTGAATTGAAATTATTGTTTGTATTTGCATCACAGTAGCTGTTCCAGATCCCAAATGAGATTTAGGCTCAGCACAAAATACAGGGAGGGAAAAGTAGCTACATTGAGCAGTACAGGGTAGCTAGACAAAGGGCAGGGAATTGGGATGTTAAGTATTAGTTAATTAACTAAGAGAGTAGTCAATGGAATTTCCATTGACTACTTGATTAGTTAATGGGGGGCACTCCCTCTGCTGCTCTGCACTTTAAATGTAATAAGAGTCTAATGGGAGCTTACTACATTTACGGTGCATCTAAAATCTTGCCAGCTATCTAAACTGGCTGCGAGAATTTGCGCAAGAACACTGACAATCTAATGTAAGATTGTCAGTGTTCTTGTGTAAGAACTCTGACGCGCCCACTCGGAATAAGTCCTCTTGCGCAAGTGTTCTTTCGCAAGAGGGCCAGTGTAGACAGGGACAGGAATTTTTTGCGTAAGAAAGCCCCGATGGCGAAAATGGCCGCCGGAGCTTTCTTGCACAAAACCACGTCTATACTGAGCACAGATGCTTTTGCGCAAAAGCAAATCTTTTGCGCAAAGGCACTTGCCAATATAGGCGCTCTTTGGCGCAAATGCTTTTAATGGAAAAGTTTTTCCGTTAAAAGTATTTGTGCAAAATCATGCCAGTCTAGATGCAGTCTTAAAGTGCAGAGCTGAAGCGCCGTTAGCTCCCAGGGGCGTCATGAGCCGGTACTGAAAAGTCCCAGCTTGCACCGCCCCCGGGATCACTGCAGCTCTAACTCCCCTGCCCTCCTTCCACCACGGAAATGGTGCTGAGTAACCGCCTTTTAAGCCGAGTGTCCCCCCCCCCCAACACCAGCTCCTTCTTCCCTCCCCCTTATTGCCTCTGATATAGAGGCAGCAGGGAGGACAGGGAAAGGCAACTAGCCCCATTCCTATTAGGGAAGGGAAACTGAGGCACAGAGAGGAGCACAAGTTGCCCATGGGCATCAAGCATCAGCATGAGCCCCAGTTTCTCCAGGTCCAGTTCAATGCCCTAACCACAAGTCATGCTGTCACCTTAGCACTGGCCCCAGTGCTGAAATGTGTCAGGAGGGAAAGACGCCTTGCTACAGGCCCAGGACTAGAGGGAGAGGAGGTTTCCCTTTGTGATGCTAAACTCGTGGGCTGCTCCATGAGAGGTTAAATTCAGATGCTGTGGCCAGCACTAGAGGAGGGCTGGGCTGGGCTGTACGGTGTGTGGGACTCCAAGCACCTTTAGTCGACCTACAGCAGGGTTCCAGACCACACAGGGCCATGCCAGGTCCAACTGGGATCAGACTGGGCAAAACTACCCCCAGGACAGAGCTGTCAGGGGCTGGCCTGACCTGTGCTAGTGGGTACCTGGGCACAGACCAGCCAATGTGGTTCTGTTAGTCCCACCAGGCAGCCTTTGGAAATGTCCCAGAATGCACTGCTGCTGGGAGCTGTACCAGGGACTGCAGCAGTGGGTACCTGCCCAGGGGGTGTTGCCACTGCAAGAGTTAACACAGCAGTGGGACCGGCATCCATCTGTTCTTTACAAATCTCCCTGTCTAACTAGGATGGTCGCTGAAACATCCCAGAGCACAGGGCACCCCCAAAGCTTGCCTGGGTCCATCCTCATCTGTATCAGTCACCCTGCGTGGGCCCATCCCCTCCTTTCTCAGTGCACCTCCACCTGCATCATCTCCATGGAAGTGCCTCCCCCATCCAATGTTCTCTCTGACCTTTTCTATCCTTTTGCAGAAAAAAATTTATATACAGCAAGAGACATGTGTGCACCACCAATGGAAACACAAATCCTAGCTGTGGGCGCTCTGCCAATCAGCTGGGCAGCATTTGAATTTCTCCTGAGCAGTCGCACAAGAGCACAGCTTAAAAGGAGCACTGCCCCCGTTCCTGCCCAGCCCCCGGGTGACCTGCATCTTCAGTCTCCTCGGCTACATCTACACTGGCATGATTTTCCGGAAATGCTTTTAACGGAAAAGTTTTCTGTTAAAAGCATTTTTGGAAAAGCACGTCTAGATTGGCAGGATGCTTTTCCGCAAAAGCACTTGTCCATGACCAATCTAGACGCGATTTTCCGCAAAAAAGCCCCGATTGCCATTTTCGCAATCGGGGCTTTTTTGCAGAAAACAGTACTGTGCTGTCTACACTGGCCCTTTTGCGCAAAAGTCTTTCAGAAAAAGACTTTTGCCCGAACGGGAGCAGCATAGTATTTCCGGAAAAGCACTGACGATCTTACATGAGATCGTCAGTGCTTTTCCGGAAATTCAAGCGGCCAGTGTAGACAGCTGGCAAGTTTTTCCGCAAAAGCAGATGATTTTGTGGGAAAACTTGCCAGTCTAGACACAGCCCTCCTGTCTTTGTTTGCACAGACTAAGCCACGTCCAGGTCTGAGTCCCTGCCTGGCAGGGACAGAGCCCCACAAAACTAGGACTGGGCAGCTCAAACCAGATTAAATGGGCTCCGGATCCCTCATGGGGGTTGCCCAGGAACTCCCAGCCCATATTTAAACTCTGGGGCTTCTGGGATTGGTGTCACTTTGTTTATTAAACCTCCTCAAACACGTGTGTATTGACTCACCTCCATGTGTCTCCAGTGCCCTGCTACGGGCTATACCATTAACACCTCCATACATACCGGTAAGGCTAGGTGATAACTGAGATCTCTGTAATGACTAAAACACCTGAACCTGAATGTGTAACAAGTCAGACTGACACACTCCCAGGCTGCATTAATAAGGGTTCATCTCCTTGGGGGCCCAGATATCACAAAGTGATTCGGACCAACAATCATCTTGAGTTTTGGTGGGGAAATGTCCTGTCCCACACCCCTCTCAGCCTCACAATGAAACCTCCAAGCTCATTTCTGTTTCCTCAGGGGAAAATCCAGGCCCATTTGAAGACTCTGAGGAAAGCGAGAGAAAAGCTGCTGGGATGGAAAGTGACCAGAGAGGGGAGAAGCCAGGAGTATCTGGTAGGTGCCTGTGGCTATGGACCAGCAGATACTGGCAGGGGGAGGGGCTGTTTAGAGGCAAGTTTCTGTGTGGCCTTGGGAAGGTGGAATAGGGAGTTGCTCCATGACCGTGGATTGCTGGGTTAGATCCATGTGTAGACAGGACCTGAGCTGCCATGTCAGGAGATGAGTTTATGTCCAGCCTTTGTGTCTTTCCCAGAAATACTTCCACAGTGACCTGAATGTCCCTGGGAAGGGCTGTCTGCTCATTTCCTGCATTCACAGGTTTGCTTCTGTTTTCTCCCCGGTGTCTCTCTGTCAGGTTGGTGCTGAGTCCTGCCTCCTGCTGCTCTGGATTTGAATTCCCAGAGCCCACGAATAACAGAATGCACTGCCCATCGCAGGAAACCGTCTCTTTCAGAGAGATGCAGGGGCTAAATGGGAAGCTGGGAGAGATTCCTCTGCCTAGTACCCACAGGGCAGAGTCAAAGAAGAACGGCCATACTGGGTCAGACCAACGGTCCATCCATTCCAGTATCCCTGTCACCCACCTTCAGAGGAACAGAGGCTAGGGTCACCATTTTACCCATCCTGACTAATAGCCTTTGATGGACCTAACGTCCATGAATCTAGCTCTTTACTAAACCCTGTTAAAATCCTGGTCTTCACCACATCCTCTGGCAAGGAGTTCCACAGATTGACTGTATGCTGAGTGTTAGAAATGGCAGAAATGAGGGTTTTCCATGAAGTTCTCCCTGCTGCGCACTCAGCTCCCCAAGAAAGGGCCCTGGCCTCCATTCATGCCTCTGACCAGCATTTTCCTGTTTTCACACAGAAACAGATACAAGCCGAGAGGCAGAAGATTGTGGCCGAGTTTCAGCAGCTGCGGCAGTTCCTGGAGGAACAAGAGCGACTCCTGCTGGCCCAGCTGGAGAAGCTGGACAAGGAGATTGGGAGGCTCCAGACTGACACTGTCAGGAAACTCTCTGTACAGATTTCCCATCTCAGTGAGCGGATTGGTGAGCTGGAGGGGACGTGTCAGAAGCCAGCGAGTGAATTTCTGCAGGTGAGACTGAGGGAGAAACATCCCAGCTCCCCACACAGGGAAGGGAGGCTCCTGAGTCACAAGTGTGTGTGTCCGATGGAACTGAGATTCTTTCTATCTCTTCCCTCTAGGATGTCAGAAGCACCTTGAGCAGGTATGTGGCTTTCACTCCCCTCACACCACACTCCCTCCAGGACTGTGGGGTGGAACATGGGTCTGTCACTGCTGGGATCTAGGCACATTCAGCAGGAACCAGAGCAGCAGGAACCGAGAGTCTGTCCCACTTGAGGGGTGTTTGGAGACCTACATGGAAAGAGCTGGGGAGGAGGAGCTGGTGTCTGTCTAGTTCCTAGTGGGCAGATTCCTTCAGCCCTTCCCCTGGGAACCTCCTGTCCCTCAGAGCCTGGAGGCCAAGGAGTGAGTTGGCCATCGAGACTCAGTTCTCCTTTAGTCCCCCAGCTGATTTCCCCAGGCCAGAGCTGCAGACTGTTCATGTGACCTTTGAGGGGGACGTTGCAGGGCCAAGGGCTGTGCTGCCCCTGCTCTCGGGCTGGGAGAACTGAAGGATTTGAACTCCAGGCCCAGCAGAGCAGCGACTCACTGGCCAGAGCTGGAGAACTGAGTCACTCGGTGCAGTGTCCCCATGTGACATTGTCTCTCCCCAGGTGTGAGACGGGGCCGTTCCAGCTGCCAGAGGAGATTTCTCCTGAACTGGACGAGCGAGTCAGGGGTTTCTCCCAGAAAACGACTGCTCTGTCGGAGACTCTGAGGCAGTTCACAGGTACGGAGAAGGGACGGGGGAGGGGAGAGTGAGTGAAACGTCTGAGGCTATGGAAAGAGACCGATGCTGGTCATTTGGTTCCTCATTAGATTAAGTTTCTGTTTAATTGTGAGGTGAGAATGGCACCCACTTGCCATCCCACAGATGTTGGTTCTATTGTAGGGAGAGGCCCACTTGCCGTCCCAGACACTCAGGTGGATTCATTGAACCTTATTTGTTCCAAAAGCCGCTTTGTAATTACAGTGACTTTAGAGCACAAAATCGCCGACACACAGACAGAAACACCCAGCTCCGTGCTGCTCTCTGTGGAGACTCTGAGTACACAGACCCCCCCAGCTCACAGGTAGAGCAAGGAGTTGGCAAACTCTGAACCTCCTGCTGGTGTCCAAGAGATCCAAGTGGGTGAAGTTACTTTAAGCCAAAGTCTTTGCGGCATCTGGGCCTAGGCAAATTTCAAGTGAATGAGCCAAACCCAGTGGAGTCTGCAGGGTGGGAGGGGACATTGATTAGAAAGCGAATCTCTGCACAGATTGTCCTGGGCTGGCTGTGAGGCTGCCGGGATGTTGGTTCCTTTGTTGGGAGATGCCTGAGTGAGAGAAAGTAGGAGGCTTCAGACCTTTTTATATTAAATACCTAAGGGTACGTCTACCCTGCGGGACAAAGTTGAATTAAGCTACACAACTTCCACTGCATTAATTGCCTAGCTGCTCTCAAAGTAACATAACGGGCAGTGGAGAGAAGAGCACTCGCCTTCCGACTTCCCTTACTCCTCATGAAATGAGGGCTACCGGCAGCAATAGAAGTGCCCCTTATTCTATTAGCTGTCTTAACTCGACCTCTAATGCGAATCCTGGGAGATCGACAGCACCAGCCTCGATCTCCGCAGTGTAGACGAACCCCAGATGTGTCTGTTATAACGAAAACCCAGGACTGCGTGTTGGGATTGGGGATCTCATGGGCTAGGTGGACTCCTGAAGTCTCACCTCTCTTATCCCTTCCCCCAACTAGACACGCTGCCCTCTGCACTGGAGAGAGCAAGAGGAAAGTTCCTGGGAGCTTTTAGACACGGTGAGGATTCAAGTGGAGACTGAAAAATCTTCCTGTGGTTGTAGCTCAAGTCGCCGACAAAACCCCCAGTGACCATGACAGGCAGAGCCCCAAACCTGCCCACTGCGTGGTGAGGAGCCCCAGGGGCACTGGATCAGAAGACAAGGGGGCATGTCCTGCCCCCCTTTAGAAATGGGATGGCCAGACCCCTCACTTCTTACTGTGAGCACAGATTGTGGACAGCTGATCAGCCCCTCCTTGGGCACCTGCCTCTTCCCTGTGCTGTCCCGTCCCAGTGACCCCACCTTAGCTCCCTTCCTCAGAGACCCTGCCCTCAGCCAGGCCAGAAGCCAGAGCTGTGCTGCTTCCCATTGAACCCAGGTGCCCTGAAGAGCCATGGGCTCTCCACCTGCCCTGGGGGCGACTAATGCCCAGGCCCTGCTCTCTGGGGTGAGGCGGCTCTTCCCCAGCGCTGCACCCTCCTCTCTATGCCCTGGGCTGGGAGTGGAGGCTGCAGCAGGGGAGAACATAAGAATATAAAAACAGCCATACTGGGTCAGAGTAGGGGATCTATCTGAGGGGACTGACTGGCAGTTAAGGACATGGGGGATGGGCTGCAGAGGGGGCCTCTGTATGGACAAACTGGTAGTTAGCAGTGTGGGGGGAGAGGCTGGTAGGGGGGGGGCTTGTCTGTGGGGACATACTAGCAGTCATGACACGGGAACAGGCAAAGGGCTCCGGAACTCGCATAAGAACAGCAAGACTGGGTCAGGATACTGGGCTAGATGGACCTTTGGTTTGTCTGCTGACTGTGGCCAATGTCAGATGCCCAGAGGGAGGGAACAGAGTAGGTAATCTTCACATGATCCCTCCCATCATCCACCTCCAGGGAAACCATTCCTACCCATCCTGGCTAATAGCCATTGAGGGACCTAATCTCTGTGAATCTATCTAGCTCTTTTTTGAACCCTGTTAATTTTCTAGCTTTCACCGCATCCTCTGGCAAGGAGTTCCCCAGGCTGACTGTGTGATGAGTGAAGAAAAGCTTCCTTTTGTTTGTTTTAAAACTGCCTATTAATTTCATTTCGTGACTCCTACTTCTTTTATTGTGGGAATAAGTAAATACCTTTTCCCTATTCACTTTTTCTATGCCAGTCGTGATTTTATAGATCTCTATCATATCCCCTCTTAGTCTCCTCGTTTTTAAGATGAGAAGTCCAAGTCTTTTTAATCTCTCTTCATATGGGACCCATTCCAAACCCCTAATCATTTTTGTTGGCCTTTTAAAGGGAGGGAGTTTCCCTCTGGAGTTTAAAGCTGGTACCTACCTACCTCTGCTCCTGCCTCACTGAATCCTTCTGCTTTGGGCCTGACAGATGAGAAACTAATGAAGCGGGCCCCATTGCCCAGGCTGAGGTGCTGCAGTGACAGCTCGGCTCAGTCTCAGGGCCCAGGACAGAGGCAGCTCCTTGGTGCCCAGGCCTGTCCTAGCCAGAACAGGGCTGCTGGGGAGAGTGAGAAATGGCCCCAGCCGCCCCCAAGGCTGAGCTCTGCCCCATACGCTCTCATTCTCTCTCCTCAGCGATTGTGACTCTGGATCCAGACACGGCTCATCCTGACCTCGTCCTGTCTGGGGATCAGAAATGTGTGAGATGGGAACGTGCACGGCAGCGACTGCCCAGCACCCCGGAGAGATTTGACTCTGTGTCCTGTGTGCTGGGTCGTGAGGGATTCACCTCGGGGAGACATTGTTGGGAGGTGGAGGTGGGGCATGGGGAATGCTGGGCCTTGGGGGTGGCTAGTGAGTCTGTGAGCAGGAAGGGAGGAATCAGCCGTAGCCCTGAGGGGGGTATCTGGGCTGTGCAGCAGTGGGGTGGTCAGTTCTGGGCTCTCACCTCCCCTGTGACCCGCCTGTATCTGAGCCTCCCACACAGGATCCGGGTTTGTCTGGACTGTGACCAGCGGCAGGTGACATTTATCGATCCTGGTACTGAAGCCCTGATCTTCTCTTTCCCACCTGGCTCCCTTCCTCGGGAGAGAATCCGACCCTGGCTCCGGGTGTGGCCAGAATCCCAGCTCAGCCTGCGCCCCTGAAATCAGTCTCTCTGGTCTCACACACCTCAGACTCTGTGACCTCATAGGAGTCCTCTGTACCCAGCTCCTGGCTTTTCATCTCTATGGCTCTCTCTACCTGTAGCCTTTTTCTGCAAAAACATGCAAATGAGGCTAAGTGTGGAATATTGCTGAGCCTCATTTGCATAAGTAACGAGCGCCCGTTTTTGCACAAGAGGCTTTTACGCAAAAACGAGCAGTGTAGACGGGCTCCATTTTTCAGGAAGAATGGCTCTTGCACAAGAAGGGGGTTTGCGCAACAAGGAGCCGTCTGCACTGCTCGTTCTTGCGCAAAAGCCTTTTGTGCAAAAACTGCTGCTTGTTACTTTTTCCATCCCTGAAGGGAGTGAGTTTGGTCTTGTGCTCAATACTGAGGTCAGGAGTGCTTGTTCAGACGAGTGCCATGGAGATTCATATTTAAACATGAGTCTTGTTACTTCTGTACAAATAACTTTTGAATAAATGTTCTTTGTTTCTATTGCGTATGAAACACACCTTTCAGCCCGTCTCCTAAGTCCAGCAATTGATACCAGCAATATGAGTGTCATTTCTATGGAGACATGCTCTGACAATACTGTCTGGCTGCATTGCATCAATTGGACAGACTCTAACACCTGCCCCAGGTGGCTGTCGCGTGGTCAGGCCCTTTTACTCTCTGCAGCTCACTTATTTCTCTGCAGGTGGGTTTTTCCAGTTGGTGCTCACATCTTTTTAGACATAGGAGAATCCACACAGAAGAAATCCTTCAGCTGCCCTGACTGTGGGAAAAGCTTCATTTAGATTGGGGTTCCCAACCTTTTTCAGTCCCCATGCCCCCTTGGCTTTTAGTAAACCTTCCCATGCCCCTTACTCAATATGAAAGGAAATAAATTCTAGAGTTTACCATGCATATGCACATAAATTAGATAAAACAAAATACAGGACTATGTAGTGCTACATAGTCCTGTATTTTGTTTCAGCTACACCAGACTAACACGGCTACATTTCTATCATAAATTAGATAAACAGCCCTGGCTGCTGCCGGCAGAAGGATTACAAGTCTAACGCTCGCCCCACCGAGCTACTGTGGCACCAGCACCCCTTGCTCTGAGGCTGCCACTTCTCTCTCAGGGCATTTTCTCAGCAGCACCACCAGAGAGAAACTGCTGCCAGTGGCTCTGCAGGACGAGATGAGCTTTGCCTGCCCCCCTCAACCCAACTCCCTACATGGCCCCATTTCCTGCCTCCCTTCCCGGGCTGACCCAGTGGCTGAAAGGGGCTGCAGTGTTGATGGCAGGAAGAAGATGGGTGGTGAGACCCTGGCAGCAAGAGAGTCCAACTGTCTCTTTGCTGCTTGGGCCTGGCTCTCAGCATGGGACAGGCATGGTTATCCTGAGAGGTGAAGCAGCAGAAGGAAAGCAAGGAGCAGAGTGTTAGCTTCCAGTTTGCATATCTTCTGGTCCCTTTTGTAGAGCTGTTTTTGTGGGGGGAATAAGCAGTGTAGATGGGGGTTTTCAAGCCAAAAAAACTTTTTCAAAAGAACCCTGTACACCTCATTTTTTTAGGAAGAAGGGTTCTTTCAAAACAGGGGTTTTCCCCCGCAAAAGAACCATGTTTAGACTGTGGTGTTTGTTTGTTTGTTTGTTTAAAAAAACAAAACAAAAACAAAAAACTCTTAGGAAAATGGCATTGAAAGAATTTATCATATCGTGCCAAATTTGCATATCTTCTTTCAAAGGCCAAGGATGATCTAGACGTGCCCTGAGAATAACAGATGTCCCTCTGCCTCCTGGGTCCACCTGTTTTTGAGGCTATGTCTAGACTGCAGGCTTCTTTCGGAAGAAAGCTCTTCCAGAAAAGCTCATTTTGAAAGAGAGCGTTCACACAGTGAAAGTGTATCCAGAAAGCCATCTGCTTTTTTGAAAGATAGAATGCATCAATGTGGATGCTATCTCACATTTCAGTTGTGATTACTATGCACAGAGTGGCAGAAGCCTCTTCTTTTGAAAAAACTTCCTCTTCTGAGTCCACACGTGCCTTTTCCCAAAAACGCTGTTTTGGAAAAAGGCTTCCTCATAGAAGAGGTTTACCGCCATCAGATGACCCTTCTGGTCTTTTGACTTTCAGTGGCCCCTCTGCCAGAGATCTAGCATGGACGTGCTCTGTGACTTTGGAACCCCAGGAAGCATGGGGGAGTAGTGACCTTCAGTGGCCCTAGGGAGGAGAGATTTTGAAATAGCAGCAGTGGGGCGTCCACACTACGGCTATTTAGCATCACTTATGGCTCGGGTTTGTTTCTTCAGCATGCTGCAGAGAAAGCCCTTGTGTGTTAAAGGGCCTCAGGAATCCCAGAGCAGAGGGAGCTGGGATTCTAGTCCTATTGACCCCCTCAACACACACACACGGTCCCACCCCCAAGCCTTCCCTCACATCCTTAATCCTGTGCCCTGACTTCTCTACCCTCCCACATCCTTACGCCTGCCCTGATCCCCCCACCACACTCACATGCTCCCCAGATCCCTGAGCCTCTAACACTCCAGTCCACATTTTCTTACAGGTACTGTCCTATTACAACCCCTCCCCCAAATTCTTGCCTTGAGCCTTCCCCCACCTGAGGGGTGGTGCCCAATAGAACAGTCCCTGTGAGAAATGTGTCACTTTCACCCCTGGGAGCAGCTCAGCCATGCAAAGGGGCTGCCTGGGGCAGGACATTAGCCCTGGAGGTCAGGGGTGGGTGTGGCAGTGACATCACAAGGGCCTTTTGCATCCCCTCAGCTTATTGGCTAAAGGAGGTTGGGAGGTGATGACATAACAGAGAGTCCATGACAATGGCCAGGTGGGATAGGCTGCAGGGCAGGGGCTATCTCAGAGACCCCCATGGCTTTGCTGCAGGGAGTCTCCTTGAGAGTTGCCCTTGTGGCCTTTTTGGAGCTTTCTCCTTTCCCATGACTAACTGACCTAGAAGGCAGATGTCTCTGTGGAGAAGGGAAGAGCCTCCAAGAAGGCCCCTGCTAATACAGTAGGGGTATTAGCTCAAATGGTAGTGTGCTCTGTTAGCATGTAAGAGGTAGTGGGATCAATGCTGGGGGAAATCCTTGGTTGTCTCTTTACAGCCAGGGGGCTAAGTGGCTCCAGTAACCCCACAACTTCCTAGTTGCTCTCCCTAAAAGCCAGCCACACTGGGGCAGAGAGCTGCTGGACACCAGCCCTCCTGGGCCAGGCAGTGGCAGGAGCACTGGAGACAGGTTGCAGGTGCGGCAGAATTAGCTGCCTTTGCAAGTGAGAGGTAGCAGGATTCACTCCCATCTTCCACTGACTTGCTGGTGTCCCAACTCTTATTCCCACAATGCCCTTTGTGCAGGGGCTGTTGGTCTTTGTTCCAAGGCGTGTAGCTGGGAGCCAGGACTCAGGACCCTTCCTAAAATATACAAATTCCCCTCCCCCCATGACCCTCTGTTCCACTCACACTACACTGTCTGGCTGCCACCCACATGGGCTGAGCTCAGGGGCCAGGTGGGTGACCTGTCCTGCAGCTGTGACAGCATCAGACCCCTCCCTCCCACCTGCTCAGTCTGGAGACCAAGCTCAGTCTGGACACCCAGCAGGAGGTACAAAATTGTCTCCACTGTCCCTAAGGACAAGGAAGCCAAAGCACATGAAGCGCGAGGACCTTGCAGTAACCAGCCCAGCCAGTCCCACTGAGACTTACATTCATCTTGGAGGATTCAGAGCCTCGAGTGCTGCCCCTTGCACCATGGCACCTACAACTGACAGCCCACGGGGGCACCTGGGCCTCTCAACTCTCAGGCTGGCTAGTCCAACTGGTTTGATGTTTGGTCAAGGTGGCTGGTGGCTGGCATGGCGCACTGAGACCCAGGGCAAAGAGGCAGCCGGAATCTCTTGCTGCCAGCACCTTGCCTCCCAGCTTCTTTCCTGTCGGCAGCAGCTGCAGCCCCTTTCGGCCACTGGGTCAGCCCAGGAAGGGAGGCGGGAATGGGGCCAAGTAGGGAGTCAGGCTGAGGGGGGCAGTGGCAACAGCTTCTCTCTTGTGCGCTGCTGAGGAGAAAAACGCCCTGAGCAGGACCATAAAGACCGATTTAAAAGAGAATTTAGACGGGGGCACCAAGGGGACAAGAGTCAGAGCCTGGCAGTTTCTGGGACACAGGAGAGGCCTGCCCTGGCCACCCATGGAACTGCTGGTTCAGGAAAAGGCTGATTGGGGAGGAGTGTTGGGAAGAAGGAAACCACAAGCCTGGAGCGGGTGCAGAGGCTGCTGTGACTGGCAAGGCAGGGCTCTGACTGCAATTGCTGGGACAGGAGAGCCAGCGCCACACATCCTTGTGATTCCCTGGGGGTGTCCGTGCACAGAGAGCCTGAGGGTGCAACCTCTACAGCTCCTGCAGCCATGGAGAGTGAGGGTACGTGGGCATCAGGTGCTTCTCACTTGTGGTTTCCTTCTTCCCAACACTTCTGCCCAATCAGCCTTTTCCTGAACCAGCAGTTCCATGGGTGGCCAGGGGAGGCCTCTTCTGTGTCCCAGAAACACATAGGAAAATGTGAGCAAAGGCTGTAATAAGGCACCACTAGGAGTTGAACCCAGGTTTTTCTGTTTACTAGGGAATTGCTTTAGCCAGCTAAGCCATGGTGTCCTCCTTGGCCAGGTAGGTGAAATTGCTCTACTCTATGGTCCCAGACAACACCTTTGACTCCCAAAGTGCAGCAATTTCCTTCCAGCCCTGGCAGTGTCTGCAGCTGAGCAGCACAAAGGAAGATACAAGATCCCTGGGGGGGTCTTTGCCAGATGAACGTGCCTGAGGAAAGAAGCTGGAAGCGCAACAGACACACAAAAGGGGACGAGGGACAGTTTGAGTCACACACACGGCAGGGGGCGCAGCACAGCCAGGGACCTTATCCACTCACAGAGCTTCACAGCTTCTCCACCCCCCAAATCCCACCAGGCAAACTGCCCCATGGGCCTCGCCCGCACCATGCTCAGGGCCTGGGGATTGTCTGTCAGTTTGTGAGGTTTCTCCTTGAGGGCAGAAGGGATTGAGGGTCCCATCTGGGAGTGTCTCTGTGGAGATTTTCCCTTTCCCCGGGCTGCAGTGGGAGGGGCTGGGGCAGGCAGGGTTACAGGAGGGGCTGGCACTGAACCTCTGGGAGAGGCTAGGGAGAGGGCTGCAACCACACTGTGAGAATGGGATTTGAACAGTCCATCACCTTAACCACCTCTCAGGTGCGGGGGTTTGTTTCAAATCAGCTGAAGTCAGTGCTTCAGGGAACCTTTGTGCCACTTGCTGGCTGGCCAGGGACACCCAGGGCGGGAAGGTTTTGCCTTTTCACAATGTTCCCTGGATTGTTGTACAAAGCTCAGTGCTGGTAACAGACCCAAACACCCCCTGGCTACATCTACCCTGCAGGCTTCTTGCTCAAGAACTGTTTTCTGCAAGAATTCTTGTGCAAAAGGTCTTGTGTAACAGTGCGTCCACACTGCCATGTGCTTTTGCACAAGAGAAGTACTTTTATGCTAGAGAGCCCATGGCAGTGTGGACGCTCTCCTACCAAGAAAGCTCTGATGGCCATTTTAGCCATAGGACTTTCTTGAGCAAGAGACCCCTGTTGCCTGTTCACACTGCCTCCTTGTGGATGAGTGATTGCGCAAGAGGGCTTATTCCGCGTGGGGAGAGGAATAACTTCTGTGCAAGAAGCCCTGTTGTCTGATGCTGAACTATAAATTTACTTGAGCAAAAACGTGCCTGCAGTGTAGACGCTCTGCAAGATTTTGGGCAAGAACAGTTGCTCTTGTGCAAAAAGCCTGCAGTGTAGACAGCCTGAGAGAGACAAGGAAAGGAAGTGGCCAGAGCCTCCCCACAGCAGGCTGGCCCTCAACAGGACGGGCACATCTACACAGCACCCTCATCTTGAAGTAAGCTGTGCAGTGTCTTCTGTGTCCCAGAAGGGCATGAGTAAATGTGCGCAAAGGTTACAATAAGGCACCACTGGGATTCAAACCCAGGATCTCCTGTTTATGAGGCAGGTGCTTTAAGCCAACTGAGCCATGGTGCCCACCTCTAAAGTCTCTTTAAAATGTCTCTTTATGTTTCCAGACAACACTTTTGTTTCCCAAAGAGCAGCCATTCCCCACTTCCCTCCAGCCATCGAGCCCAGGCAGTGTCTGGCCCCCTGGGCACAGAAAGCTACAGCTCAGTGGGCAGGGGGCTTTGGCTTCCTTGCCCATGGGATGCTGTTGCAGGAAGGGCTGCTCAGCAGGGACGGGGTTCACCTGTCGAGGAAGGGAAGAGTATTTGGGTGCTGACTGGCTAACCTAGTGAGGAGGCTTTAAACTAGGTTTGATGGGGGCAGGTGCCCAAAGCCCACAGGTAAGTGAATCACATGGACACCTGGGAGATGGGCCAGAAATGGGAGAGAGCAGGGGCTGTAACTGCAGAGATAAAGGAGGGACGTGGGACCACTGGGAAGGAAAATCTAATCTGTGTCTTAGATGCTGGTATAGACAAACAGGACTATGGGTAATAAGCAGGAAGAAGTTGGTATCACAGGGACTTGGTGGGATAATACACTTTATTGGTATATTGGCACAGAAGGGTAAAGCTTGCTCAGGAAGGATTGGCAGGAAAAAGGGAGGAGGAGTTTCCTCAGATATGAAACGTGAACACTTGGCCTGAGGCGGAGATGGACACAGGAGTGGACTTGTCAGGAGTCTCTGGGTGAGGTTAAAGGGGTAAAACCCCAGGGTGAAGTCACACTAGGTGTCTATTCCAGGCACCTCCCCAGGCAGAAGAGGTGCACGAGGCTTTTTAAAAAATTAACAAAATCATCCAAAGCGCAGCTGGTTTCACACACACTCAGCCTCACCCACAGCTGGGAAGCAGTTTGCAGGGAGCTGAAAAGAAACAGAAGAGGGGAAACTGGAGCCTGGCAGAACCAAGTCTTGGGATTCTTCTGTGCCCAGATGTGCTAAGCAGCTGGCAGCCAAGCTCCCAAGTGCTGGTCTGTTCCCACCCTCCCCAGGCAGGAGAATTCAGCGTCACCTACAGCTGGGACGCAGTTTGCAGTGAATTGAAAAGAAACTGGCTGGTAGAACCAAGGCTCAGGATACTTCTGTGTCCAGATGTGCAAAGAGCTGGCAGCCAAGTGCTGGTTTGTTCCTGCCCTCCCCATGCAAGTGAATCCCCTCCTCTGGGTGTTACAGGCAGGACTTTGCCTGTCTGGCTTTTAGCCAGGGAACTTTTCTATGCCCGGCAAACGTGACACCCACTGCACTGCAGAAACCAGTCCCCTGCCTTTTGCAAAGAGGCCCCTAGAAGCACTTAGCCCCCTTGTTGTCTCTGCCTGTAAAACAAGGAAAAAGCAAATATCTATCACTGGAGAATGTGGGTGTTGATTCCATTGCCTCTTACATGCAAAGCAAGCGCTCTACCACTTGAGCTAATTCCCCCACCTTTTATGGAAAAGGGATGCAATCTAGACACAGCCATTGTGTAGACACGGCCTTAGGGTGTCACTAAACTAGCCCCAAGACACATTCCTTGCTTGGACCAGTCACAGTCCTACCTGAATAGTGATAGAAATGTAGCCGTGTTAGTCTGGGGTAGCTGAAGCAAAATGCAGGACAATGTAGCACTTTAAAGACTAACAAGATGGTTTATTAGATGATGAGCTTTCGTGGGCTAGACCCATTTCCTCAGATCAAATAGTGGAAGAAAATAGTCACAACCATATATACCAAAGGATACAATTAAAAAAAATGAACAATTATGAAAAGGACAAATCACATTGCAGAACAGGAGGGGGATGCGGGCGGGGGGAAGGAAGGTAAGTGTCTGTGAATTGATGATATTAGAGGTAGGGAGAGTGGGATGTTTGTGAGTTAATGGTATTAGAGGTGATAATTGGGGAAACTATCTTGGTAATGGGTGAGATAGTTCAAATGTTTGTTGAGTCCTTTTTGGAAACCTTGCAAGACTTTTGTTCCACCAGACAAGAAATCTACTATACACACTTCTATTCCCTACAACAAAGAAAAGACAATAAATTTTCTAACCTGCTCCATACCACTGGCTACAACAGCAACTGCCTCAACCCACCGGATAATATTGTTAACCTCTCCAGCTACAAACTCAATCCAGCAGAAGAGTCTGTCTTGTCCCGGGGTCTCTCTTTCTGCCCCACGTCCCCCACAAACTGGATACAATTTTGTGGTGACCTTGAGGCTTTTTTTCGCCGCCTCCCTCTCCGAGAATATTTCCAAACCACCACTGAACATCAATCTGACCTACCAGATCCCCCCTATCAACACCAAAGGAAAAATAATTCTATATGGACTCCCCCTGACGGTCGGAATTACAATCTGGATTTCTATATACACAGCTTCCGCAACAACGCACAGACTGACATTATTCGCAAACGACAACAAGTGACACACAATCTTAGCCGCGCTGAACACCATGCCATCCAGAGTCTCAAAAACAACCTGGACATTGTAATCAAACCAGCTGACAAAGGGGGTGCTGTGGTCATTATGAATAAGGCAGACTATAACCAGGAGGCAACCAGACAACTCTCGAACACCACATTTTACAAACCTCTCCCCTCTGATCCCACCTTGGAATACCAAAAGAAACTACACTGTCTCCTTAAAAGCCTCCCCACAGCTACTCGGGAACAAATCCTCACAGAATCACCTTCTGACCCCCGACCAGGATTGTTCTACCTACTTCCCAAGATCCATAAACCTGGGCACCCCTGACGTCCCATCATCTCTGGTATTGGCACGCTCACTACTGGTCTATCCAGCTATGTAGACACTCTTCTCAAACCCTTCGTAACCAATACCCCCAGCTATCTCCGAGACACTACTGACTTCCTAAGGAAACTACAAAACATCGATAACCTCCCCAATAATACCATCCTAGCCACCATGGATGTAGAAGCTCTATATACCAACATCCCACATGAAGACGGATTACAAGCAATTAGAAACACTATCCCAGAGGACACTACTGCCAACCTGATCGCAGACCTATGTAACTTTGTTCTCACCCACAATTATTTCCAGTTTGAGAACAACTTATACCTCCAGATCAGCGGCACAGCCATGGGTACACGCATGGCCCTACAGTATGCTAACATCTTTATGGCTGACCTAGAACGTTTCCTCAACTCCCGTCCCCTTTCACCCCTCCTCTACCTACGGTACATCGATGACATCTTTATGATCTGGACGCATGGCCAAGAAACACTGGAGATATTCCACAGAGATTTCAACAACCTACACCCCACCATCAACCTCAGCCTGGACCATTCTACACGAGAGATCCACTTCCTGGACACCACCGTACAAATCAACAATGGAAAATTAGACACCACTCTCTACAGAAAACCCACCGACTCATACAGTTACCTACATGCTTCCAGCTCCCATCCAGAACACACCACACGATCCATCGTCTATAGCCAAGCCCTTCGATACAACCGCATCTGCTCTAATCCCACTGACAGAGACCAGAAGCTTCAGGATCTCTACCAAGCATTTATAAATCTCAACTACCCACCCAGAGAAATAAAAAATCAAATTGAAAGAGCCAGACAAATACCTAGAAACCATCTACTTCAAGACAGACCCAAGAAAACGAACAATAGAACACCACTTGTCATCACCTACAACCCCCAACTTAAACCTGTCCAACACATTATCAATAAACTACAGCCTATATTGGAACAGGATACCATACTCAAAGAGGCTCTGGGAGACAGACCCATAGTCTCCTATAGACAACCACCTAACCTCAAGATGATTCTTACCAACCACCACAGGACATACCACACTAATACCAACCCTGGTACCTTCCCTTGCAACAAACCCCGTTGCCAGCTTTGTCCACATATTCATTCTGCTGATACCATTATTGGACCTAACCAAGTGAGTTATAAGATCAAGAACACATATTCCTGCGCATCCAGAAATATAATCTATGCTATCATGTGCCGAAAGTGTCCGTCTGCTATGTACATTGGACAAACATCTCAGACACTTCGCCAAAGGATTAATGCCCACAAAACAGATATCAGACAAGATCACAAAGAGAAAACAGTTTCTTGCCATTTTAACCAGAAAGGACACTCTCTCAATGACTTAACCACCTGCATTCTGCTACAAAGACCTTTTACATCTGCACTTGAAAGGGAATCCTCTGAAGTGTCATTCATGTTAACATTCGACACTTTCCAACAAGGACTTAACAAACATTTGAACTATCTCACCCATTACCAAGATAGTTTCTCCAATTATCACCTCTAATACCATTAACTCACAAACATCCCACTCTCCCTACCTCTAATATCATCAATTCACAGACACTTACCTTCCTTCCTTCCCCCCCCCTTGCATCTCCCTCCTGTTCTGCAATGTGATTTGTCCTTTTCATATTTGTTCATTTTTTTTAATTGTATCCTTTGGTATATATGGTTGTGACTACTTTCTTCCACTATTTGATCTGAGGAAGTGGGTCTGGCCCACGAAAGCTCATCATCTAATAAACCATCTTGTTAGTCTTTAAAGTGCTACATTGTCCTGCATTTTGGATACCTCCTGGCTCCTCAGACCACTGGTCTGGATGGTGCGTTACAGACGTCAGAATAATGGAATTGCTGTGTAGATGCTCTCATTGTTATTGCAGTATAATGGTCGTTATGACCAAGGAACACTGCTGTGTAGATGCAGCCTAGAAGAAATGCTTTCATGAGCATGTGGGAGGAGCAAGGGCTCCTACAATGTCAGGAGAAATGGGGAAATGAGGTCACCTCTCTAGACATAAAAGAGATGATTTAAGAAAAGAGGATGTGTCAGGAGTGGGATTTGAACCCATGCCTCCATTTGGAGACCAGAACACCCAACTAAGGGAAAGATAGGTCCTTGAGTCCGGTGCCTTAGACCACTCGGCCATCCTGACATCTATGCAGCCACCTCCAATGGCAGTTTTCTTACATGTGAGAGTTGCTCGGGGAGGCAGCAGGAGCACCTCTCTTTCCCCACCTAACAGCCGCTCTACAGCCCAGCTGGGTTTATCCCCACTCGCCCTCATCTACCGTTGTGAGGTGTTTTGCAGGGAGCTGACAAGAAAGAGAAGAGGAGAAAACTCTGGCCGGCAGGACTGAGGTTTGGGATTCTCCTGTGCCAGGGAGTCTGTGTCAGTGCGCCTGGGGATCCTGAGCTGGGTGTCTCCTGGGTTTGTTGGCTCCAGACCAGGGGTGTCTCTTCTGCAGGGCGATGCTTGTTCCCGGGGCTAACGCTTATCTCTGGGACACACTTTGTGCAGGGACCATTGGTCTTTGTGCCACAGTACGTGTCTGGGACGTGGGAGTGTGGAACCTGCCTCAAATAGACACGTATCTGCCCCCTGCAGTGTTCTGCTTGAGACCCCGGAGCCCTGGCTTTGACTGGTGCCTGGCACGTGGGGAATTAGATCTAGGGGGAGATTTCTAGAGCCCCACAACAGCTGCTGCTCGCAAGAAGATGTGCACATCTGTCTGGGGTTACTGGGCACCCAGCCTGCTTCCTGTCCCTGTCAACCTGGGCAAAGCGGCATCACTGGCTCAGGGGTTCCTCTCCTCAGTGCACTGCAGAGAAAACCCTTGTGGGTTAAAGGGCCTCAGGGAGCCCAGAGCAGAGGGAGCTGGGAATCTAGTCCCATTGATCCCCTCAACACACACACACAGTCCCAGCCCCAAGCCCCCCCACATCCCTAATCCTGTGCCCTGATTCCCACATCCTCACCCCTGCCCTGAGCCCCACCCCCCACTGACACGCTCCCCAAGTACCTACCTTGAGCCTCCCACACTCCACTCCACACTTTAATTTCTTACAGCTACTGTCCTATTACCACCCCTCCCCCAACTTCCTGCCTTGAGCCTTCCCCTGCCCAAGGGGTGGTGCCCAATAGAACAGTCCCTGTAAGAAATGTGTCACTTTCACCCCTGGGAGCAGCTCAGCCATGCAAAGGGGCTGCCTGGGGCAGGACATTAGCCCTGGCGGGCAGGGGTGGGTGTGGCAGTGACATCACAAGGGCCTTTTGCAGCCCCTCAGCTTATTGGCTAACGGAGGTTGAGAGCCTGTGTGGGGGCAGGGAAGTAGCTGCCTGAGAAATGTGCTGGGCTGCTGGCTGGGAGTGAGCCAGGTAAGTCTCCCAGCCAGAGCCTGCCTCTGGCACCCCAGCCCCTCCCTTCCCTCAACCCACTGTTACCCCATGTAAACCAAACCCTCTGCCCCCATCCTGAACCCTCACCCCTCCCAGATCCTGCACCCCAATCCTCTGCCCCAGGTCACAACCCAACACGCTGCAACCGTTCCTGCACCCCAGTCCTCTGCCCCAAGCTCCTGTCTGCACCAACCTGCATCCCAGACCCCCTCCTCCTCCATTAATAGCATGGAAAAGTGCAGCCCTGGGAGTGGTTCCCCATCAAAAGTCATTGCCCAGGCCAGCCCTAACCTGAGCAGCAACCCAGCCCCCCCCCCCAACTGCTTAATGATCCCTGCCAGGGGCTCAGGACTCTGCCCATGGAGCTGCCATGTCTTCTCCAGAGCCCTTAGGCTGGCACCGGGGAGGACTGAGTCCAGACAGTGCCCAGCAGAGTCCAGCAAGGGCAGAGGGAAGAGCTGGGATGTGCTGGTGGGGCCAGGGGCTGTTCTGAAAGGCTGCAGGCGCCGTTAGACCCTTTTTTTCCTTCGCTGTCTCACCCCAGCGCTGAGCAACACTCAGTGTCGGTCTGAGCATCCGTCCTGCTCTGGGACGTGTCTCTGTGGCAGGAACCTGCCCAGGCGGCTCTCGCAGTGAGGCCCCTCCCTGGCAGCACCGAGCAGTGAGAGCTGAGTGAAGGGGGAGGCAGGCCCAGGGGGAGAAGGCTCCATGACTGTGTCAGAGGGAGGCTCTGCCCTGGCCAGTGGGGAATCGTTGCCTCTCTGAGGTGCCCAGGCCTGGTGGGTCATTTCCCCAGGTTACTGAGTGGGGGCTGGAGCCAGTTCTGGGTTGTCTCCTTCAACAACCAAACTGAACCAATGGATCTTGTGCCCACCTGACACTGCGCTGGGCTAGTGCTGTGTGTGGCACAGAGCTTCCTGCAGGGCTGCCCACATGGGAGAGGGGAGGGGCAGTTTGAGTCACCCAGCTCTGCCCCTTCTGAAGTGCTTGTGAAAATGGCAGGTGCTGTCTTGGCAGTGAGGGAGAGGTGGGAAAGGGGCCCTGAGTGAACCTCTTGGGTCACAGCTGCTGTTACAATGAGGTAAGATGAATGACTTGGCAGATGTCAAGTGAAAACTGAGGCTGGTTTCCCTGACTCTGAATTGGACCCAGGCCTCAGCAGTGAAAGTGCTGAATCCTAACCACTAGACCATCAGGGACACATGAACAAGGTTCTTTCCTTACCTGCACTAGCCTTTCACTGGCCACTTTCTCTCCCCTTCAGGACACGGGTCCATTTTCCATTGCCCAGAGGGGACAAGAACAGAAACCAAACAGAACATCAGAACAGCCAGATTGGGCCATGCCAGTTGCCCAACTAGCCCAGGATCCTGTCTCACGACAGCAGCCAATTTCATTGCCCAGTGGGAATCCTCAGAACAGACAATTAAGTGATGCTTCCTGTCGCCCATTCCTAGCTTCTAGAATACACCAGCTAGGGACACCTGCCCTGTCCATCCTGGTTAAATGCCATTGATTGACCTTTCCTGCATTAAATTATCCAGTTCTGTTTTGGACTTTCTTGTAGATTTCACCTTCACAACATCTTCTGGCAAGGAGTTCCACTGGGCGCAAAAATGCTTCTTTTTGATTCACTTTTAATTTGGTTACTTACCAGTTTCATTCTGTCACCCAGGATCTTGAGTAGGAGAATAAAAATTCTTATTTGCTTTCTGCACCCCTGTCATCATTCCATAAAACTCTGTCCCATCGCACCTTAGTCGTCCCTTTCCCAAGCTGAGAAGAAGTTCCATGAACTTCTTCCTTCAAAGTAGGAATAAGAGATCCTCCGGAATAGGGCTTTATTCCGGAGGATCAGGCCAGTCTAGATGCTTTTTTCCGGCTTTTCCCCAAGCCGGAAAAAAAGCGGCGGCCATGTTTATTTAAATCCCTCTGGGGATATTTAAATCCCCCGCGGATTTCCCTATTCCCACTTTCAAAATTAGCATGCCCCTTCCGAAGAAGGGGCCAGTGTAGACGTAGCCCTTGTGTTTTCCCTGCCTTGCATTTGGCCACCCCCCATGGATCAGGCCAGTGATTACTAACCTTTTTTTAATACTATGGACAGCCAAACCCATTCACAAACTTTTGCCAGACTGGTAACATATTTACATATCTGCATATACATTATGCAAATAACAAATATGCAAATATGGAAATAAACCATTACCAGTCCCTAACAGATCAGTGTTTGCAGTTATCTACACTTAAAAATTCACAGAAACAATTCCCCTCAGTCTCCCGGGGGGGCAGCTCTTCCCCCGGGGGGGCAGCTCTTCCCCCCGGGGGGCTGGTGCCTGCAGAGGGAGGGGCGCAGGGAGAGGCACCCACAGAGGCAGGGGGCATTTGGGACACCCTGGTTATAATGTTGTTGGGGCAGAGAAGTTGGTGCCCTCAAGTGCCACCACCAGTCACATCTGCCCTCTCCCTCCTGCCCCACGGGGGTGGGGGAGTTGCTGTTGTATCTTTCCCCATCTCCTTCTGTACAAGCCCTGCCCTGTGTCTCCCCTTCCCCAGCCAGGCTGCTCTTGCTCCCCCAGTCTCCTCCCAACCTCCTCTGCCCCCTTTCCCTTCCTGTGACCCCCCCAAGTTTCCCTCCATTGCACCCCTGCTCCCAGCCACCCCATGTCTGGCATGATCCCCCCAACCTCCCTTCAGCACCTCCTGCCTCCCCTTCCTGCCCCCACCTCACACATCCCTGTTCCCCTTCACCTCTCTTATCTTCCCCCACCCCACTTGATCCCCCTCCCCACCTTCTCTGGGGTGGCTCTCCCCGCTTCGCACGAGCTGGTAGCAGCTTCCCTGGCCCCAGGCTGGGATCACAGCCCCCTCTGCTGAGAGCAGCCCTGGGCCAGATACCCCCACTGCCACCCTGGGGGGTCTGCTCTTCTGGGAAGGGGAGGGGGGCCTTTCCTACCTGCCCCCACAAATGGTGCCCACCCTGGGGCGGGGGCTGGGCCGGGCAGGGACTGGCCAGACTGGGGGCGCTGCCATAGGAAAGGTTCCAAGGGAGCAGCTTTCTACATCCCACCAGCCCTACAGGACATTCCCCCTCCTGGCTGCAGCCCAGGCTCCGGGGGCCCAGCAGTGCTGCACCCAATGCTGCGCCTCAGGGGATCTGCTCGGAGCCAGCCCCCAAAGTCCCCACAAGCAGGGGGCAGGAAAGGAGCCAGGCTGAGGCTTTGCAGGGAGCAGGCCGGGGACCTGGCAGGAGGAGGCTCCAGCGAGCACAGAGCCTGCGCAGGGCCAGCCTGCTGGGAGGGGAGCAGGAGCATCCAGCACCATTCAGGCCAGCGGCAGCCGACACTGGGGGAGCTCTGAGACTCCAGGGCAATGTCCTCCAGCCCCCCAGGCCCTGGGGTTAGGTGGCCCTGGAATCAGGCCCCCTGGAGTAGCATCGTGGCCGGGGGGCTCTGACCCACAGGGGGGCTGGCCACAGAGCCCAGGGCCTGGGAGTCTGGTCAGCGAGTGAGACTCGCCCGTCAGTCCAAGCTGCTTTCTCCCCGGCTGCCGTTCCTGCCTGTCCCGTGCCAGCGCCGCACGCAGGCCAGTGGGGCAGGACGGGGGGTGTCAGTGGGGCCCTGCTCTCAGTCCGTCCCTCACAGGCCCTGTGGGCTGCTGGAGGGCTGAGCCCGTCGCCCAGGCCTGGCGCGGGGATGGAACATGGGGCACGTTTCCCCCTGTGAGCGTGTGCGGGGGCAGGAGGGAGCCACACGGGCCCGGCTGAAGGTTTTGTGCTGGGGCTGGAGGCTTGAGCCCGAGCTGTCGGCCTCAGCGGGACTTGCTCCTCCCCTCTCCTGCCTTGCTGCCTCCTTTGGCCAGCAGCGCTCAGGGGCAGCCGGGAGAGCCGGCACCAAGGGCAGAGGAGGCCGAGGCACAAGCCCCTCAGAGGGGACCGGCCTGAGGCCTCTGGCTTGCCCAGGCTCACGCCAAGGGGCTTTCTGTGGTGCCGGGCGGGGGAGGGAGGCCAGGCCCAGGCCGGTGGGAGAAGGGGCAGCGCCTGCCAGGGCAGCAAGGGGAGCTGCAGGGAGCGAGACGCGGCGTTTCTGTCTGGATCACTCAAGGGTCCTTCTGCGGGTGAAGCGCCTGTGACACCCCTGTGCTGCTGGGTTCCTCTGCCCCTCCCCTGGGAGGCCGTCCCCTTCGGGGGGCTCTTGCCCTGGCACTCGTCCAAGGGCCACCTGGGCAAAGCAGCCTGCCCCAGGCACCTTCCATAGCTCAGCTGGCAGAACAGAGGCCTGTAGCGGGTGCTCGGCAAGTGCCCTTAGGTTGCTGATTCAACTCCAGCTGAAAGGAGAGATTCTTCTCCCTCCCCCTGGCTGCAGGCCCGGCCTTAGGACCAGGTGGCTGCCTTGGGTCTGTCCCTTTGGGGCCTGGTGCTACAATTGACAAAAAGGTTTTGGGTACCAGCTGTCATGGCTCCTTCCCCACTCTGGCATGATAAATGCAGAAGTGGGGGCCAGCAAGTGTACCCCAACGCCTTATCTACCAGGCTTTGGTATAAAACTTCCCCCAAGATCTTAAAAACCTAGATCTTGGGAATAAAACTTCCACTGCCACCACCCAAATGTCGATAAAGAAATCAGGGGGAAGATCATTTATCACCCCTAAGATAAAAATCAAGGCACACAATTAACCACTGCCAGGTTAATAAAATGAAAAGAAGAACTTTTATTATTATAACAATATTCCTGTTGCAAACATAATGACTAGATGGGAAGGTAACAAAATATACTCACGGAGAAACTCCATGGGCCTAGAACTTAGTTACAAAGAAAAGCCAAACCATCTTTTAAGCAGTGCCAGATCTCAGATCCCATACCCAATCGTTAAAACCAGGGGTGTCCAAACTTTTTTCAACGAGGGCCAGATTTGATGAAGTGAATATGCGTGAGGGCCGACCATTTTGCCTGACATTCTTTGAACCATTAAAATTAAATGCAAATTAACTATTTTATGCAAAGTTTATTGCAAACGGCATACTTTTCATTTCGTCACATGGATGACAAATCTAAAGAGGTGTTAAATCACTCTGCCTTTCATATCTGAAGGCCAGATGAAAAAAAAAATCCAGGAAGCTGAAATATGTGTCAGGAACATTGTAAAGTACATTACATATTATTGGTAATAAAGGTTGTCTGTCAACTTTTAAGTTCAAAAAATATGAACAGGAACATAACACCAAGTATACATGTTGTGTCCAAATATATTTATAACTGATTTAGACCAACTGACATTAACTGAGATTTTACAATGTATTCATCTCAATACATATGGATTCGTTGGGGGCCATAAAAGATAGATATTGCCAAATTACCTGGGGGCCGTATTAAACCGGAACACGGGCCGCAATTGGCCCGCGGGCCGGACTTTGGACATGCCTGGTTAAAACAATAAAACCTAACGAAACTACCTAAACTTTACCCTACTTACAGAAAATGAAGAATGGTGTCTTGGAGAGAGAGAGAGACATGCTTGTCCCTCTCTGTAGCTGCAGAGAACTCACCCAGAGAGACAAAAGGGAGGAAAAGAAAAAAAACCCAAATTCCTTTGTCCCAGTTTGAAAGTCCCACCTACATTCCTATTGGTCACTCCACCTGACTAGGTGTAGTTAACCCCTTAATCCCCAGGCTGCTGGCTAACCCTCATAATCATGACATGCCCACCAAATCACAGACGGTGCTGGACAGCCTCTGGCCACGCTGGCTGTGATTTCTTCCTGTAGGTCTGAGATAAAACACAGTAAATACATTATTGCCCACTTGACTAGACTATTGAATACATGAAAAGTAAACAAACTGCTTTCATATCCATGGAGTACTATAACAGATATATGTATACTGGTGAGGTGGGCCAGCAGTTTGCTGTGCCTGAGGGGGGTAAAAGTGACTTAGGGTTAGAAAGGTCCAGTGGGGACAAGGGTAAGGAAGTTGCAGAGGGATTGGAGGTTGTTTCAGATGGAGGGGGGATAGCCAGGAAGATGAACCAGCCCTCTGGTGACCAAGTGACTGTGTTTGACCAGCTTGCTGGAGAGTGTGTGTGGCTGGGACATGAATGTTTCCAGTCGGATTCTGTGAAGGGACCAAAGATCCATAAGTCTATCAGGCCAGGGCACCTAGGCCCTGTCGCTGGGAAGCAATGGCCCACTTGGAAAGCTAGATTGAAAGCAGGGTGCCAGGGTACTGTCTGGACAGATTGCTTCATGATTAGTGGAGGAAAAAAACCCCTACTTTACCCTACTTACAGAAAATGAAGAATGGTGTCTTGGAGAAAGAGAGAGACATGTTTGTCCCTCTCTGTAGCTGAGGAGGCCACTCCCAGAGAGACAAAAGGGAGAAAGGAAAAAACCCAAATTCCTTTGTCCCAGTTTGAAAGTCCCACCTACATTCCTATTGGTCACTCCACCTGGCTAGGTGTAGTTAACCCCTTAATCCCCAGGCTGCTGGCTAACCCTCATAATCATGACACCAGCTGCCAATCAAATGTCTTGGGCTGCGCAGGCCTTGAGTCATGGCAAGAGCTGGAGGGGAATGGGGAGCGGCTGCACTTTGGAATGGGAAGGGGGTGTCTGGCACCATAAAGTAGAACAGTTTTAAGGTTGCTTCAAGAAGGGCACCATGGCTTAGTTGGCTAAAGCGCCTGCCTTGTAAGCAGGAGATCCTGGGTTCAACTCCCAGTGGTGCCTTGTCACCAGGTTAATGGGTCTTTCCTTTCTTCAACATGTATCTGGTGTTTATTTTACCTTCAGTTGAGCTTGGTGGTGCGCTCACAGTGGGAGTAGGATAGTAGCAAAGAGCAGGAGGTGCCCTAGGGGTTTGATTTAGTGAGGCTTAGCTAGACTTGCTAAATCAAGCTGTGGAAGATGGATTGCAGCAGCCATCTCCACCTGAGTGAAGACATGGCCTAATGGTGCAATTAGTTAGATGCCGACACTAACAGCCCCACTGCTGGTGACTCACAGAGGCTACATCTACACTAGAAGCTTTCTCCTTAAAAAATATGTTAATGACGGACTCAATTGCACAAGTCATGATCTCATTTGCATATTTTCTGCCAATGGGATTGTTGTGCAAAAACAAGCCGTGTGAACATTTTTTTTGCACAAAATCCCCTTTTTTCACAAGATTCTTATGCCCCCCCAAAAGAGGTATCCTGATCTTGCAGAAAAAGGGGGTTTTGCACAAAAAGAAAACTTCCATACTGCTTGTTTTTGCACAGCAACTCCAGCACAAAATCAGTTTGCCAGAAAATATGCAAATAAGATCATGACTCATGCAAATGAGACCCTCTTTAGCACCTTTTTTGCTGAGAAAATTTGTAGGGTAGCCATAGCCGGAGATTCTGGTGCAGATCATGCAATAGAAGCACATTATGTTTAAACTGCTGCCATATGAATGTACCTGAAAGTAACAAGGATCAATGATCTGTGTGAAAGGCAGGTGGCCAGTAATTAGAGCCCCAGGTATGTTGTGGGCACCTCCTCCACCAATTGCAATACACACTAGGCCGTTCCTCCCCAGCTGGGTGTGGTTCTTGTTCTTCTGCACAGCACAGCCCATGGAGACCAAGGACCTGCCATTGGGCTTCCAAATCCCACCCTTGTTGAATGGATGGAAACAGAAACCAGACACACAGCGGGTTTGAGCTGGCTCCAGCTGAGGGACGGGTTTGCCTGGTTTATGCACATTAGAACAGGACAGCAGTAAGGGTTCGTCTTCATTTAAAGAATTAAAAAAAATAGAAACCTAGAATGCAATGGAATTGGAGAAATAAATGTTTCCATTGAATGGTCAGTTGGATTTGAAGTAACGCTCATATAATTTGCAGTCTATCACTGAGCTACTCTCCCTGATGTTTGCATTGTTAGGAGTTGAGAAGGGAACAAGAGGCTTTTGTAGCCCACACACCCCTGGGCCTGTCTCCATCACTTCTGCCTCTGCCAGGTGAAGGGAGGCCGCTGGGCCCAGCATCTTTCTACCCAACCAGGGCCGGCTTTTGGGGAGAGGGAGGGGCCACTGGAGCTGCTTGGTCCCCTGGCTGTGTCCATGGGGAGGTGGCTCTGCTGAAAGCCAGACTGATTTTCCTGTTGTTAGGCAGGACCCTGCAATCCATGTTCTCTCCTGCTTTTGTAGCCTCTGTTGCCTTCGGCAGGTGTCCCTTCTGATGGGACAGGCATGTTCTTCTCAGGGTTTGGGTTCCATGTTGCCCTAGAAAGGGGTGTGGCTAAAACACAGGCCTGGCTGTGAGCAGAATTTGAACCTGCATAGGGAAACCCTATGGGATTTGTAATCCAACACCTTAACCACTCAGCCATCACAGGTATAAGTAACAGCACGTCAGGGAAACTGGCAAATAATCTCAGTGTCCAGGCCTGATGTCACCTGACAGAATTCACATGGCAAACCCTTTCAGCAGTCATGCAGAGGGGTCCTGGGCGCTCTGGTCTGAGGCTGCCTTAGAGGTGAGTTCAAGGGGAAACTTCACAAAGGAGATTCCAGGCAGCCAGGCCAGGGGGGTCTCTGAGATTGCCCCTGTCCCACCTGGCTGTTGCCAAGGTTGCTCTGTGAGGTAACTGCCTCCCAGCCAATGAGCTGAGGTGCTGCGCAAGGCCCTTGTGATGTCACTGCTGCCTTGCAGGCTCATGGCCAGCCCCTTGGCATGTGTAAGCTGCTCCCCCTCTGCCCCCGTCACTCAGGGCTGGTTCTGGGGCTCACGCAGGGAACATTAGAGGCTGCTCAGGGGCCACATTGCTAGGCCAGGAGCCCTCCTGTGGGGCTGTGAGTGTTGCTGTCCCTGCTGTACAGACAGGGCCATAGAGCCTCAGCAGGTTGCAGTGGTGGGAGACACTTCCCTGGTTTCGGGAGGGAGATGAGACATCAGGGCCCATGACTTGGAGCCAGCTACAGATACCCATGGAAAGCTGATTTTCAGAGGGGTGCGATCAGCCCTTCCTGTGTATCTGGCTTCTTCAAAGGGGCTTAATCAGGAGCTAAAAGTTGAAGAAGGGCCGTTCAGAAGGGTGAATTTCTGTCTCCAACAGTTTTTTCTGTGTACCCCAATGGCCTAATGGACAAGGCACTGGCCTCCTAAGCCAGGGATTGTGGGTCCAAGTCCCAGCTGGGGTGACAGTTTCCTATCACTGACAAAGAGTTTACCTTCCTCTGCTCACTGAAACAGTTGGCAAGGATGCTCCCCAGTGGCTGTCTCCCTCTCTGCAGAAGCTGTTCAGACCCCTCACTAGCAAATGCTGATGTTATCTGGCTGATGTTAGGTGCAGATCTGAGTGCTAAAAGCCCAGGTATTCAAAGTCAGAATGAAGGGGCACATCTTGGTCTAGAAGTGACAGCCAGAGGGAGATGGCTGGAGCAGAGCAGGGTCTGTCTGGAGACAAAGCGGAGCCTGAGGCTGAGAAGGCCCATGAGAGGCAGAGACTCCAGAGCAGGGGGGCTAGTTATTTGGTCTGGCAAATGGACATAAAATCCCCAGACCCTGAGCATGGTGCTGGCGAGGCCCATGTGGCAGTTTGCCCAGTGGAGTTTGGGGGGTGGAGAAGCTGTGAAGCTCTGTGAGTGGATAAGGTCCCTGGCTGAGCTGCGCCCCCTGCTGTGTGTGTGACTCAAACTGTCCCTCATCCCCTTTTGTGTGTCTGTTGTGCTTCCAGCTTCTTTCCTCAGGCACGTCCATCCACCAAGGGATCTTTTATTTTCCTTTGTGCCGCTCAGCCACAGACACAGCAGAAGGGTTTTCCTGCAGCCACCGGCCCCAGCCCCTCTCTCCAGGGAACTGCAGCCCCTCGGACCAGGCAGCTGCTCCCAGCATTCAGGAGGTACCAGGCCGAGAAGAAACCGTCTGACGCGGTGCTGCCAGGGAGGGGCCTCACTGCTAGTCGCTGTTCCTGTTCCAGGAGCAGAGCAAGTTTTGTCCTGGGCACCAATATTGAGGGTGTGTGCCCCTGTGTGTGTGTGAGCCCCCATGGCTGTGTGGGCTCGATGGCTGGAGGGAAATGGGGAATGGCTGCACTTTGGGAGTCAAAAGTGTTGTCTGGAAACATAAAGAGCCATTTTAAAAGATTTTGGAGGAGGGCACCATGGCTTAGTTGGCTAAAGCACCTGCTTCATAAACAAGAGATCCTGGGTTCAACTCCCAGTGGTGCCTTGTTGTAACCTTTGCTCACATTTTCCTAGGTCCTTCTGGGACACAGGAGAGGCCTCCCCTGGCCACCCATGGAACTGCTGCTTCAGGAAAAGGCTGATTGGGGAGGAGCGTTGGGAAGAAGGAAACCACAAGCCTGGAGCGGGTGCAGAGGCTGCTGTGACTGGCACTGGCAAGGCAGGGCTCTGACTGCAATTGCTGGGACACGAGAGCCAGCACCACGCGCCCTTGTGATTCCCTGGGGGTATCAGCACCTAGAGAGCCTGAGGGTGAAACCTCTGCAGCTCCTGCAGTCATGGAGAGTCAGGGTATGTGGGTGTCAGGTGCTTCTCCTCTATGGTTTCCTTCTTCCCAACAATCCTCCCCAATCAGCCTTTTCCTGAACCCGCAGTTCCATGGGTGACTGGAGAGGCCTCTTCCGTGTCCCAGAAGGGTGTAGGAAAATGTGAGCAAAGGCTGCAACAAGGCAACTCCAGAAATTGAACCCAGGATACCCTGTTTATTACACAAAGCTTCAGACTGCCAAGGCATGGTGCCCTACTCAGACCCACTTGTAAACCGTTCTATATACGGTCCCAGATAACACCATTACCTCACAAAGTTCGGCCATTCCCCATTTCCCTCCTGCCTTCCCCACCAGGCAGTGTCTGGCTCCCTGGGCACAGGAGGCTACAGCTCAGTGGTTGGAGGCTCTAACATGCACATCTCCTGTGGGACTGTAGGTTTTGAAGTTCTGCAGGGTTGTGGGAGGAAGAAATGCAGCGAACTTTTATTATTAAGCTTGTAAACCCCTTGGTCTCAGGGTCTAGGTTGGAGTTCCCAGGCGGGGGCCCGGCCTCCTTCAGTTTGGTCCCCTCCTGAGAGCACAAAATAGACAACAGAGAATTCCTTTGCCCCGCAGCAATCTCTGTTGGCCAAAGGGTTAGCAACTGAATATTTGCCCAAGCTTAAGTGCAGTAGCAGGAAAGATTTTTATGTGTGTTTCTGTGGTGTAGTGGTTATCACGTTTGCCTAACACGCAAAAGGTACCTGGTTCAAAGCCAGGCAGAAACACAGCGTCTTCTCTTATTGCGGTTCCCCTGGCTGCCCACAAGGCAGCATGTGTGCTGGCTTTCAGGAGCTTGTGGAAGACAGCTCAGCAGGTTAGGCTGAGATAGGAGAACGCTGAGGGGGGGGCCTGAGACTTCTCAGTGGTGCCTTGCCTGAGACCAGGTCATTGCAGCCACACAGTCCAGGGCCCACCCTGGAAGTGCCACTACTGCGGCTGTGCACCTTCGGGGCAGTGTGGCTGTCGCCTTTGGTACAAGTGGACACAAAGCCACGCAAACCTGGCTTCCAGCGCACAGGGGGAGTCTGCAGGCTCATTTCTGGGCCGTGGGGTGAAGCATCAAACCAGCCTCCTCCTGTGGGGCCTGTGAGTGTTGCTGAATCTGGGCCCCTGCACCTGGGGAATGGCAAACAAAAGGTCTGGGGGCCACACAGAGACCCCGCTGGGCTGAGCAGGAAGTGGCTGGGACTTTGCTTTGTCTTTGCCTGTGGGCTTGGCTGTCTGCAGCCTGGAAACCTCCTGGCTCCTCAGACCACTGGTCTGGATGGAGCGTTCCAGACGTCAGAATAATGGAATTGCTGTGTAGACGCTCCCATTGTTATTGCAGTATAATGGCCGTTATGCCCAAGGAACGCTGCGGTGTAGATGCAGCCTAAGAGAAATGCTTTCATGAGCATGTGGGAGGAGCAAGGGCTCCTATAATGTCAGGAGAAATGAGGTCACCTCGCTAGATATAAAACAGTTGACATGTCAGGAGTGGGATTTGAACCCACGCCTCCATTCGGAGACCAGAACACCCAACGAAGGGAAAGACACATCCTTGAGTCTGGCACCTTAGACCACTCGGCCATCCTGACACCCATGCCGAGACCTCTAATGCCAGTTTTCTTACATGTGTGAGTTGCTGGGGGAGGCGGCGGGAGCACCTCTCTTTCCCCATCTAACAGCCGCTCTACAGCCCAGCTGTGTTTATCCCCACTCACCCTCATCTAACGTTGCGAGGTGTTTTGCAGGGAGCTGACAAGAAACAGAAGAGGAGAAAACTCTGGCCGGCAGAACGGAGGCTTGGGATACTCCTGTGCCAGGGAGTCTGTGTCAGTGCCTGGGGATCCTGAGCTGGGTGGCTCCTGGGCTTGTTGGCTCCATACCAGGGGTGTCTCTTCTGCAGGGCGATGCTTGTTCCCGGGGCTAACGCTTATCCCTGTGACACACTTTGTGCAGGGACCATTGGTCTTTGTGCCACAGTACGTGTCTGGGACGTGGGAGTGAGGAACCTGCCTCAAATAGACACGTATCCGCCCCCCGCAGTGCTCTGCTTGAGACCCCGGAGCCCTGGCTTTGACTGGTGCCTGGCACGTGGGGAATTAGATCTAGGGGGAGATTTCTAGAGCCCCACAACAGCTGCTGCTCACATGCAGATGTGCACATCTGTCTGGGGTTACTGGGCACCCGGCCTGCTTCCTGTCCCTGCCAACCTGGGCAAAGCGGCATCACTGGCTCAGGGGTTCCTCTCCTCAGTGCACTGCAGAGAAAGCCCTTGTGTGTTAAAGGGCCTCAGGGAGCCCGGAGCAGAGGGAGCTGGGAATCTAGTCCCATTGATCCCCTCAACACACACACACAGTCCCAGCCCCAAGCACCCCACAGCCCTAATCCTGTGCCCTGACTTCTTTACCCTTCCACATCCTCACCCCTGACCTGAGCCCCACCCCCAACACACAATCCCCAAATCCCTGTCTTGAGCCTCCCACCCTCCACTCCACACTGTAATTTGTTACAGATACTGTCCTATCACAACCCCTCCCCCAGCTTCCTGCCTTAAGCCTCCCCCCACCCAAGGGGTGGTGCCCAATAGAACAGTCCCTGTAAGAAATGTGTCACTTTCACCCCTGGGAGCAGCTCAGCCATGCCAAGGGGCTGCCTGGGGCAGGACATTAGCCCTGGAGGCCAGGGGTGGGTGTGGCAGTGACATCACAAGGGCCTTTCACAGCCCCCTCAGGTTATTGGCTAAAGGAGGCTGGAAGGTGATGACCTCACAGAGAGTCCATGACAATGGCCAGGTGGGACAGGCTGCAGGGCAGAGGAAACCTCAGAGACTTTGCTGCAGGGAGTCTCAGAGCCCCCCATGGCTTTGCTGCAGGGAGTCTCCTTCTGGAGATCTGCCCTTGAGGCCAGAGAGAGAACGAAGGTCACAAGCACGAGTGTGAGGAGGAGCCTTTTCGGAGCCTTCTTCTTTCCCTTGACTAACTGACCTAGAAGACAGACGTCCCCGTGGAGAAGGGACGAGCCTCCAAGAGGGGCTCTTTTGATACAGCAGGGGAATTAGCTCAAGTGGTAGAGCGCTCGCTTAGCATGCGAGAGGCAGTGGGATTGATACCCACATTCTCCACTGATGGGAAAAATCCCCCTTACAAGGAACTTTTGCAGCACCTCAGCTCATTGTGGGTGGGCAGGAAGCTGGGGGCAGAGCTGGGCTCTAACTCACTAGGGTGCGTCCCATAGCTCAGAATAAGCGATGCAATTGGGTAGCTTATTTCAAGTCAATTTTGAAATAGCTTATTTTGTAATTTGGTGCTGGCTACACAGCACTTGTTTCCAAATAAATCACAATTCCGATCCCTCACTCCTCGCAACATGAGCTTTGCAGGGACGTCGGAACAGCGAGCCCGTTATGGTTTGAAATAAGGGCCTTGCTCTTAAGATGTGTCTGTGTGATATGAGCATCACGTCCTAAACCTCTGACCTTGCCGGCCCATGGGTGTCAGTCTCACAAGTGGCCCTTTCAGAGAGAAGCCTTAGGCAGCCACAGGGACGTTATAGCGGTGAGGAGTCCTGTGGCACCTTATAGACTAAGTGAAGTGTAGGAGCATAAGCTTTCGTGGGCAAAGACCCACTTCGTCAGATGCATTTAGTGGAAATATCCAGAGGCAGGTATAAATATGCAGGCCAGAATCAGGCTGGAGATGCCGAGGTGGATCCAATCAAGGAGGATGAGGCCCACTTCTAGCAGCTGATCTGGAGGTGTGAATTCCAAGAGAGGAGAAGCTGCTTTTCTAGTTAGCAAGCCATTCACAGTCTTTGTTTAATCCAGAGTTGATTGTGTCAAACTTGAAGATGAAGTGTAGCTCAGCAGTTTCTCTCTCAAGTCTGGTCCTGAATTTTTTTTTGCTGCAGGGACGTTACGGGCTCTGGAACAAGGTAGGTGAGGTAGCAGAGTTTTTCAGGGGCAGGGGAATTAGCTCAAGTGGTAGAGCGCTTGCTTAGCATGCGAGAGGCAGTGGGATCAATGCCCACATTCTCCAGCTGTAGCTTTGTCCTCATCTCTTATTTTCACTGTTAGGGGCTCAATGGCCCCCTTCCTCTTCCTACCTGCTCTCCCAAAAGAGGCAGACCTGGCTCCCCTTTCTTTTCCCCCAGCAATTACCATGCTGCAAAGCAAAGAGCAGTGATACCAGGCTCTGTGGTGCAATGGAAAGCATGTTGGACTTTTAAGCTACAGCAATTCATGTGAGCCCAGCTAACCATTCAAAGGTTGTGGGTTCAAGTCCCACGAGTGTCACTTTAGCTGCTTTCTCATTTCCAGCTTTTACAGACCAGGGAATCCTTAGGGTGAAACCGGGGTAGGTTTGAGTCCAGACAGTTCCCAGCAGACCCCAGTGAGGGTGGAGGGAAGGGCTGGTTCTTGGGGTTGGGTTTGGGGTTGTTTTGAAAGGCTGCGTCCCTCCCTGTCTCCTACTAGTGCTGAGCAACACTCAGGCTGTGTCTACACTGCACTGCTCTTCTGGAAAAAGCTACGCAAATTTCAAAACTTTCTAGCACCCTGCTCTGCACCTTGTGAACACTCCACCTCTTGTTCTCATGGAAGCGACTCACCCGAGCTGCCAGCTCCTCATTTCCTCACCAGCCCCTTGAGATTTGTAGCTCAAAGCAGGAGGTGAAGCTACAGAAGCTGACAGGGGACAATCAGCGGGCAGAGGGTTATTTTTTCTCCTCCCTGGGCTGATGTGGCTAGAACTGAGGAGAAGAAAATCCTCTTCCCTTCTCCTCAGAAGATGGAAATTGCAGTTGGTTCTCTCTCTGGTTCTACTAAAGCTGGACCCCAGGACTAGACTTTTTCTTTCTAAAACCCTGGTGAACGCTGAAGGTGAATTGTTTGCAAACTGAGAATGTGAGTTTAAGAAGGGCTTCACCCAGCAAGGGGCTTGAACCCTTCCCACAGACACAGCAGGCCAGGGGGTTGTGCACCTGCAGTGGCCCCTTCCTACTTGGCTTCCCACAAAGCTGGGGTGAAAAATTGCTAGACCCGAGCCCTCCCGGGCTAAGCCATGGCAGAGGTAGCAGGATTCACTCCCATCTTCTCCTGCCTGCGCCCTGGTACTGAGGGGCCGGCCCCTTTCCTGCTGTCCCAACTCTTATTCCCACAATGCACTTTGTTCAGGGGCCATTGGTCTTTGTGCCAAGGTGCATTGCTGGGAGCCAGGACTCAGGACCCTTCCCCCAATCTCCCCTTTGACCCGCTCACACTGTCTGGCTGCCTCCAGCACGGGCTGAGCTCAGAGGCCAGGTGGGTGACCTGCCCTGCAGCTTTGATGGCATCAGGCCCTTCCCGCCGGCCAGCTCCCTCTGGAGATGGAGCTCCAGTGGCCTCAGACACCCAGCAAGAGGAACAAAACTCTCTTTGTTGAACCTCAGTGCATGGAAGCTGAAGCATCTAACAGAACCTTGTAACAACCAGCTGAGGCCCAACAGGTCCCACTGAGATTTGAACTCAGATTGCAAGATTCAGAGTCCTGAGTACTGCCCCTTACACCATGGGACCTGTAGGGTGAAAGTGTAGTGGGCAGCTCTCAGGCTGGCCTCTGCTCTCCTGGCTCCCTCCAGCTGCTTCCTCTCCCAGGACTTTCTGTCCTACCCCAGCTCTGCTGCTTTCAGGGCAAATCCCTTGTTAGGACCAGTCACACTCTGGGATCAGTGAGAGTCCCTCCCACCTGAGATGTGTGTTATACAAAAGCCTCGTTTCCTGCTCCGTTCCCAACACTGGATGCAAACACATGGTGGCAATGGGGGTGTAACAAGTGCCCCCATAAAAAGCTCATCAATTTAAATGAAACGTTTACATCTCCAGGTGTGTCACACTTTGTATTTCTATTGAACAGGGATTCTTCAAACGACCACAAACCCCTCACGTGCTCTAGTGCCAATGCACAGAAACCAGAGAAACCCGTCCCTCAGCTGGAACCAATTCAAACTGGCTGTGTGTGTGTGTCTGGTTTCTGTTTCCATCCATTCTACAAGGGTATGATCTGGATGCCCATTGGCTCGTCCTTACTCTGCATTGGCTGTGTCCTCCCTCACCTCCCCTGTACCTGGGCCAGCTCAGCCATGGGGCCCCTCTCTTGGCAGAACAAAGGGGGGGGCTCTGCTCACACTAGCTCACTGAGCTTCTGCCCTGCCCTGCCTCCCTCAGCTTGGCTTTCCTCCTCCGTCCCATTCCTGCCTCGCTTCCTCCTTGGGCCAGTCACACAAGGGAGGCAGCAGGAAGAGCCAGCCCATACTCCAGCCTCTGAGGACAGGGAGGCTGATCCAGAAGCCTCCAACAGGTGCCTGAGCTGACTCATCTCCCTTCCCAAGACTGGCACCCAGGGGCACTGAGCTGATGTCACCCCCCTCTGTCACATGGGAGTTGGGCTCATCCCAAGCCCAGGTCAGGCAGGAGGAGCTGCACTTACCTGGGCACCCACAATAAGAGAAGATGCTGTATTTCTGCCAGGCTTCGAACCAGGGACCTTTTGCGTGTTAGGCAAATGTGATAACCACTACACCACAGAAACACCTAAAAGAGCTTCTTCTTGCTGAAATATCCTGTTACTAACTCTTTGGCCAACTCAAATTGCTGCAGGGGAAGGAATTCTCTCTTGTTAATTCTGTGCCCTCAGGAAGGGGCCAAACTGATCAAGGCCGGGCCCCCACCTGGGGACTCCAACCTAAACTGCAAAGCCCAGTGGTTTGCAAGCCAGATGATCAATGTTTCCTGCACTTCTCCCTCCTCCCAACCCTGCCAAACCTCAAGGCCAACTCCACAATCCCAGTGGCTGGGGGAAGATGTGCATGTTACAGCCTCTGCCCACTGAGCTGTAGCCTTCTGTGCCCAGGGAGCCAGATACAGCCAGGGCTGGGAGGCTGGAGGGAAATGGAGAATGGTTGTACATTGGGTGTCAAAGGTGCAGAGGCCGCTGTGACTGGCACTGGCAAGGCAGGGCTCTGACTGCAATTGCTGCGACAGGAGATCCAGTGCCACACGCCCTTGTGATTTCTTGGGGGTGTCAGCTCAGCCCTACTCCTGGGAGCTGCTGTGCTCTGGAGTGTGACAGGAGCTGGGTGAGAGGTCGGGGAGTCTGGGCCTGTCCCCAAAGGTCCATCCCTGCAGGGGGGCAATGCTGGGGAGGTGACGTGGGTCACCCCTCCTGCGTCACAAAGCCCTTGCCACCTTCCCAGTGTTGGGAGCACAAGTCTAGAGAAGTAGCAGGGGGGGAGGCGGGTGTCTTATTCCCTGTTCTTGCTCGGCCTTTCCCCCCAAAGCATTCGGCAAGAGTTAGTAACAGAACATATGTCCAAGTTTAAGTCCAGAAAAAGTAGACTTCATGGGCGTTTCTGTGGTGTGGTGGCAATCATGTTTGTCTAACACACAAAAGGTCCCTGGTTCAAAGCCAGGCAGAAACACCGGCTCCTCTCTTATTGCAGCTCACCTTAGTGCCCAGGTAAGCGCAGCTCCTGCTGCCTGACCTGTGCCTGGGATGAGCCCAACTCCCACATGACAGGGGGGTGACATCAGTTGAGAATGCCCCTGGGGAAGCCAGAGGAGTCAGGACAGGCACCTGTTGGAGGCTTTGCAGGAAGCAGGCCAGAGATCTGGTAGGAGGAGACTCCAGCCTGCACAGGCCTAGTGGCTAAAAGGGTCTTGTCCTGGCCTACTTTCCCCAGAAAGAAGGACAGGGCATGTGACTTCTCCCCCACTGCTGTGAAACACAAAGGCCATGTCTACACTGGTGGGTTCTTGTGCAAGAACTCTTGTGGAAGAACTCATCCACACTACCACGTGCTTTTGTGCAAGAGCATCCATGGCAGTATGGATGCTCTCTTGTGCAAGAAACCCCTGCTGCGCGTCCACGCTGCCCTCTTGCGCAAGAGCTCTTGTGCAAGAGGGCTTACATGTTAGAAAAGAGAATAGCTCTTGCGCAAGAAGCCCTCTCTTACCACGCCGTACTGTAAATTTCCTTGCGCAAGAGTGGGCGGGAAGTGTGGAGGCTCTGCGGGTTCTTGCACAAGAACCCGTCAGCGTAGACATAGCCAAAGTGCCCAGCAGCCCCTTTTTTCAGTGGTGCACGGGGGCTGGGGAAAGTACGGAATCTGCCTGAGGCTTCTCCCTGCATTCCCAGGCCTGATCTGGTGGCTTGGTGGGCTGGATCCAGCACTTTCGTCTATATTGCCCAGGCCTGGCTTAGAGGGAACCTTGGCTCTGGGCTGTGAGGGAGGGGCGCTGTGGAAAGGCCAGTCTCGCCTTCCTGGGCAGTGCATGACAATGTCCATTTTGTGTGGCACGGCTGCCAACATCCAGACAGAGAATTACAGGCCAGACAGGCCTGCTTGCAGCAGTCAAAGTAATTCAGTGGGGGTGAGCCTTAGACTGAAGATCTAAAGGCCCGTGATTCCATCCCAGGCTCTGTCATGTGTCAACATAAAGCGGGAGCCTCTCAGCTCCCCTAGAAATATGTGTGTCTTGGATCACTACATCATCCATTCTGGCCACAGCTTGGCACTAACAAATCATCTTCAGCTGATTAGCCCAGTGATTACCAACCTTTTACCCATGGAGGAACCCCTAAAATATTTTTTCATATCCCAAGGAACTCCTACCTATGAAAATGTTTAGTTGGCCAGAAAAAGCTGACAGCGGGGAGCGCAATTCAATTACAGGCAGTCCCCGGGTTACATACAAGATAGGGACTATAGGTTTGTTCTTAAGTTGAATTTGTATGTAAGTTGGAACTGGCTCCAGATTCAGCTGCTGCCACTGAAACTGACCAGGGGCTGACTACAGGAAGCCGGAGGCAGAGTTGCTCTGCCCCCAGCTTCCTGGAATCAGCCTGATCAGTTTCAACAGCTGCTGAATCTGGAGCCTGGGACAGAACAGCTGGGGCGCTGCCCGGTAGGTTCCCACAGGACCAACCCGGCAGCACCCCAGCTGCTCTACCCGAGGCGTCCCGCAACAAAAGCCTGGTCTGCCTGGGCGGCTTTGCTCCTGTCCCCCTGGTCTGCTGGGGGGGTCCAGAAAGCCGCTGGACCCCCCCCCAGCAGACCAGGGGGACAGGAGCAAAGCTGCCCAGGTGGCGGGAGTCCCGCTGCCTGGGCGGCTTTGCTCCCGGGCAAACGAACAAAGCCGCCCAGGCGGCGGCTTTGCTCAGGTGTCCCTGGTCTGCTGGGGGGGGTCCAGTGGCTTTGCTGGACCCCCCCAGCAGACCAGGGAGACCGGGAGAAGCTTTTCTCGCCCCGGAGGACACGGGTGGCGACCCGCCGCCTGGGAGCTCTGGGGTGAGAAAAGCCCCGTTCATAAGTGCGAATCCGACATAAGTCAGATCCGCGTAAGTCGGGGACTGCCTGTACAGCTAAATTGTTGTAAAGAAAATTTATTTGTAAAGAGTTGTTATTTTATTTGTAAAAAGTCAGCTTACATTGTAAGAAAAAAATTGGAGCATTATCTAATTTTTTTTCAAATATCAAAATATCAAATCAAAATAAAGTTCACATCTAAAGTCAATATAAAGTTTACTTTCAGTGTGACACTTGGGCTTGTTTCTTTTTGCACAAATGTTGAATTCTTGGCCGAATTTTTGACAAACACACTCGCAGTTCTTCCTCAACAGACAGCAGACTATTTCTTTCTTTGCTTTCAATATTTGTAAGATATGAGAAAGCTTGTTCACAGAAATAAGAAGTTGAAAACTGGAGTAAGATGTTCACTGCTTTTACTGAGATCACAGGATACTCTCTTCTTATTGAAATCCAAAACACATCAAGCGGCACTTCATTGCATTTTATCTTCAAAATTCAATCGCACTGTAATTCAGTCAGTTGTTCTTCTTGCAGACCGAGTAAATTTTGTGAGAACGCAACAAAAAGGTTCCGAATCCTGTCATACATTTCTGATGACAAAGAAGGAAAGTATTGGTCAAGCTTTTTTGTCAGTGGTTCCAAATGACTGGTAATTAATGGGATGACTTCTTTATAATCTGTCTGACTCTGAAACTGAAGTAGGAGTGGAAGCATTTCAATATTTCCACTTGAAAGGTGTCTTTTCCAAACCTTGAGTTTATTCTTGAATGCAAGAAGTTTGTCTGTGGAAGTTTGACTATTTTCTTTTAGTCCCTGCATGGTGGCATTCCAGGTGTTTCAGTGCTGATAAGTATCTGCTAAGTAGGCTAGTTTCAGCAGCCATTTTGTATCTTCAAGAAAGTTAGAAAAACTGCCTTTATTATTTTTGAAGAAAAGCAGTAGTTCCCCTCCAGCTCAAATACCTTCATTAAAACTTTCCCTCTCGAAAGCCACCTAACATCGGTGTGTAGAAGAGTCACATGGTCTTGTTGCATATTTTTACACAGCTTTGCAAACAGGCGTGACTTAAGAGGGTACTGCTTTATAAAATTGACCATGTTCACAGCTACATCAAGGGCTTGTTTTAAATCCTCCCCAATAGTTTTTGGAACAAGAACTTCCCGGTGGAGGAAGCAGTGGGTCATTAGGACATCAGGGTTTTTTTCTTTGATGAGTGTAACAGAGTTTTATTGAGCCAATAATTGAGGAGGTATTACAAGTTCCCTCAGTTACACCCCCTCCCCCTCACCGTGCGGCGATTGTTTGTTGGTGCAGACACCTGCTTTTTAGTTCTCTACCATTTGCTTTACTCCTAACAACATTGATACCGGATATAACCCTCCAGCGTATTTTGTTGGCTGGCCCCTAGGATCGGGGAAGGGGGCTCAGGCCCTCCCTCTCTCTGAGCCCCAGCCCAGGACCCGAAGGCGGGGACACTCGTTCCTGCTAAGTGGAGAGGGTCGCAACCCCTAAACCCTCCACTTGCGGGTTCCGCAGCCCCACCCTGGGCTACTTCTTCCCCCATGCTTTCACTAGTTCCCAACCTTCGGGTCGAGACTAGACTTACCGCTCTCAGCCCCCTATAACGAGTGCAGCTCCCCTTCCCTGGTCGCCCCATGTGTCCTCGGCCCCACCCTTCCACATCGCCCGCTTGACATCATGGGTGACATCATCCGTCCGTGCTGGCCCTGTTGGGTGGGTAGTGTTCTCCGCTCCTCTGCCTGCCCTTGCCTCGGCCCTTTCCTGGCTGCGGCTTCCCGGCGCGTAACCTGTCTCCACGTGGTCCCTCCCCATACTCTCCGTCCCGAGGTCCGGGGGCCGGCTTCAGTGAGGGGCAGAGACACCCTGTCCGCTCCATGATAAACAACAGGATTCCAAATAAGAAGACAAGATGTTGAAAATGTCTTGACCTTTGGTCATTTCTGACAGCTCTTTACAAAAACAAAATTTTTTCATTATTTCACCTTCATTTTCAAATCATACAAATGCCAACAGCTGAGCTTTACTTGTTACATCTGTTGACTCGTCGACTTGGAGAGCAAAGTTAGTATTTTTTTAGTATTTCAGACAAGACATCTTCAATGTTGTGTGACGTCATCCACATGCCTACTAATAGTATTATTAAAACCAGGAACTTTGTCAATTTCACTTTCAGCCTCTTTGCCTATCATTGTACTCACTATTATTTTACAAGCAGGCATTATTAGGCTTTTAGCAATAGTGTGACTTTTCATTTTTTGTGCAACTAGCTCAGCTACTAAATAGTTGCTTCTTGACCCTTTTCACTGATAGTTACCTTCTTCTCAAAAACTTTACATTGTTTTCCTTGTGAATCCAAAAGTCATTGAAAGTAATCAACTGTTTTATTTGACAAGCAGCCATGATTAGTAGTGAAGAATCAGTTTAACTTGGCCGGGGTCATAGCTGTGTTAGTTTTCCCCTGCAAACAATGCACTATGGAACGGGGCAATTTTCATCTCCAGTCCACGTAAAACCCATGGCCAAGTAACTGTAATTGTAAAGGCGAGTTTTTTTAATATCAGTCACTTCTCTTCCTGTTTCACTCGTACTTGGCTCTGATAATTTTGATTCATTTTCACTGTCCTCTCCTTCACTGGCATGCCTTCTTTTCACATACTTCCACATTTTTTTTTATTTTCGACGGCCGTATGAAAATACTGTTACACGGGTGAGATTTTAGATACACAAAAACAACCACAGTTTCTGTAAAAATGTTAATTACAAAACTACACAAAGACAACAAATCTACAAAATAGCGAACGATCATAACGTGCACTAGAAAAGACTAGAAATGTGGAGAATACTGGGAAGCAGAAATACTGGGAAGCCGGACAAATATTCCCACAATATTTTGAGGGATATTTGGAATTTCAAAATTTTTATTTATTTATTCCATGATTTCTCATGGAACCCCTGACGATGGTCTATGGAACCCTGGTTGGGAAACACTGGGCTACACTGTAGGAAGAGGGGGCAGAACTGAGCTCTTTCCCCCTCAGCACATGCCTATTTGGAAGTGAAGCCTGGCACTACCTTGTGGACAGGATCAAAGCCCGAGGTGGGCTGGATTGTGCCCATAGAGAAAATTTTACTCAACCGCTATGGGCTCAATCACTAAAGGGCTTCTCTCTTGTGTGGGTTCTCTGATGTACAACAAGGCTTGAACTCTCACTATAGCATTTCCCACAGTCAGAGCAGTTAAAGGGTTTCTCCCCTGTGTGAGATCTCCTATGTCTAACAAGATGTGACCTACGACTAAAACTTTTCCCACAGTCAGAGCAGCTGAAGGGTTTCTCTCCTGTATGAGATCTCTAATGTCTAAGAAGGCTTGAGCTCTCACTGAAGGTTTTCCCACAGTCAGAGCAGCTGAAGGGTTTCTCTCCTGTATGAGATCTCCTGTGTTTAAAAAGGCTTGCGCTCTGACTGAAGCTTTTCCCACAGTCAGAGCAGATGAAGGGTTTCTCTCCTGTGTGCGTTCGCATATGGTCAACAAGATTTGACCTCTGACTGAAGCTTTTCCCACAGTCAGAGCAGCTGAAGGGTTTCTCCCTTGTGTGGGTTTTCTGATGATTAATCAGGCTTTTGTTGTGACTGAAACCTTTCCGACGGACAGAACCGCTAAAGGGCTGTTCTCCTGTGTGGGTTCTCCTATGGTTGATAAGTTGTGACCTCCAACTGAAGCTTTTCTCACAATCAGAGCATTTGAAGGGTTTCTCTCCTGTTTGGGCTCTTTCATGTTTAATAGGAGTTGCATAGTCACTGCAAGTGCACGATGACTGTTGATGGGGGATTTTCTTTTGAACAGTTTCTGTGTTTGTTATCAGCCTTCTGTTCTTGGGACTGGATTTACCCAGTCCCACTCCTGGATGGTTTCCCGGCTGCCTTTGTAGGCTATGCTGACTTTCACAAGTCTCTCCTTTCTCAGGACTCTGAGAAACATGCCCTTCAGATCTTCCCACTAATACCCCACATGGAGCCATTCGCTCAGGTCCATCCTGCCGAAGACTCCTCTCACTGTTTTCATTCAGCATCCCAACACCTGCTGGGATAGAGAGAGAAATCATTCTCTGTGCTGAGCTGAAAGAAAAAAATCTGAACAGCGAATAGAAAATGGGACGCACCCAAAAAATGCTGGAAAGGTTCAATAATCATCAGCTGAGTTCACCCTGCTCCCGCATAACCATTTCCCTACCCAGCACCCTCAGACAGAAGGGACAGTCAGATTTGATGAAAACAGGCAACTGACATCTGCTATGAGAACATAGAAATTGGTTTCTGAGTCACATTACTTGATTTCTCACCTGTGCAGGTGTCACTGATGATCTCCCCTTCCTCACAGCCTTGGAGATCTGGGATCCGCAGCTCTTCCCCTTTCTCCACCCAGGAGAGCACATGGGCTTTGGAAACTGGAAATCCTATTCGGGAAGCAATTAACCAAGTGATGATCTTGTTCATTAAGGTCTGTGCCATTCCTGCTTCCAAAGCCAGGATCTGAGTCTCCCACCCAGAGAGGCTCCTTCCCCACCTTGCAGAGACTGTGCTCTGGCTGCTACAAAATCTCAGGATGCACTCATCTGCAGTATAAGTGCATCCCCGCCCCACCTCATGAATGACCGAGCTGACTCCCCAGGGGAACTGAGCGCTCTGCTGCATTCTCCAGGGTACAACTCAGTCTTCCTCAGGGCCCGTTCCATACTTGGGCACGACAGGGACACACTGCTCATAAGCGGAGTGCTCAAGGTCTTTCAGGACTGACATGCCCTCAGTCAGGGCTCAGATTTGAGCTGCCACATTAGGTCACTAGGGCTGGAGGGAAAGGATCCAGCAGAGCTCGAGAGCCCTAAGGGCTCTGTCCACAAAGCTCTTGGCTGGGAGCTAACTTGACCTACTCCTGGGTACAGATGCTCGACTTGAGCCAGAAGGAGGCAGGAGAAGTTGTCTGAGCAGGAAAATGAATCCTGGGCTGGCTGTTTCAGGCCCTGACTATGCTTCATATTCCTGATTCTGACTGACAGTCTCTGGGTAGGCCCTGCCAGCTGCCCACAACAGCTGTCAGTCCTACGGCCAGCCAGAGCAGTGTTGGGCTGTTCTGTGGCTGGCCAAAGTGGAGACGGGGTGTGTTGCTTCTCTGCTGCTCGTGGGTGTTCCTGCAGCTCAGCTCCCCCTCTGCAGCCTTGGTTCTACTCTGTCAGCAGCAATCGTTGTGTGGTTTCCCAGCCTTCCTCTTGCAGCCAGCTGGGCCTGCATGACTCTACCAGAGGCAGGAATGGACTCTGAGTTGGCGCCTTCCTTCCAGGGGCTCAGCACAACAGCGCAAGGGGACCCTGCAGGCACTAACAGCAGCCGCACTCAGCCCCACAACTCTGGTGCCAGCCGTTCCTTCCTGGGTCCTTCCATTGACACCTCTGTCCAAGGCACAACATGGGCAAGATAGTGGGAACCACAATGAGACCTTGGCTGTGGGAAGAGCAGTACCATTGTGATGTCCTTGAATATGCTTCCCCTGGGAAGGGGCATGGAAGGGACAGTCTCTCACACAGGGGCCTGGACTACAGAGGCAGATACTACTGATATTGGGGTTGCAGGTAATGAGGGATCCTGAACCAAACCCAACCCAAGTGCTCCAGAGCCCACCCAGCTTCTGTTACCCAAGGGGACAGGAATCCTCACCCAGCCAGCTCATAGCCTCATAGTTCTCCTGCATCACATCCCTGTAGAGGGCTCTCTGGCCTGAATCCAGCAGAGCCCATTCCTCCTCAGAGAAATGCACAGCCACCTCCTCAAAGGTCACCGGCTCCGCCACGGCCATTTCCTGTCCCTGGCGCTGCAGGCCAGGGGCTGAGCTGGAGACAGACATGGGTGTTCTGCAGCCTAGTAGGGGGAGAAGGACAAATAAAGATATTTTTAAAAGGGCTTTAATCCTTTCCACACCCCAATTCTGCCCAGACTCTGTCCCCAGTGAAAAACATGCTGGACTCTGCCTTTTTGGGCAAATGCTGAGTCTAGATAGTCCATAAAAGTCACAGAGAAGTTAGATCCCACAGCCATATTTATTTCTCTTAGTGCATGGCTTGAATTACATTACTATGCCTGCAATAATGGGATTCAGTTCTCAGCACCCAGTGTTTCTGTTAACAAGCCACATATTCATCTGCCTGAACATGGACATAGGTTAAATTAAATTTAGACTGCAGTATTCATAATCTTTAGTCTTCGTTGATTGATTTGCAGCACAAACTTTGGTTCTCTCATCTGACAGAGACTTTATAAACCCTTTCCACAACAGAGAATCAGTGAAGTTATTACAAGTTTTCAGATGCATATTATTAAACATGTGCGCTGAGCGTTTGCAGGATGAGATCTTAAAATTTGTGGGTTCATGGGATCAGAAGATATCCTCAGTCATGCAGTCTGTCCCCCTCTGTGGCACAAGCCATTACACTTAGCCCAGCTACCCAGGCACAAAGCTCTGTTTCCCCAAAGCATGTTTTCTAGAAAGTTGACTAGTGTTGATCTGAAGACATTAAGAGATGGAGAATCCACCAGTTCTTTGCTTATTAGTTTCAGCAGCGAATCCTCTTCCATACAAAATATTTGTGCCTCCTTTCTAGCCTGAAATTCTCCGGCTGCAACTTCCATTTATTGACTCTCACTGAGCTGTGTGTGCCGTGGTCACTGGGTTTAGTTGGTAATTTTAATGACAATCCCATGAAAATCTTTTCACTGGAATATTCTCATTTAAATAATCTGCACTTCTAAACTCACCCTGTCTGAAAGCTCCCAGGGATTTTCCTCTTGCTCTCTCCAGTGCAGAGGGCAGAGTGTTTGGTGGGGGAAGAGATAAGAGAGGTGAGATTCCAGGCTCTCCTATTTATAACAATGTCCCCACTCGGAACTCTGCATTTCAATTGTATCAGAGACCAGACAGAGACACACACAAGTGTTTAATATGAAAAGATCTGAAACATTCTGTGTCCTCTCTCATTTGGGCACCTCCAAGCAATGGAGCCAACATCCCTACAGCCTCACACCCATCCCAGGAGAGATAAGCTATAAGTGAGATTTACTTTTCCCTCCTCATCCCTTCCTACCTGGTTGCTCTCAGTCACTTACTGCCTCTTGTCATAAACTAGAGCTAGGGGAAGACACTGCCATGACATTAACTTTACCTATTGTGATCCCTTTGACACTAACAGGAGCTTCAGAGTTTGCAAACCCCTGGCTCTATTTGCAAGCAGTTGGGTCTGTTTGCTCAATGTCTCCAAAGAGAGCAGCATGATGGGGCCGTCATTCTCCATGTGGGGAATGAGGCAGGGGAAGGTTGGCTTCAGAGGCCAGATTCAATAGTTTGATATTTAAATTACTTTCTCCTACTCTATCCCTTCTAGATACCTTTGAATTCCCTCAGAGACTCTGACAGCGCAATCATTTTCTGGGAGAAACTGCTGACTTGTTCTTCCAGTTCTGGGGAAATCTCCTCTGGCAGCTGGAACTGCCCCATCTCACACCTGCACAGAAACAATTCCATGTGATTCTATTTCATTTACAGATGATAAGATCTGGCTAGTGAGTCTCGCTCTAACAGGCCTGGAGTTAGAATTCCTCCAATTCCCCCAGCCTGAGAGCAGAAGCAACACAGCCCATGGCTGTGCTACCTTCCCCTGAAAGGCCCCATTGCTGTTCTTCACCTCTGGCCCAGAGAGACCAGCTGGGGACAAAAGTGGAATTGAGTCTCGATAGCCAATCCTTCACTCCTTGGCCTCTAGGTGCTGAGGGACTGGAGGTTCCTAGGTGAAGGGCTACAGGAATCTGCCCACTAGGAAACAGACTGAGACACCAGCTTCCTCCTTCCCCATACATCTCCCAACAGCCCTCAGGTAGGACAGACTCTGGGTCCCTGCTGCCCTGGTCTAAATGTGCCCAGTGCCCAGCAGTGACAGACCCATATTCCAACCCCACAGTCCTGAGGCAGCCAGTCCCCAGGGAGGTGACAGCTCTAGGAAATATCTGAAGTCAGACTGTGCCCCTGAATGGGGAATTCTAGAGTCTGCTGTGCAAGGGTGAGACCCTCAGAATTAAGTGAGTCAGAGATATTTCTATCCAACATCTGGCTGTAGGGCCCTGGGGAGATGTGGCGCCAACATCAGCTCCAAGCTCTTTCCCTGCGCTGTGCAGTGTGACAGGAGTGCGAGCCACCTACCTGCTCAAGCTGTTTCTTATGTCCTAGAGAAAAGAGACAGAAAAGAATCTCAGCTGCACTGGACACACACACACACAGGGAAGGCATTTTGCAAATATGGGGAAGAGATGCCCTGACCTGGCCCCAGGGCCATAGATTCCATGAGCTAATGGGGCTTTGCCATCTCGAATAGCTCTGTGCCTTCACTCTGCAAAGCACAACAGTCACTCGCATGGCAGCAATGCACACGCCGAGTTACACCCAGATCTGATGGCTGGACCCCAGCGCTTGTTATTCAGGAGACTCTCGTCCTTGTATGGGGAGCTGGGATGTTTCTCCCTCAGTCTCACCTGCAGGAATTCACTCGCTGGCTTCTGACACGTCCCCTCCAGCTCACTGATCCGCTCGCTGAGACGGGAAATCTGCGCAGAGAGTTTCCTGACAGTGTCAGTCTGGAGCCTCCCAATCTCCTCGTCCAGCTTCTCCAGCTGGGCCAGCAGGAGTCGCTCTTGTTCCTCCAGGAACTGCCGCAGCTGCTGAAACTCAGCCACAATCATCTGCCTCTTGGCTTGTGTCTGTTTCTGTGTGAAAACAGGGAAAGGGCTGGTCAGGGGCATGGATGGAGCCCAGGGCCCTTTCATGGGGAGATAAGTGCACAGCAAGGACAACTTCTTGGAAAACCCTAAAATGTATGACATTGGACTGTATTCTGTGGGTATTAGGCAGAGGTGTCTCTCTCAGCATCTCCTTTGGCCCATATCCCTCTGAAAGGGATGGCCCCATGTCTGCCATGAGCAGCATCTTCTGTTATTTATGGGCACTAGAGATCCAGACCCAGAGCACCAGGAGGCAGGACTCAGCAGCAACCTGACAGATATCCAGGGAGGAAAAAGAAATGAAGTGAGTAGACTCAGCAGATAGTCTTTCACAGGGGCATTCAATTCCCTTGGGGAGGATTTCTGGGAAAGTCACAAGAACTGGACATTAACTCATCCTCTGACATGGAAGCTCAGGGCTTGTCTACGCATCAATTTAATCCAGCAATCCATGATCCAGGAGAAACAAACAAGCCCAAACTCACAAACGAAAAGTCAGTGGAGGTAATATACCTTGACTTTAACAAAGCTTTTGATACAGTCTTCCACAATATTCTTGCCAGCAAGTTAAGGGAGTATGGATGGAATAAACGGATTGCAAGGCAGACAGAAAGCTGGCTAGACTATCAAGCCCAACGGGTAGTGCTCAACGGCTCGATGTCAGGTTGGCAGTCAGTTTCTAGCAGAGTGCTCCAAAGATAGGTTCTAGGGTCGGTTTTGTTCAACATCTTTATTAATGACCTGAATCGGGGGGGATGGATTGACCCTCAGCAAGTCTGCAGATGACACTAAGCTAGGGAGAAGGTAGATATGCTGGAGGGCAGGGATAGGGTGCAGAGTGACCTAGACAGATTAGGAGATTGGGACAAAAGAAAACTGACGAGGTTCAACAAGAACAAGTGTAGAGTCCTACACTTGGGACAGAAGAATCCCAAACATTGTTACAGGCTGGGGACCGAATGGCTAAGGAGCAGTAAATAGGTCAATGGAGGGATGATAGGAGTTACTATAGAGAACTTTCTGGGTGTCTGGCTGGTGAGTCTTGCCCACATGCTCAGGGTTTAGCTGATCGCCATATTTGGGGTCGGGAAGGAATTTTCCTCCAGGGTAGATTGGCAGAGGCCCTGGAGGTTTTTCGCCTTCCTCTGTAGCATGGGGCACAGATCACAGCTGGAGGATTCTCTGCATCTTGGGGTCTTCAAAGTATTTGAAGGCTTCAATATCTGAGATATAGGTAAGAGGATTATTCTAGGAGAGGGTGGGTGAGATTTTGTGGCCTGCACTGTGCAGGGAGTCAGACTAGATGATCATAATGGTCCCTTCTGACCTTAAAGTCTATGAGTCTATGAGTTCTGTAGAAAAGGACCTGGGGATTACAGTGGTTAAGAAGCTGGATATGAGTCAACAGCGTGCTCTTGCAGCCAAGAAAGCTAATGGCATATTCGATTATATTAGGAGGAGCATTGCCAGCAGATCTAGACAAGTAACTATTCCCATTTATTCGGCTCTGGTGAGGCCACATCTGGAGTATTGTGTTCAGTTCTGGGCCCTCCACTATAGAAAGAATGTGGACGCATTGGAGAGGGCAACCAAAATGAGGGGACTGGAGCACATGACCTATGAGGTGAGGCTGAGGGATTTGGGTTTGTTTAGTCTGCAGAAGAGTCAGGGGGGATTTGAGAGCAGCCTTCAACTTCCTGAAGGGAGGTTGCAAAGAGGATGGAGAAAGGCTGTTCTCAGAAGTGACGGATGACAGAACCAGGAGCAATGATCTATAGTTACAGTGGGGAAGATCTAGGTTGGATATTAGGAAAAACTATTTCACTAGGAGGGTGGTGAAGCACTGGAATGAGTTCCCTAGGGAGGAGGTGGAATCTCCATCCCTAGAGGTTTTTAAGTGTTGGCTTGACAAAGCCCTGGCTTACTTGATTTACTTGGCATTGGTCCTGCCTTGGGAGGGAGGCTGAACTTGATGATCTTCTGAGGTCTCTTCCACCTCTCTGATTCTAGGGCCACACAGGTGTTGGCTTCTTAACACAGCCCTCCCACTTCCAGTCCCTGCCGGTCCATAGCCACAGGCACCTACCAGATACTCCTGGCTTTTCCCGTCTGTTGTCACTTTCCATCCCAGCAGCTTTTCTCTCTCTTCCCTCAGACTCTTCAAGTGGGCCTCCAATTTTTCCTGAAAACAGAAATAAGCACCAGGGCAAACCCCATGAGATTTTGGGAGCCCATTTGTCTGCCTTTAAGCAGCACAGACCCAGTTTTGTGGAGCTCAGTTCCTGTCTGGTAGGCAACAAGCCCTGGACGTGGCTTTGTCCATTGAAAAAGAGACAGCAGATGCAGAAGGATGCTTGTGAGGGTGGGGGACAGATTGGTGGCGGCACCTTTGTAAAGAATGACACAAGTGGGCATTAGGGAGGAAAAAAGGGTTAAAATATCAATCATGTAACCGATTACAATTTAATCAGTTACAGTCTTTTTAACCTGCTGTCAGTCAGGGCCAGTAGCAGACATGGGCTCTCCTGCGGTCGGGGATCTCTCGTGAGGTCTGCCAGGGATGGCCTCAAGGGCTGCCAGCCAACGGGGACTCTCAGCAGCTGCAGACTAACGTTAGCTGCCAGGGACGGTGGGGAGTTTATCTGGTAACTGACAGCGATAAGTGTTATCTCATCAGTTAATCGGATTGAACTCTTGCTACAACCCAGCCAAATCCCAGTGGTGCCTGGCATGGACCTGCACTGCCTGGAGCCCTGCTGTCCAGCCCAGTGATCTCCTCTAGCACTGGCTGCAGCATCCCAGTTTAAACCCTCATGGAGCAGCTCAGGAGTTCAGCATCCCAGTGAGAAACCTCCTCTCCCTGCTGGGCATGCGGCCTCTAGCCAGGCATCTTTCCCTTCTAAGGGTCACACTTCATCACTATTCACTGATGCTGAGAGGCAGAGGAAGTGTAGCCTGGTGGTTAGTGTAGCCATGGACTGAGCCTGGAGAGACCAGTGTTTGGGCTAAACTCTGTCAGTGATGGGCTTGGTGATCATGAGCAACTTGCTGCTCCACTTTCCCTTCCTACTGTTTGTCTAAGGAGACTGTGACCTGCTCAGGGCAGGGATTGTCACTTGATGGGTGTTGTGCAGGGCCCAGATGCCACTGCAGGTCTACAAGGCAAATGACAAATGTTTACTGCTGCTTCTCATCCAATCAGTAACTGCTTGTAAATGCCTCTTCTCCAGTCCCAAGGCAGCTCACTCCCACAGACTGACCAGCAGCTCCTGTGATCTAAACCTCTCTGATTGTTAACATCTTCCCTCGTACAAAAACCCTTCCAGTCACCAGAGGCTGGGTCTCACGATTCAGAGTCTCAGAGAATTGTTTCTCACATTGGGTCTCTGTAAAGACTTGATATAAGTTGCCACCCAGCCAGAACATTTCATTTTTCTTGTACCATGAAGGCTTTACAGAGCCGTGTCACACCTGTGCCAGGGAACAGTCGGTGAAATTAGCTTGTAATTAAAACCCAACCTTATTTCCCATCACACTGGACAGCAACTCTGTACCTTGTACTCCTGGGCACCTTCCTTTATGGGCAGCACCGTGGAAGCCTGGAAACTCAGCCGCTTGGCTAGTTCGATCATGTTTGCCAGCCCCCTGTTAGACTGGAGGGGTCCCTGCTGCTCAGTGTCTCTGCCCTGAGGGCTGAGGGGGGCCTGGCAGGAATTGTGCCCACACTCCAGAGTGACAGGGGCTGTGAAATCCTCCAGACAGACGGGACGCGGCGCTTCCTCCCGGACACTTTCCACGGGGCTCTCTGCAGCCATGGCTGCCTCTGGGCTGGAGATCAGGGAGAGTTCAGTTTCCCGAGCTTATCAATGTAGGGGCAGGTCCAGAGCGTGTGTCCGTGAGGCACCAACACTGATGATAAAAAAGTCAAATGAAAAACCAACCCCCCCAAAGCTTTGCTCACCCCCTGTCCCCGCCAGGGCCTCCATTGGGCCCCTCAGCCACCCGCCCCAGACAGAATCAAGTCTCTGAGCCATTCACGCCAGGGCCCCTCCCCACCCTGTGTTCAAATCCCGGCCCCGCACTCTGCAGCCCCCTCACAGCCCCTGTGTGCGCCCCCGGCCCGCACCAGCCCCCAGCCCAGCTGTGCCCCTTCCCCAGCTCCCACAAGCCGAGCTGCAGCCCCCGCCCCCGGGAACAGGCGCACCCAGCAGCTGCCGCTCCACAGGCAAGCCGGGCCCCTCAGCTAGACCCCTCCCCTCCCCCGCGCTCCGCTCCCCAGAAGCATCGCGGGGACTCCCTGCTGCGGGCCCCAGTGGGTGGGCGGGGCCTGAGCAGGGCGGGGAAGCACGAAAACCCGGCCCCGGCCTCACGGAACGGACGGGCCCGAGGAGACCGCGCATGCGCAGAAGGCTTAGGGCAGACCGGGCGCTTCTTGGCCACGTGCCAGTGTCGAGCGGGGGCTCCCGGCCAGAGGCTGATTCCGCCGGGGGGGGGGCAATTGCCGGACGCGCCGCAGCAGCAGGGGGGCGGGGCGGGGCTGCAGCGAGCACACGAGGCTCCTTAGAAACGGGGCGTGTCTGCAAAATGCGGGTTTGAAGGGCGGGGGGGGGCGAGTCACTCTGCAGCGCCCGCTCCCCGCCCCCCCCCCCGTTACCCGCGCGGAGGAGCCGAGATGCGGGCGGGGGCTTCGCTGCTCCCCCCCACTCAGAATTATTCCCCCCCCCAGGACCCCAAAGTCCACAGCCCTGCCCCGGGGCTCCCCTAGCCCCGCCCCTTCATACCCCGGTTCCCCGGTTCCCCCCCAACCCTCCCCCCGCGGGCCATGGGGCTGCGGGCGATGGCTCCAGCTCCCCTGGGTTCTTGTGGAGTCGGATTGACTCCCCCCCCCCCCCCCCCCCCCCCGGTGATTCTCTGTCGCGCCCGTTGCTGCTGGGATCACTCCTGCCCCCCCCCCCCCCCCTTTGCTGCTTCTCCTGTTCCCGGCCCCGCAGCCCCTGGGCAGTGCGATAGGGACCGGGACATTCCCACCCCAGTGCGGCCCCTCCCCCTCCCACTGGCCCAGGGACACAGGCTGGAATAGGGGAGGGGTCTGTCAGTTCCCTCCTGCCTCTCTCCAGCTTTTCCTCCAGGGCTGGGGGGTCCTGGTGGCTGGGACCTTCCCATTCCCAGCCCCATGTGCTGCTGCCCCCCCCCTCCCCCGTCACCAGCCCCTAGGGCAGGGGTGCAATGTTCCCATGGATACGGGATATGCCTGTCACAAGGAGCCACCTCTGCCTTTGCCCATCCCCCTCGGGGGCCCCAGAACAGGAGGCCAAGGGCCCCTCCCACTGTTGAATGTGGACAGGTCTGGCCTGGCCTCTTTCACCCCCGATGCCCCTGCCCCTCCCCATTCCCCCTGGGCTCTGCCCCCCACCCTGGCCAGAAGCTGGAGCCCTGCCCAGAGAGGAGAAGCCCTTGGGTACCAATGCAGCTGGGGCCATCACAGGACCATCCCCCTGGAAGGGGGGGCCTCAAAACCTGCCCCTGGCTAATGGACCGACTGTAGCAGCCTCTGCCCAGGGCAGATGGAGGGTCCATGGATCCCTCACTGCCCAGAGAGCTCTTACTGTGACGTGAATGGGGTAAGAACCACAGGGGCAGTTGGGGGGAGCCTCAGACTCTCCCTCTCCCCTGGGTGCGGGTGGGGTCATGGGCTGGGGCTGCTCATGGGCCCCCCACCAGTGTTCCCTGTAAGCTGAGCACTTGGGCAGCCACTCAGGAGAGATTCAGATGATGCCCAGCTGATTAGCAGAGCCCCCACAGCAGGCAGCCTGTGTTTCTATGGGTGGTGCACATCTGCGCCTGTCTTGGTGCACACAACACCATTTATCCCACACATGGAAACAAATTTGAGGGAACCCTGCCACCCCACTCCCACAGGACACCCTGAGTGACAGACACCGGCTCCCTCCCCAAGCCCCCCAACACTCTGGTTTCTGCCCGTCCCAAAGGAGCGTTTGCCCCAAGTCACTGGCACCTCCCGGCTGAAAGCAAACCCAGCGCCTGCAGCCAGTCCTATGGCACCGTCATGAATGATTTACTGGCCCAGGGAAGGGAAGGAGAGTTACTCACAGTGAACGCAGCAGCCGGACACCCACACGGTGCTCTCCTGCCTGGCCCAAGGGAACAGAGGCGCCTCGCTGTGTCCTGTAGCACCAGCCTGCGCCAGGGAACTGCACATTCCTCAGTTTGTGCCCAACCCTCCTCCCACCCCATCCTCCTCCCTCCCTGGCTCACCCCCAGTGTCTAAGCCTGGGAGAAAGTTCTTCCTGCCCTGGCTCGTCCTTCCCTCCCCCAGAGCTCACACTGATAAGAGGGTTTGGGGCCGGCTCCTCTTCAAGGGCAGGTGGAGGAGGGGAGCAGCCAACAGAGTCTTATGCTCCAGGGTGGCTTGTCTGGTGTCTGGAGCTCCCTGTGCCAGGCAGGAGATGCCCCCTCCCCCGTCCCCTGGACACACCAGGGTCTCACACTTGGCTCTGCCCCTCTCCTGGCCTTGGGCTGCTCCCGGTGTCACAACAAACCCTCGTCCAAACCCTGAGAAACACCGAACCCTCCCCCAGCACCACAGGCACAGCCAGTCCCAGGGCAGCAGCACCGGCAGCCACCACCCCACTCCTGCATTTCCCAGAGTCCAGCCTCTGCCTCATCTCTGCCAGTCCAATGGCTGTTTTAACCGCACGGATACCCCAGGGAGCCAGCTGGCTGCCGACCCAGCTTGTGCCAGTGCTCGGGGAGATCTAGGGCCTGGACAGGAGCTGGCACTGGGCCGGGCAGTGTCACACAGGCCCTGCATGTCTGTGGTGAATGGCCGTGTGACACATACCGCACACTGACCATCACGGGGAGCCGTGTCACAGCACTGGAAAGGCTGAGGAATCCCTTCCCAACACAGGCTCTTGGGCAGAAAATCTCCCCTTGCTCCTCATACCAACCTGCCCCATTGCCAGGGCTACACCCACTGACGCCCCCGCAGCACAAAGTGTCTGCGCTGGTCCCACGCCTGAGCCCCCTGCCCACTGCTCTTATTTCAGTCATGTCCCCGCCCGCCTTCCCCTCGCTGTGTCTGCGCCAGAGTCGCGCTGGCGCCGGGCTCCCCAGAGGCTGCAGAAGGGAAATAAACCCCCGTGCGCAGCTGGGAGGAAAGGCCTGGGGGCCACATTCACCGGCCCTGAGGGGCTGGGACCGATCGCCAGGCACCTCATTGACCAGCGCCTGCCCAGTCACAGGACGTGCCGGGACCCACCCAGCCTGAGCTGGGCCCGTGGGCTCCCTGGGCAGGGAAAGGGGAGAGACGCCTCCTCATAATGGGCCCCACACACGCCAGCGTGCGAGCAGGGAGCCGCCGGAGCCAGCCAATGGGAGCCCCAGCTGTCATGGAGCTTGGTGCCTAATTCCCCGCTACAGGCAGGTGCTGAGCTCGGCCTAGGAACCCCTCTCCTGGGGCCAGGCGGCCCAGGCACCCTCGCTGCCCCCTGGGCCAGGGAGCCAGGCTGGGGCCTCACACACCCAGAGTGGGCAGAGGAGAGGGTGGGGCCCACGTGAGAGCTTTCAGCCCCCTGGTTAGCCCCTGGGATGTGGGGTCCGCATCCCTCCTGTCTCTGCCAGGTGGGGGAACTGAGGCAGGGGCTCCCTAGCTGGAGGGTAGGAGTTCTGAGGGGTGGGGAGGGAGGCAGGAGTCCAGTTTAGGACTCAAACCCCTTGGCCCAACAGGCTCCTGGAGGCGCCAGGCTGTTGAATGTCTGGTTTGTGGCTCCACTGGCTCCCTGCCAGTCCCTGTGCAACCAGTGTGGGAGAAAAATCAAATAACTCCAATTGTGTCTAAAGGGGGGACTGTGCAGGAAATCAAAACTCTCTAAAAGAAAACTGCTGTAAGGGTTAAACAGTTTTCCAGGCCTCTCTCCCTGTAACAGAGAGAAATCAAATTAGCTCTAATCAAGACCCTTACAATGCCTATCTCAAGTTCATGGATACTCCTGGTCTGTCACAATTTGTCATGTAAACCCTTATCTTTGTCACAGTTTGCCTTGTAGACTTCTCCACTCCACATTCTCATGTGCCTTTGTTTTGTAAAACACTTCTAGCACTCCTGGGGTGAACAGAAGTCTCAGAGTGCTTCTGCTGAGACTTTGATATGTTAAAGAAGAACAATCTACAACTGAACTGTCTAAGCATTCTGTATAAAGGATCCAAAAACCTGTATCTCAGGGCTGCTTTCACTCTTGGAAGTGACAGCCTGCATGCATGCATCATAAAGTTTTCTCTTCTAGGTTTCTCTCCTGCCTCACTGATTTGACCTCCGGCCTCGGACCCTTCTGGGGGCTCTGTACCCCAGGGGAGCGAGATTTCCCCCTCACCCGCAGGGAAGCCTCTGAGCTGGCATGTTCAGCTCTTAGCATTGGGGCAGCTGGGGGGGGGGGGGCATGTGCTCCCCATCCCCTGCCCACAGGTGCGGTCCCATTAGCTGGGCCAGGGCAGGGCAGGAACCTCTCCTGGGCAGTGAGGGGAGCAGGGCTGACCACTGACCCGGCTCTCCAGGGAGGCACCCGTGACTCCTCCCCTCCTGCCCCCCTCCCCTCATACCCAGTTCCCCTAGAGCCTGGCTGCCCCACAGCCAACCCTGCTGCTCTGCATGGTGCAGTCATGGGGTCCAGCGCAGGGGAGCTGCTCAGGTGTGGGGAGCAGATTGGGTGTGGATGGGGGGCCTGGAGTGGGGGAGGGATGGGGGATGGAGCAGGCCATGTCTGGCTTGGGGAGAGGAGGCAGAGCCTCTCCCAGCCTTCCCTACCCGCCCCCCCCCCCCCCCCAATTTCTGGTCCCAGCGTGGCCCTTGGAGCTAAAAGTTTGCCAAGCCCTGAAATAGAAAATGTGAGTGTTCAGAAGGCTCATCCCCTTCCCACCCCCACTGCACCCACCTTACTCACAGCACCCCACCCCCTCACTGCGTCCCTCCCATTCCCACCTCCTGCACCATCCTACCTACTGCATCCCTCCTCAACTCACCTCCTTCTCCACCCCCTCACTGCATCCCTCCCATTCCCACCTGCTGCCCCATCCCACCTCCTGCTCCTCCCCCAGTGTGGAGAGCTGGGTAGGGGAGGCGGGGGGGGGGGGAGCCTGTTCTCCTCCCCACCCCCTCTCCCTGCGCACAGCAGGCCCTGGTTCCAAACAGGGCACCTGGTCACTCTGGTCGCTGGTCTGTTCAGGGCCATCTCTCTGCGTCCCAGTCACTCCGGGCTGGTGGAGGCCTGGCCGCTGATCTCACTGCAGCCCGGCCCACCCCTGGACACGCCCCTGGAGCTGCCAGGCTGTTGCTCCTGGGCAGCCCCTGGCTGGAATGTGCCAGTCTCAGTCCTGGCTGAGCCCTGGCTACCGAGAGAAGAGGCCAATGCAAACAGCCCCCTGGCAGCGAGGGAGTCAGCACGTTGGTGGGTGGGGCAGGGAGCTGGGGGCGGAGCTGGGCTGTAACTCGCTGAGTGACCTTGGCCTGTTCAGTGAATCTCTCCTTGTCCCCATGGTCCTGTCTGTACAGCAGGGACAGCAACACTCACAGCCCCACAGGAGGGGGCTGGTTTGATGCTTCACCCCACGGCCCAGCAATGAGCCCCCCAACTTCCCCTGTGCTCGGGGAGCCAGGTCTGCTGTGTGGCAGGTACTGTTAGGCCTGGGCACTGGGATTAGTTACCAGTTTCTCTCGCCCTGGGGCACTGCTGAGCTAGCAGCTGTAAGGGCTGCGTGGTTCAGGCATTGGGCTAACACTCCAATAGGGTTTCCCTGTGCAGGTTCATATCCTGCTTGCAGGGAGGCCTGTGTTTTGGCCACACCCGTCACCAGGGGAACAAGCTCCATAAAGCCTGAGATAATCTCCCCGCCCCCCCCTCAAGCCACTTCTGCTCCTGTTAGAGAAATGCCTGGGATGGTGTCTCAGGCAAACTGTCAGCTCCTGCAGCCCCTGCCCCTCACCCAGCACCCCATGGCTCAACCCTACCCCTGGGGGCTGCTCCACCCTGCAGTGTGACAGCAGGTTGGTGACAGGCCGGTGAGTCTGGGCCTGCCCCCAAAAGTCCATCCCTGCAGGGGGGAAATGCTGGGGATGTGAGGAGGGTCACCCCTCCATCCTCCCCCCCCCCCCCGGTGGGCCAGTAAGGTGACCTCAACCCTGCAGGGCTATTTTGGGGTATGGCGGTACCTGTAATATCTATCCTGCGTGTTAACAGTGCCCCCTTATTGTGAAATCCAGTGGGCTCCCTATTCCAATGTCCTGGTAAACCTCATTCCATGAGGAGGAAGGGACATTTCCAAATAGCAGGTTATTTCGATATTTCGTGCTGTGTAGACACCAAAGGGTTTTCAAAATAAGCTCAAAATGACAACTTCTGTAGCCCAAATTGTGTATCATATGTCACCCCTCTGTCTACGCTGAAGACGCTACATCAGGGCTCTGTCTACACTTCAGAGACAACGCTTTAGTCCAGAGAACACATCTGCTCTTCTGAATTTTATGAAGAGATGTTCCAAAAAAAAAGTGTTTTTTTTCTGACATTTGGCCCAGTGTAGACAGGCCAAATGTTGGAAAAGCCTCTTCTGAAAAAAGCAGCAGAACAAGCTACACAAATTGGGGTTTGCAATTTGCGTAGCTTTCTTCAGAAGAACAGTGAGGTGTAGACATAGCGGGCTCGTCTACATTGGCCCCTTTTCCAGAAGGGGCATGTTAATTTCAGCCATCGTAGTACTTCAAAGTAGGAATAAGATCCTCCGGAAAAGGGCGCTTTTTCCGGAGGATCGGGGCCAGTGTAGACGCTCTTTTCTGGCTTTTCTAAAAGCCGGAAAAAAGTGGCGGACATTTTTATTTAAATGCCGCGGGGGATATTTAAATCCCCCATGCATTTCCCTACTACGATGGCTGAAATTAACATGCCCCTTCCGGAAAAGGGGCCAGTGTAGACATAGCCACTAAGTAGAAATACTTGATTATGCTACTCAAGACCTTTTTTGGGTATTTTTACTTTACTCAAGTTATTTATTTTTGTCACACTTTGACTTTTAATCAAGTTGGGTTTTTTAGACAATATTGTACTTTTTACTCCACTCCCATTTCCAGAGGCGCTGGGTTGCTCACGACTTGCATCCTTCTGATTTTCTAAAGCCCAGCAGCATGTGCAAGCACCAGTCATCCAAAAAACAGCCAATCCACAAGCACAATGCCCCTGCCAAGGAAGAAGCCTTTTAATAGCTGCTTCAGCACCTTGTCATTCAAACCCAGTATCCCTGCAGGCCCTGCCAGCCTGAGACCTGAGCGAGCAGGGTGGCTGCCCAGGGCTCCGTGCTGAGGGGGTTTTATGAGCCGTCTCATGTGACCTTACCTGAGGCCATGCAGCTAAACAGGAGGGAACCCAGCAGCCAGGGTCAGGGGGAACAGAGGCACTTACTTGTGCTGGGTGAATCCTCTGCTCTGGTGGGAGCAGCAGCAGGGTGGGTGGGTGCCAGGGGCAGGGGTTCCCCATTCCCCCTGGGACAGAGGCCCCTGTGGGGAGGAGATGGGGCAGGCTGTGCTGGCGGAGGCTGGGGGTGGGTGGCTGAGTGGGTTGGGGATTGAAGAACAGGAACCAGAAGCCTGATGCTGAAACTCCCCCTTAATCTGGAGTTTCACACCCTGACGGATCAGAATAAAGTGTCTCAAAGGAGCTACAGCCCCACAGCCCAGCCTAGGGATGGCTCAGCCAGTGGATTAGAAGCACCGGGACACAGAGAGACTCAGGAGCTGCTCAGAGACAACCACTGGCAAGAAGCAGAACAATTCCCCGAGCAGACGACTGCTTCTGGCTCATTTGCTGGGCTTAAGGAGAACAACAAAGTCCTGAGTCTCCTCCCTGTGACTGGCCCCTGCTCAGCCAATCAGAACTGGGACTAGAACTGGAAGGCTGTGTCCACACTGGTGGGCTGTGTCTACACTGACGGGTTATTGCACAAGAAGGTTTACTGGAAAGCGTGGTAAGAGAGGGTTTCTTGCACAACAGCTCTGCTCTTTTCTACCAGGTGTAAGTCCTTTTGCACAAGAGCGCTTGCATAAGAGGGCAGTGTGGACACAGGACAGGGGTTTCTTGCACAAGAGAGTATCCATACTGCCATGGATGCTCTTGCTCAAAAGCACAGCTCACACATGGCAGTGTGGATGTTTCTTGCACAAGAAGCTGCCACTGCAAACATAGCCAAAGGGACCTTCAGAGCTAAAGTCCAGTCCCCTTCCTCACAGCAGGACAAAGCACCTGCATCAATGTTTCTCCAAATCAGGGAGTTACCAGGAGTGGAGTTTGAACCCACGCAGACACACATCTATTGGATCATAAGTCCAACACCTTAACTGCTCGGCTATCCTGGTGGAAGGGTGAAATGCAGAAGGGTGAAAGTTCTCTCTCCAAACAGCCCAGGGACTCCCTCTCAGAGCATCTGCCCATCCCAACTCTGTGCCAGGGCTTCCCACTGAGAGGCTGAGAGAGCCGCCCCCTCCGTGCCAGTGAGGAGGGAAGCAGGGAAAAGGGAAACCAAACAAGACAAAACCCAATGTCAGCAGGGATTCCGAGGGACAAAGTCCTGGTGGGAAAAATCCCCCCCACACACACACAGACTTTCACCCAGTATTTTCCCCACCTTGCATTGGGCCAGCCCCCCATGGATCAAGCCAATATTTCCAGCCTTTGTTTTTACAGCATGGACAGTCAAACCCATTCACAAACTTTTGCCAGACCAGTAGCATTACAGTTCCATGTCTGCAGGGCTTGCCAAGGGGCTGCGAACCCCGCTCACCAGCCGCGCAGAATCGCACACTGCGCATGCGCAGACTGCACTGAGCACCACACTGGGCTAAAGTCTACTCACCACGGGCAGATTGCCCTAAGTGCCGAGCCCTGCATATCTGCATACACATTATGCAAATAAGTGTAGATATCTGCAAACACTGATCTGCTCGCTCCCCCAACCTCGCACGTGCTGGGAGCAGTTTCCCTGGACCCAGGCTGGGATCAAACCCCCTCTGCTGGGAACAGCCCTGGGCCAGATTCTCCTCCTACAGCCCCGGGGCGGCTGCTCTCTGGAGAAGGGGGGGGTCTCTCTTACCTGCCCCCGCAATGGGCAGGGACTGGGCTGGGGGCACTGCCCTGGGAGAGGTTCCTGAGAAGAAGCTTTCCCCCTCCTGGCAACCGACACTGGGGGAGCTCTGAGACTCCAGGGCAAAGGCCTCCAGCTCCCCAGGCCCTGGGATTAGGAGGCCCTGGAACCAGGCCCCCTGGAGTAGCATTGTGGCTGGGGGGCTCTGACCCACAGGGGGGCTGGCCCCAGAGCCCAGGGCCTGGGAGTCTGGTCAGCAAGTGAGACTCGCCCGTCAGTCCAAGCTGCTTTCTCCCCGGCTGCCATTCCTGCATGTCCCATGCCAGCGCCGCATGCAGGCCAGTGGGGCAGGACGGGGGGTGTCAGTGGGGCCCTGCTCTCAGTCCGTCCCTCACAGGCCCTGTGGGCTGCTCGAGGGCTGAGCCCATCGCCCAGGCCTGGCGCGGGGATGGAACATGGGGCACGTTTCCCCCTGTGAGCGTGTGCGGGGGCAGGAGGGAGCCACACGGGCCCGGCTGAAGGTTTTGTGCTGGGGCTGGAGGCTTGAGCCCGAGCTGTCGGCCTCAGCGGGACTTGCTCCTCCCCCCTCTCCTGCCTTGCTGCCTCCTTTGGCCAGCAGCGCTCAGGGGCAGGCGGGAGAGCCGGCACCAAGGGCAGAGGAGGCCGAGGCACAAGCCCCTCAGAGGGGACAGGCCTGAGGCCTCTGGCTTGCCCAGGCTCACGCCAAGGGGCTTTCTGTGGTGCTGGGCGGGGGAGGGAGGCCAGGCCCAGGCCGGTGGGAGAAGGGGCAGCGCCTGCCAGGGCAGCAAGGGGAGCTGCAGGGAGCGAGACGCGGCGTTTCTGCCTGGATCACTCAAGGGTCCTTCTGCGGGTGAAGCGCCTGTGACACCCCTGTGCTGCTGGGTTCCTCTGCCCCTCCCCTGGGAGGCCGTCCCCTTCGGGGGGCTCTTGCCCTGGCACTCAGCCAAGGGCCACCTGGGCAAAGCAGCCTGCCCCAGGCACCTTCCATAGCTCAGCTGGCAGAGCAGAGGCCTGTAGCGGGTGCTCGGCAAGTGTCCTTAGGTGGCTGATTCAACTCCAGCTGAAAGGAGAGATTCTTCTCCCTCCCCATGGCTGCAGGCCCGGCCTTAGGACCAGGCAGCTGCCTTGGGTCTGTCCCTTTGGGGCCTGGTGCTACAATTGACAAAAAGGTTTTGGGTTCCAGCTGCCAGTCAAATGTCTTGGGCTGCGCAGACCTTGAGTCATGGCAAGAGCTGGAGGGGAATGGGGAACGGCTGCACTTTGGAATGGGAAGGGGGTGTCTGGAACCATAAAGTAGAACAGTTTTAAGGCTGCTTACAAGAAGGGCATCATGGCTTAATTGGCTAAAGCACCTGCCTAGTAAGCAGGGGATCCTGGGTTCAACTCCCAGTGGTGCCTTGTTCCCAGATCAATGGGTCTTTTCTTCCCACCATTCTTCAACATGTAGCTGGAGTTGTTTTTACCTTCAGTTGAGCTTGGCGGTGCCCTCACAGTGGGAGTAGGATATTAGCAAAGAGCAGGAGGTGCCCTAGGGGTTTGATTTAGTGAGGCTTAGCTAGACTTGCTAAATCAAGCTCTGGAAAATGGATTGCAGCAGTGATCTCCACCTGAGTGAAGACATGGCCTCATGGTGCAATTAGTTAGATGCCGACAATAACGGCCCCACTGCTGGTAACTCACAGAGGCTACATCTACACTAAGGCTGTGTCTAGACTGCATCCCTTTTCCATAAAAGGGATGCAAATTAGACACATTGCAATTGCTAATGATACGGGGATTTAAATACCCCTCGCTTCATTTGCATAAAAATGGCTTCCGCTTTTTTCCAGCTTGGAGCTTTGCCGGATATTTCAGAAAATAAACCCTTAAAATAAGGATTAAGGGATCTTTTGGAAAAGGTTTTATTTTCCGAAAGATCCACGCCTAGACTGGTGCTTTTTTCCAGCAAAGCGCCGAGCCTGTGTGTTGCACAGCACTGGTAGGAGACATGGAGGGTCTATTGGCACCTGAAGCCTCTCAGTGTAAGGGGACTGTTACCCCTTACTAAAACTCTGTGGGAGTTTTTTGGTTTACCAGCTTCAGAAGGGGAAGGGTTCATGAGACTGACAGACCCCAGAGACAATGGAAAGCAGCCAACACTCCAGCTCAGCCTGACTGACAGGTTGTAAGTGGGGATTGTTCTGGCTCTCTCTCTGAGCAAACAGGGAGCTGAAAGAGCAGAGCGAGCTGTGTGCAGAAGAGGTCCGGCAAAGACAGAGATCTGAAAGAGGAGGACAAGAAGAAGTCCTGCAGCGACAGAACCAGAACCAGAAACAGACAGGCCAAGCAGTGCAGACCCTGGTGTTGAGCAGCAGACTGGCAGTGCTCAGAAAGCCAAAAGGAACAGAGAAACAACACAGGGAGCTGGAACTGGCCAAGCAGCACAGCCTGCAGCTGGATGTGGTGAGCTACTGGGACCTGCAAAGTGTGGGGAAAGGCTCTGGACTGGGAGAGGGGTCTGGCCACTTAGAGACTGAGGCTGTGTGGTCACTGCCTGTGCAAGCGTGTCCAGCCTGCAGCCCCTTGCAGCACATCCAGGGCTTCTAAGGAAGAGACTGTGAACTGTCCTTACACTCTGCAGACTGCTGTGTTGATGTCCCTGTGCTACAGAGCAGGGCTGGGTGTTCCCATTTAACCATTCTCATTGTTTCTTATTCTATTCTCTTTCATCAGTTGATGTTTAATAAATTGTATTTGCTTTGAACCTTATGAAGTGGTCACTGGGCCAAGAAGGCCTGCAGTGTAAAGAGAGCACCTCGGAGTGGGGACACCCTAACTCCTTCCCCTAGTGACTACAAGGTCAGGGATTAAGCCCCAGGAAACCTGGGCCCAGCCTTGTTGGGGTTTCAAGGGCTCTGCTACTCAGGAGAGTGGAGGGGGAGCCCTCAGGATCAGGGAGCCGTGGGGTAAAGGAAGTGGGAGCGGGGACTCAGATCCTTTCGCTGGTTCATTTCACCGGGGTGTATAGAAGCCAGGAAAGTTCCCCACAAGAGCGGGACCATTCCCCTGCTTACATCAGAACAACCCCCATCCCGACCCCCAAGTCCTAGCCCTTCCCTCCACCCTTAATGGGGTCTGCTGGGAATTGCCTGGATGCCAGCCCACCCCAGTGTCAGCCTAAGGACTGACTGGTCTGTAAAAGCTGCATCCTGGAAATGAGGAAGCAGCTAAAGTGACTCTGGTGGGACTTGAACCCACAGCCTTTGAATGTCTAGCTGGGCTCACATTAACCATTACAGCTTAGAAGTCCAACATGCTTTCCATTGCACCACAGAGCCAGATGGACTGTTGCTGTAGATATCTCCACTCTCTGCTTTGCAGCTTGGCAATTGCTGGGGGAAAAGAAAGGGGAGCCAGGTCTGTCTCATTTGGGAGAGCAGGTAGGAGGATCACTGAGCCCCCAGCAGTGAAAACTAGGAACCAGGACAAAGCTGCAGTTGAAGAACATGGGCATCAATCCCACTACTTTTTGCACACAAAGTAAGGGGTTTCCCATTTGAGCTAACTCCCCTGCATGGGAACACATCCCCTGCTCCATCCATCTTCTTCTAGACCCCACAAGGTCTCTGTGGCGGCCTGAGGCTCCTTTCTGAAAGGGCCACTTGTGGAACTGACACCCGTGGGCCGGCTAGCTCGGAGGTTTAGGACGTGGTGCTCATATCACACTGACGCATCTTAAGAGCAAGCCCCTTGTTTCAAACCATAACGGGCTCGCTATTCCGACGTCCCTGCAAACCTCATGGTGCGAGGAGTGAGGGGCATTTCGGAACAGCGATTTATTTGGAACTAAGTGCTGTGCAGCCAGCGCCAAATTACAAAATAAGCTATTTCAAAATTGACTTGAAATAAGCTACACAATTGCATCACTTATCTTGAGCTATGGGACACACCCCTAGTGAGTTAGAGCCCAGCTCTGCCCCCAGCTCCCTGCCTCACCCACCCACGTACTGACTCCCTCGCTGCCATGGGGCTGTTTGCATTGGCCTCTTCTCTCTGTAGCCAGGCTTCAGCCGGGACTGAGACTCAGGCAGGAGAATGTGACCCGGCTCCCTGCACCTGGGCCCTGCATTTCTCATCCCTTCAGAGACACTTGTTAGTGGAGGAATAAATCACAGTCACAGGAGTGTAGATTATGAAATGTTGTTGTTGCCTTGGAAACTCCCCACAGACCTTCCCCTGAGGGCCCTGGGCAGCCGCTCACATTGCACAGCTCACTTCGAGGTGAGGGTGCTGTGTAGACGTGCCCGTCCTGTTGAGGACCAGCCTGCTGGGGGGAGGCTCTGGCCACTTCCTTTCCTTGTCTCTCTCAGACTATGTCTACAGTTCAGGGCTACGTCTACACTGCCGGCTTTTTGTGCAGGAGCAGATGTTCTTGCGCAAAAACTTGCACAGCGTCTACACTGCAGGCACGTTCTTGCACATGTAAATGTATAGTACAGCATCAGAAAACAGGGCTTCTTGCACAAGAGTTATTCCTCTCCCCACGCAGAATAAGCCCTCTTCCCCAATAACTCATCCACAAGGAGGCAGTGTGGAAAGCCAACAGGGGTTTCTTGCTCAAGAAAGCCCTATGGCTAAAATGGCCATCGGAGCTTTCCTGCACAGGAGAACGTCCACACTGCCATGGGCTCTCTTACAGAAAAGCACTTCTCTTGTGCAACAGCACATGGGAGTGTGGACACACTGTTGTGCAAGACCTTTTGCACAAAACAGTTCTTGAGCAAGAAGTCTGCAGGGTAGGTGTAGCCAGCCCCTCTCTCCAGGGAACTGCAGCCCCTCGGACCAGGCAGCTCCTCCCAGCATTCAGGAGGCACCAGGCCGAGAAGAAACCGTCTGACACGGTGCTGCCAGGGAGGGGCCTCACTGCTAGTCGCTGTTCCTGGTCCAGGAGCAGAGCAAGTTTTGCCCTGGGCACCGATATTGAGGGTTTGTGCCTCTGTTTGTGTGTGAGCCCCCATTGGTTCCTACTGGGGGGTGGAGGGTCCGCTGGTGCCACAGCTCCTCCTGGGGAGGTGGAGGGACCCCTGGTCCAGTATTTCCTGCTATGGAGAAGTAGAGGTAGCCCATTCCCTATAGCTCCTGCTGGGGGGGACCCTGGCCCCTTATCTCATGATGCGGTTTCAGTTTTTCCCTGGCGGATGCTCCAGACATGAGGGATGCCAGCGCACTGACCCAGCCTGGGCCGGCAGTGATGGTTTTTACACATGCAGGGAAATGCCCCGGCTTCTCCCCCTCACAGAGCTGCCGCCTTTCCGGGAGGTGGATGAACTGCGGGTGCGGGACAGCTCCCTGCCAGCAGGGACAGCAGCCAAGGCACCAAATATCGCTGGGTCTGCAGCCAGTGTTGGGAACTGGGCAGGGAACAGGAGGCTTTTGTGTCACACACGTCTCAGGCAGGACGGACCCTCACTGAGCCCAGACTGTGACTGGTCCTAGCCAGGAATGTGTCTGGGGCTGGTTTGTGACACTCTAAGGCCGTGTCTACACTGGGCGTAAGAGCGATGCTGCCGCGGTCGATGTTCCCGGCTCTAGGGAAGACCGGCTGATTGGAACTGAGCTGTGCAGAGTCTTGTAAAGGGAACTGCAACTTCTCTGGATATTTGCTGAGTTTTGTATGAGGGTTTATCAGAAGGGATGTTGCGGGCTCTGGAACAAGTTGGATGGGACAGGAAAGCTGCACATAGGCAGGGGAATTAGCTCAAGTGGTGGAGCGCTTGCTTTGCATGGGAGAGGCAGTGGGATCGATACCCACATTCTCCAGTGATAGATGTTTGCACCTTCCTGTTTTTCACAGGCAGAGCCACCCAGGGGCTAAGTGCTCCAAGGGGCATCTTCCCTCTTCCATAAGGCGATGGGCTGGTTTCCGCAGTGCAGGGGTTTTGCATTTACCCCACAGGGAGTATTTTCCTGGCTAAAAGTCAGGCAGGCAAAGTCCAGCCTGTAACACCCAGCAGAGGGGATTCGCCTGCTTGGGGAGAGCAGGAACAGACCAGCACTTGGGAGCTTGGCTGCCAGCTGCTTAGCACATCTGGGCACAGAAGAATCCCAAGACTTGGTTCTGCCAGGCTCCAGTTTCCCCTCTTCTGTTTCTTTTCAGCTCCCTGCAAACTGCCTCCCAGCTGTGGGTGAGGCTGAGTGTGTGTGAAACCAGATGCACTTTGGATTATTTTGTTAATTGTTTAAAAAGCCTCAGGCACCTCTTCTGCCTGGGGAGGTGTCTGTAATAGACGCCTAGTGTGACATCACCCTGGGGTTTTACCCCTTTAACCTCACCCAGGGATTGATGACAAGTCTGTCTCCTGTGTCCATCTCCGCCTCAGGCCAAGTGTTCGCATGTTTCATATCTAAGGAAACTCCTCCTCCCTTTTTCCTGCCAATCCTTCCCGAGCAAGCTGAACCCTTCTGTGCCAAAATTCCAGTCCTGTATTATCCCACCAAAGTCCCAGTGATACCAACTTCTTCCTGCTTATTACCCATAGTCTTGTGTGTCTATACCAGCATCTAAGACACAGATTAGATTTTGCTTCGCAGTGGTCCCTTGTCCCTCCTTTATCTCTGCAGTTACAGCCCCTGCTCTCTCCCATTTCTGGCCCATCCCCCAGGTGTCCATGTTGTTCACTCACCTTTGGGCTGTGGGCACCTGCCCCCATCAAACCGAGTTTAAAGCCTCCTCACTAGGTTAGCCAGTCTGCACCCAAATACTCTTCCCTTCCTCCACAGGTGAACCCCGTCCCTGATGAGCAGCCCTTCCTGCAACAGCATCCCATGGGCAAGGAAGCCAAAGCCCCCTGCCCATGGAGCTTTCTGTGCCCAGGGGGCCAGACACTGCCAGGGCTGGAAGACTGGAGGGAAATGGGGAATGGCCGCACTTTGGGAATCAAAGGTGTTGTCTGGGACCATAAAGTAGAAGAGTTTTAAAGCAATTTTGTGGGTGGACACCATGGCTTAGCCTAACACATGGAAAGTTTCTGGTTCGCAACCAGGCAGAAACACGGGGTCTTCTCCTCTTGCAGCTCCCCTTGGCACCCACAAGGCAGTTCAGGCATGTCTACCTTTTGAGAGAGGGATGCAAATGAAGACATTCAAAATAGTAAATGAAGCTGGGATTTAAATATCCCGTGCTTCATTTGCATATTCGCGTTATGGCGCTATTTCAAAATAGTGCTATTTTGAAATAACAGACAGTTAAGGTGTGGTTAGTTCAAGAGAAATAACAGATAAACTGTGTTGTATTAAAGGAGCATTTGTGGAAGGCACCATGGCTTAGCTGGCTAAGGCACCTGCCTCATAAAGTGGAGACCTTGTGTTCAAGTCCCTGTGGTCCCTTTCACAGCCCTTGCTCATATTTTCCTATGCTCTTCTGGGACACAGAAGAGGCCTCCCCTGGCCACCCATGGAACTGCTGGTTCAGGAAAAGGCTGATTGGGGAGGAGCATTGGGAAGAAGGAAACCACAAGCCTGGAGCGGGTGCAGAGGCTGCTGTGACTGGCACTGACAAGGCAGGGCTCTGGCTGCAATTGCTGGGACAGGAGAGCCAGCACCACATGCCCTTGTGATTCCCTGGGGGTGTCAGCACCTAGGCTGTCTACACTTGCAGCTTCTTGTGGAAGAACATCTTGCGCAAGAAAACGTCCACACTGCCATGTGCATGCTCAGTGGGCAGAGGCTCTAACATGTACATCTCCCCCAGCCGCTGGGACTGTACATCTGGCCTTGAGGTTGGGCACAGTTGGGGGGAGGGACAAGTGCAGCAAACATTGATTATCTGGCTTGTAAACACCTGGCTCTCAGGGCTTGGGTTGGTGTCCCCAGGTGGGGACCCGGCCTCCTTTGATTTGGTCGCTTCCTGAGGGCACAGAATTTGAAGAGAGAATTCCTTCTCCCCCCCCCCCCCCAGTTTGGCCCCCTCAGTTGGCCAAAGGGTTAATAACAGACCAAGTTGAAATACTAGTAAAAAAAGCCTTTTTGGAGTAGTTGTTATTGTGTTTGTTTAACATGCAGCAGGTTGTTGGTTCAAAACTCTCTCGAAACACAGGCTCTTCAGGTGTCCCTGCTGATGGGATAGGCACGTTCTACTCTGTGTCACGGGTCTCACTACTTGGATAGCTTGTTTCCCTACTGAAGGTTGTGCAGGGTTGTCCTGGAAGCTCTGGTCCTAGGTGCTTTCGGATGCAATTTCTTCTTCCCAGTCTTACTTTCCCTTTCCCTCCTTCTTCTACTTCTCTTTTCCCCTTTTCCTTCTTCTTCCTGGTCTCCTTCTTGGATCCCACTTTAGATAGTGAAAATTGAGTCCTGCTTAGCAATATCTTAACCAATTATTGTAGTATAATTTTACTAACCAGTCATAAGATACTATTATGATTTACCTAACCAATCATACTCCACCACCTTACATCTAGCAAAATTAATTATACAGCAGACAGAAACAGATCCCAACCAGAAAGCAACCACCCAGACAAACAATAGGAAAGGGAGGACAATAATCATAGAATGCCCATTGCACAATCACAACTATTGGTAAGCGGTTTCTTGCCAGACAAAACGGTGTTTAAGTTTTCTCTACCCATCTTGAGATCTGTTTCTTATCTGGTAACATTGGGTGCCACTAGGATAAGATTCCTTCTCACAGCTTAGTGTGACACTATTTCAATGTCATTTACATGGAATGTGAGCATGTGACTCCAGGCTTTATAGCTAATTGCTGCTATGCTCCAGTCTGGCTGCAGAAGAAGGCTTTAGTTTAGACCTACTGAATAGCTACAGGCCTTCCAATCGGGCTACAGAAAAACCATATTGTTAGAGAAGACATTTCCAGGCCAAAGATAGCAGGACACACAAAGCAAAGTAAACACAACTACAAAGCAATTCGAAACCTCAGTCTTCTGATCTGAATTCAGACACCTTATCCTTTAGGCCACACACTATTAGCTTTTTTAGCAATGGATTTCTTGAAATGTGTAAGCAAGGAAAAGTCTAGCTAGTCCATCAGGTTTTATTAGTTTCCTTGTTTGGGGGGTTAGAAATCACGTCTGAGCTAGTGAATTATTTTTATTTTGTGTAACTAAGGATTGCAGCCCAGGGATTTTTCCTGAGTCTATTTTTCTTCGTGGCTATCTACCACCTAGGCTATCTCCATACTGCCATTGCCCATCCCAAGGGAGGTAGGGGAGAGTCATTCTCCATGGGTGCAGAGGTTGCACTCTCAGGCTACGGCTACATTGGCGTGATCTTGCGCAAGCACTCTTTTGTGGGAGAGTTCTTGTGCAAAAACTCTTCCAGAAGAGAGCGTCTACACTGGCATGTGCTTTTGCGCAAGAGCATCCATGCCAGTGTAGACGCTCTCTTGCGCAAGAAAGCTCTGATGGCTATTTTAACAACAGGGCTTTCTTGCGCAAGAAATTCATGTTGCCTGTCTACACTGGCCTCTTGCGCAAGAACAGTTGTGCAAAAGGGCTTATTCCTGAGCAGGAGCATCATAGTTCTTGCGTGAGAAGCCCTGATTTCATACATTAGAACGTCAGTTTACTTGCGCAAGAACACGCTGCCCGAGTAGACAGGCAGCGAGTTTTTGTGCAAGAGCAGTTGCTTTTGTGCAAGATCGCGCCAGTGTAGACAGCCTCAGGATCTCTGGGCACTGACACTTCCAGGGAATCACAAGGGCATGTGGCAGCAGCCTCTGCACCTGCTCCAGGCTTGTGGTTTCCTTCTTCCCAACGCTCCTCCCCAATCAGCCTTTTCCTGAACCAGCAGTTCTATGGGTGGCCAGGGGAGGCCTCTTCTGTTCCCCAGAAGGGGATAGGAAAATGGGAAATGAAAGCTACAGCAAGGCACCACTGGGACCAAAACACAGGATTTCTTGCTTAGTAGACAGGTGTTTCAGCCAACTAAACCATGGTGCCCTCCTCAACCAGGCTTGTAAAACAGTTCTACTCTATGGTCCCAGATAAGCCACAGCGCCCACCTCCAAAGCCTCTTTAAAACTGTTCTAATTTATGGCCCCAGACGACACCTTTGAGTCTCAAAGAGCGATCAATCCCCATTTCCCTCCAGCTTTCCCACCCTGGCGGTGTCTGGCTCCCTGGGCACAGAAAGCTACAGCTCAGAGGGCAGAAGCTCTAGCACGCACATTTCCCCCAGCCGCTGGGACTGTAGAGTTGCCTTGAGGTTGGGCAGGGTTGAAGGAAAACAGAAGTGCAATAAACATTGCTTGTCTGGATTGTAAACCCCTTTATCTCAGCGGTTGGATTGGAGTCCGCAGGTGGGGGGCCCAAACTTCTTCAATTTACTCCCTTCCTGAGCGCACAGAATTAACAAGAGAGTATTTCTTAACCCCAGAGCAATCGGAGTTGGCCAAGGAGTTACTAACAACATTTTTGTCAACATTTAAGTACAGTTAAGGAAACCCTTAGGGGTGTTTCTGTGAGTTTTTAGACTAAGGTTCATTCAATTGGTTTGTTTTTTTGTGGACCTTCCCCTACCGCACCCCTAGAGACTCTGGAACAAAGAAGACATGAGAAGAACCCAACTTTCTTCCTTTTGCTGTGAAATGGATGGATCTAGCTCAGGTTTCACTCATGTGAAGTACCTGTTACAACCCCAGTGCTCCTCTGCCCCTCATCAGCAATGTCATCCACTTGTGGGGGGAAGCATGTGCCCTGAGACTTGTAGAAAGGACAACCTGAACAAACCCAAGCTACACAGGCACCCTTCGATAGCTCAGCTGGCAGAGCGGAGGACTGTAGTGTGTGTTTGGCAAGTGATCCTTAGGTCGCTGGTTCAACTCCTGCTCGAAGGAGCCATTGTTTTCCCTCCAGCCTGTCCTTAGAAGAAAGCAACCAAAGTGGTTGCCTTGGGTCCATGTCTTCAGTTGACTTCAGCACTGCAATTGACAGAAAGATTGTGGGTAGGAGCTGACAATCACATTTCTTGGGCTGCGCAGGTTCTGTCCACATACAAAAGTTCTTTTGGAACAATGGCCGTTATTCCACAACAACAATGCAAGAGTCTACACAGCAATTCCGTTATTTTGAAATAATTCTGAAGTAACAGACGGCTTATTCTGACTTCTGCAAACCTCATTCTACGAAGAATAACACCTGTTCCAAATTAGCTATTTCAAAATAAGGTCTGTGTAGCTGCGCCACTGCTGCTAGTTTGAACTAGCCCCTGCACAGGGCCAGTCTAAGCTATTTTGGAATCACTATTCAAGAACAGCTTATTCCAAACTAAATGAGCGGTGTAGTCGTATCCAGAGAGATGAAGCAGCAGAGGGAAGTCAGGAGTCCAAAGGCCACCCTGAGAGCTGAGTATCCCAGGTGCCCCATGCACAGTCCACTCTATGGGTCCCATGGTGTAAGGGGCAGCACCCATGACTTTGAATTCTGCAATCTGAATTCAAGTTTCAGTGGGTCCCGCTGGTGGGGGGGCTTGTTATGAAGTTTTTCACACTGCATGGCTATGTCTATGCTGCAGGCTTTTTGCACAAGAACCACTGTTCTCCTTCCTCTGCCGGGGAGGGAGCCAGCTCATTCCCATGAGCCCACCTACAGATGAGGCAGGGTCTGGAGAGGTGACGCAGCTGAATGGAAAAAGCAAGGAGAGAAGAGTTTCAGCTACCAGCTGAGAACCTCAAGCACAGAGCTGTGTGATGGTCCCATAGGGGAAGAGGTCAGGAGCTTGAATCTTATAAGCTGAGTTCAAATCTCAGTGGGACCTGCTGGGGAATTGTTGGTTTGTGTAAATCCTTGAATATTGATCTTCTTGCCCCTCTGGCTCAATTCTACTTTGTGCTTCTTCACTTTCTCAATGTAAGGACTTTGGAGAAAACTCTGAAATGTCTGCTCCAGTGGCACAATGGATCAGTGCACAGTATTTATAAAGCAGTGTGTGTAGGAGACATGCTGAGGTTGTGAATTCAAACCTCACCTGGAGCAGTGGTTTTCAGTCCCTACTGGGCTGCCCCTTTCCACTGAATGCTGGGGGAGCTGGAATTCCATCTCAGAGGAGTCTGTCAGTCAAAATTCCCCCTTCACATATTATGGCCTCGTCAGACTGAATGTTGGGTGGCCCGAGAAGGTCCTTCTTGCTTCCAGGGTCTTGTTGCAGGTCTTCTCCCCCCACTCCTTACCCATCAGCAGCTGCTGTCCCTTTCAGCCATTCGGTCAGATCAGGCAGGGAGGCAGGAAATGGGGGAAAGGAGCCAGACAAGCTGAGGGAGGCGGGGAAATTCTGATCTCTGCATCTCCCCATGTGAGGGTTTGTCTACACGTCATTCCTCTTTCCAGAGAGCAATGCAAATTCAGCTGAGTGACATTGCAAATGAAGTGGAGATTTGCATAATCACATCTGGCCACTATTTTGAACTAACAGGCACTGTCTAGACACAGTTCTTTGGAAAGAAAACCCTTCATTCTAAATCCCCCTTACTCCTTATGAAATGAGGTTTAAGGGTTATTTCTGACGAAGGGTTTTCTCTCGCAATAAGCGTATCTCAACAGCGTTTTGTATTTCAAAATAAAGTATTTCTAGCACTGGTCTGTGAATATACAAATGAAGTGCAGGATGTTTAAATCCCAGCTTCATTTACAATGTTGAGTGTCTACATTTACATCCCTCTCAGATTCTCTGGGCACTGACACTCCCAGGGAATCACAAGGGCATGTGGTACTGGCTCTCCTGTCCCAGCAATTGCAGTCAGAGCCCTGCCTTGCCAGTCACAGAAGCCTCTACACCAGCTCCTGGTTTCCTTCTTTTCAACACTCCTCCCCAATCAGCCTTTTCCAGAACCAGCAGTTCCATGGGCCACCAGGGGAGGCCTCTTCTGTGTCCCAGAAGGGGACAGGAACACTTGAGCAAAGACTTAAGCAAGGCACCACTGGGATTTGAACTAAGGATCTCTGACTTACAAGACAGGTGCTTTAGCCAACTAAGCCACAGCACCCTTCTTGGCTACACCTGCAATATGGAGCTTTTCCAAGATAACTTTTGTATCTGGGAAAAACTCTGCCCCATCCATGGAACAGGTCAACTTTTTGAGATCAGTTTCCAAAAAGTGAGCGTGTTCTTTCGGAAGCCCTGTATTCCTCATTTTATTAGGAATAAGGACTTTTCTGAAAGAGGAGGTTTTCCCCACATTCGGGCCCGTGTAGATGGGCCAAATGTCAGAAAAGACTCTTCTGAAAAAAGAAAAGTGTCTTAAAACTGTTTGAATTTATGGTCCCAGACAACACCTTTGAATTCCAAGGTGCAGCCATTCCCCATTTCCCTCCAGCCTTGGAGGGGTCTCAAGGCCTGTGCAGCCCAAGAAATGTGATTAGCAGCTCACACCCACAAACTTTTTGTCAATTGCAGTGCAGCCTAAGGGTCACTTACCAAGCACACAGGACAGTCCACCACTCTACCACTCTACCAGCTGAGCTATGGAAGGGGGCCAGAGTGCTGCTGGTTTGTCCGTGTTGGCCCATCTACAAGTGTCAGGGCATGTGCTCTCCCAAGCGAGTGGCATCGCAGAAGAACCCAGGAGCACTTCCCATGCAGAAGGACCCCTGAGCTAGATCCATTCACGTCACAGCAAAAGAAAACTAGCTGGGTTCTTCTCATGGGTCTTTTTTTGTTTCAATGTCTCTAGGGGTGCAGAAAGGGCAGACCCAAAAGAACCAAACCGGTCGAGTGCATCTTGGTCCTGCCTCTCACTTGTGCTGCTCCCTCTCCCAGACTGTTCCTACGCCCAAGGCAATAGCTCCACACCCAATGGATGGGTTAGCAGAGGCCAGGGGGCAATAGGCAGAGCCTGGCAGCTGCTGGGACCGGACCTGAGGACATCAGGGGAAGGAGCAAGAAACACAAACTCAGCCCCCTGCGTCTCTAGCCAGGCTGGTAGGTTTCATGACTCCAGCTCATCTGAACCAGATGGATGAGAGGCCGAGCACCAGTGGGCATTAGACACCCAGAAGAAGGCACAAAAATCTCTTCTCACCAGCCTGAGAACAAGAAATCTAAACCAGGAGGGTTTTGCAACAACCAGCCTAGGAAAATCCCACTGACAGTTGAACTCAGGTTGCAAAGTTCAGAGCCCTGAATGCTGCCCCTTGCAGCATGGGACAAACAGCTGAAGTTTTGGGGGGGCACATGGGACTCTCAGCTCTCAGGCTGCCTCTGCTCTCCCGGCTCCCTCCAGCTGCCCCATCCCAGCTGCTTGTTTATTTTTGTTTTTATTTAAATACCAGCTCTAGTAGAAGCCGTGTGACACTCTCCCCCCCCCCATCACAGCATGGACAGGTCGCCGCCCCCAACCAGACTCTGGAATGGCCCCCTGCATTTCCCCTGGCCCCATGGGGCTGGCAGGAAAGAGGCCCAGGGCCAGGCTAGAGCCAGGGGAAACAGAAGGCAGGAAGAGCCCCAGTCTACACAGCTCCTTTTTGTGCAAAAGCCTCTTGTGCAAAAACGGACCCCAATTAATTATGCAAATGAACATGGCAATATGCTAATCTGTGCTACATTTGCATGAGGTTTTGCGGAGGAGAGATGCAGTATGGAGATAGCCTAGGTGGTAGATAGCCATGAAGTAACATAGACTCAGGAAAAATCCCTGGGCTGCAATCCTTAGTTACACACAATAAGAATAATTCACCAGCTCAGACGTGATTTCTAAACCCCCAAACAAGGAAAATAATAAAACCTGATGGACTAGGGCAGTGGTCCCCAGTGTGGTGCCCGCAGGCGCCATGGTGCCAGCTGGGCCATTTATGTGGCCTGCAGAGCAATCTGGGCTGGCCTGGGCATGCGGCAAGTGCCTGCCCCAGGAGCATGGGCGGCCCCTGCCCGGGGTCACAGCACATGCCGATGCCGGCCCCAGGCACACGGTGCCTGGAAAGCCCCTGCCTGGGGTCACGGCACATGCTGGTGCCGGCCCTGGCTCCGGGGTCGTGGCACAATCCGGTGCTGGCCCCGGACACGTGACGCATACTTGGCCCCGCCCCCAGGCATGTGGCCCATGAGCGGCCCCACCCTTGGAGGCGCAGAGCGTGAGCGGTCCTGCCCCCAGGCACCCAGCATCCCCAAAACGTTGGGGACCACTGGACTAGGGAGACTTTTCTCTACCCACACATTGCAGGAAATCCAGTTGTCTGCAAGTCAAGACTGTGTGGCCTAATGGATAAGGCGTCTGACTTCGGATCAGAAGATTGAGGGTTCGAGTCCCTTCACAGTTGTGTTTACCTTCCTTTGTCTGTGCTCATGGATCCTGATGTTGCTGCCCTGGAAAGGTCCTATGTGACAATGTGGTTTTTCTATAACCCCATTGGAAGGCCTGTAGCTGTTCAGTAGGTCTAAACTATGGGGGATATTGCAGGGCAGGAGGGTGGTGGTGCCAGGAGAGAAGTAGTAGCCTGTCTTGTAGGGGGAGAGCATCAGCCAGTGGGGAGGGGGATGGATAAGGGGGTGCACAGATCCTGAATACAAATGTAAAAGCCTTTTAAATATCCCCACTGCTGACAGTGAGGTTTGAAGGCACTGCCATGTGTCAGTATTGAGTTTCACTATATAAACTGGGGTCCAAAAAGGAGACCATCAAGAAGAAGAAAAGGGGAGAAGAGAAGAGGAAGGAAAAGGGAAAGGAAGACCAAGAAGGAGGAGGGAAGACCTTGAAGCAGAACTCACCTCCGAGGCAACCTGAGACCAGAACAGCCAGGACTCCTCTGCACAGCTGTTGCAATGGTTTGCTGTGTGAATTCTGTGGTAGGTGACATTAGGCCTGCGCACTGGGATTATTTACCAGTTTCCCTGGGTTGCTCCTGCCTGCAGCTGTGATGGCCGAGTGGTTAAGGTGTTGGACTTGAAATCTAATAGGATTTCCCTGTGCAGGTTCAAATCCTGCTCACAGCAAGGCCTGTATTTTGGCCACACCCCTTCCTAGGGCAACAAGGGCCTCTGTGAGTTACCAGCAGTGGGGCTGTTAGCGTCTGCATATAACTAATTGCACCATTAGGCCCTGTCTTCACTCAGGGGGAGAGTTGTTGCTCAAGAAGCCGCCAGTGGACGCTCTACCTCGACTTAGAGTCTCCTAAAGCTTAAGTCTGCAAACAGGTGAGGAACTAGCTCAAGTGATAGTGCTCATTTAGCATGTGAGAGGTAGTGGAATTGGTGCCCATGTTTTCCAGTAACCTGTAGGTTACTTTTTTTTTTTTTGCAAGCAGAGGCCCAGGTGCCTGCAGTGGCCCCTCCCTCTTCCTCCTCATTCAACTCAAAAGCCACCACGGCTTAGTTCCAAATCTGCAAACCCCATTGCCCGAGGGATAGCGCCTCTTCTGAAATAGCTATTTTGCAATAGCCAGAGTGTGGATGCTCCACTGCAGCTATTTCAAAATAGCTCCTCCCCAGGGCCAGTCGAAATAATTACTCCCCAGGGCCTCCTGGGGCTCTAAGTCGAGGCTTCCCTGCAGTGTGGACGTGCTACTTTGAAACAAGCTATTGAAAAACAAGCCCACTGTGTAGACGAACCTTGAGAGCTGAGTGGCGCTGTTAGTGTCCCTGCTCCCGGCACAATCCCATTGGCTGGTTTCTGGCCATGTAAAGCACCACCCCCCCTCCACTCAGGCTCCTATTCACCCACCCACATGGCCCCTGCAGCCTGTGTGGGGGCAGGGCAGGCTGCCTGAGAAATGTGCTGGGCTGCTGGCTGGGAGTGAGCCAGGTAAGTCTCCCAGCCAGAGCCTGCCTCTGGCACCCCACCCCCTCCCTTCCCTCAACCCACTGGTACCCCACATAAACCAAACCCTCTGCCTCCCTGAATGCACACCCCTCCAAGATCCTGCACGCCAATTCTCTGCCCCAGGTCACAATCCAACACGCTTCAACCATTCCTGCACCCCTGTCCTCTGCCCCATGCTCCTGTCTGCACCCAACCTGCATCCCAAACCCCTCCCCCCGTTAATAGCATGGAAAAGTGCAGCCCTGGGAGTGGTTCCCCATGAAAACTCATTGCCCACCTCTGCCCTAAACTGTGCAGCAGCCCAGCCACACAGCTACCATGTCTCCCCAGAGCCCTTAGGCTGGCACCTGGGAGGCCTGAGTCCAGGCAGTGCCCAGTGAGGGCAGAGGAAAGAGCTGGGATGTGGTGGTGGGGCCAGGGGCTGTTCTGAAAGGCTGCAGGCACCGTTAGCCCCCTTTATCCTTCCCTGTCTCACCCCAGCGCTGAGCAACACTCAGTGTCAGTCTGAGCATCCGTCCTGCTCTGGGACGTGTCTCTGTGGCAGGAACCTGCCCAGGCCACTCTCGCAATGACTAGGCAGCTGTCATGGGAAAGTTGATACTGATTGCCCTGACTGGGAACCAAACCCAGGCTCACCCACATTAGCCTTTCACAGGCCATTTTATGTCCACTTCAGGATGGGGGGGGTCCACTGTCCATTGCCCAGAGGGGACAAGAACAGCCAAACAGAGCATCAAAGCAACCAGACTGGGCCACGCCAGTTGCTCAACTAGCCCAGGATCCTGTCGCATGACAGCAGCCAATCTCATTGCCCAGTGGGAATCCTCAGGGCAGACAATTGTTAAGGCACCACCCCTTGGGCGGGGGGAGCCTTGAGGCAGGAAGTTGAAGGGGGGAGTTGTGATAGGACAGTACCTGTAAGAAATTCAAGTGTGGAGTGTGGGCTGCTCAGGGCAGGGATTTGGGGAGTGTGTGAGAGTGGGGGGGGGGAGCTCAGGGCAGGGGTGAGGATGGGGGAGGGTAGAGAAGTCAGGGCACAGGATTAGGGATGTGGGGGAGGCTTGGGGCTGGGACTGTATGTGTGTGTTGAGGGGATCCCTCTGCTCTGGGCTCCCTGAGGCCCTTTAGCACGCAAGGGCTTTCTCTGCAGCGCACTTGAGCTACGTCTACATTGGCATGATATTGTGCAAATACTCTTTAATGCAAGAGAGCATCTACATTGGCATATGCCTTTGCACAAGAGCTTCCATGCCCAGTGTATGGGCAAAAAAGATCCGATGGCCCAGGCAGCGGCTTTGCTTGGATGTCCCTGGTCTGCTGGGGGGGGAGGGGTCCAGTGGCTTTGCTGGACCCCCCCAGCAGACCAGGGAGACAGGAGCAAAGCTGCACAGGCGGCATCCCGCCGCCTGTGCGGCTTTGCTCGGGGGCAAAGGAGCAAAGCCACATGGGCGGCGGGGTCCCTCCGCCTGTGCGGCTTTGCTCGGGTCTCCCTGGTCTGCTGGGGGGGAGGGGGCGCAGCTAGTGCGCCCCCCTCTCCAGCAGACCAGTCTGTTTTTGCGGGACGCCTCGGGTAGAGCAGCTGGGGTGCTGCCGGGTTGGTCCTGTGGGAACCTACCAGGCAGCGCCCCAGCTGTTCTGTCCCAGGCTCCAGATTCAGCAGCTGTTGAAACTGATCAGGCTGATTCCAGGAAGCTGGGGGCAGAGCAACTCTGCCTCCGGCTTCCTGTAGTCAGCCCCTGGTCAGTTTCAGTGGCAGCAGCTGAATCTGGAGCCAGTTCCGACTTACATACAAATTCAACTTAAGAACAAACCTATAGTCCCTATCTTGTACATAACCCGGGGACTGCCTGTACTGTAAATTTACTTGTGCAAGAACACTAATGCAGTGTAGATGATGTGCACATTTTTGTGCAAGAACAGTTTTTCTCAAGAAACCTGCAGTGTAGATGTAGTCTAAGGGTTTATATTCATTTAAAGAGTTCATGTACAATGGAAGACCAGGAAAGGTGAATGTCTCCATTAAATAGACACACTTACAGGGGGCACTTGGGTTTGAATCAAGGACTATTTGATCTACAGTCAAACACTGTGCTACACCCTCATGTGAAACACGTGTATGCAGCCAGTATTGAGAACTGGGCAGGGAACAAGAGGCTTTTGTAGACAACACATGTCAGGTGAGACGGTCCCTCACTGACCCCAGGGTGTGACTGGTCCTAACAAGGAGTTTGTCCTGAAAGCAGCAGAGTTGGGGCAGGACAGTGGTTATGTCCACACAGAAAAGTTCTTTTGGAACAATGGCCGTTATTCCAAAATAACAGTGCCAGAGTCTACACAGCAATTCCCTTCTTTTGAAATAACTCTGAAATAACAGACGGCTAATTCCAACTTCTGTCAACCTCATTGTACGAAGAAAAATAGCTATTTCAAAATGAGGCCTGTGTAGATGCTCCACTTCTGCTATTTCAAAATAGCCCCTTCCCAGGGCCATTCTAAGTTATTCTTCTTGGGGCTCCATAATGTAGAAAACTTGTCTACATTAGGGAAGCCTCCTCGGACTCATTTTGAGGTTTCCCTGCAGTGTAGACGTGCTATTTTGAAATAACTATTCCAGAAGAGCTTATTCCAAAATAACTGTGCCGTGTAGATGTAGCCAGATAGTCCTGAGAGATGAAGCAGCCGGAGAGAAGCCAGGAGAGCGGAGGCCAGTCTGAGACCTGAGTGTCCCAGGTGTCTACAGCACCCCCCTCCTCCCACCAGCATCTAGGTCCCATGGTGTAAGGGGCAGTGCTCAGGACTCTGAATCCTGCAATCTGAGTTCAAATCTCAGTGGGACCTGCAGGGGCTGGGGTGGTTGCTAGGAGGTCCTCAGGCTTTTCTGCTTCCTTGTCCTGAGGTTCACCAAGGGCAATTTTCCTGGTCTCAGGCCCAATGGAGCTGACTAAGCAGGCTTGTGCTGAGGTGCCTGATGCCATCACAGCTGCAGGGCAGGTGGCCCATCTGACCCCTGAGCTCAGCCTATGCTGGAGGCAGCCAGAGTGTGAGCAGAACAGGGGAGGGAGGGGTCCTGGCTCCCAGCCAGATGCCTTGGGACAAAGACTAACAGCCCCTGCACAAAGTGCATTGTGGGAATAAGAGTTGGGGCAGCAGGAAAGGGGCCAGCCCCTCAGCACCAGCGAACTGGTGGGAGAAGATGGGAGTGAATCCTGCTACCTCTCACGTGCAAAGGGAGCACTAACCCACGTGCAACTCATCTCTAGTGCTCTGGCCTCCAGCAGCTTTGTGCCCCACTAGGGTGGGTTATTTCAGAGACCAGAGAGGAAGAGGGAGGGGTCTCTGGATGTGCGGAGCCCCCTGGCTCTGTCTGTGAAAAGAAAGAACAAGGGCACAAGCAGAAACTTCAATTCCACTTTGTGCATCTTGACTTTTTCAATCTAAGGACTTTGAAGAAATGTTTTAAATACTTGTTCCAGTGGTGCAATGGGTCAGCGCACAGTACTTGTGTGACAATATTCATAGGAGATATGCAGAGGTTGGGAGTGCAAACCTCCTCTAGAGCAGTGGCTTTTAGTCCCTCCTGGGCTGTCCCCTTGCAGAGGTTCCCAAACTTTTTGGCATCACGCCCCCCCCTTTTTGATTTTTGAAAAACCCTCATGCCCCCCTCCAAAATAGCAAAAAAAAAAAACCAGCTTGATGGGGGGAGGGCTGGGTCACCTCATGCCCCCCCTGGAATTTCTTCACACCCCCTCTGGGGGGGCACGACCCCCAATTTGGGAACCCATACTCTGCAGTGAACTCTGGAAGAGCTGGGATTCCACCCCAGAAGATGGAATCAGTGAAAATTTGCACTTCACATATTATGGCCTCATCACAGTGAATGCCGGGTGGCCAGTACTTGGTTCAATGTCATGTGCCTCCTTCAAAAGTTGATTATCCTAAGTGAAGCATTTGCACCTCCAGGTGTGTCATGTCTTGGCTTTCGATTGAACAGGGATTGTTAAAATGTCAGCAAACCCCTCGTGTGTTCTTGTGTCAATGCACATAAACCAGGCAGACAGGTCCCTCAACTAAAACCAGCTCAAACCTGCTGGGTGTCTGGTTTCTATTCCTGTCAGTCGAGAAAGGGGGAGATCTGAACGCCCATTGGCTGTTCTGTACAGAAGAACAAGACCCACGTCCAGCTGGAGAGGAATTGCTGTGATCAATCTTCTGGAACTTGATTCAACGAGTCAAACTAAGACTCACTAAATCAAACCCAGAGCACACCCCCACCAGCTTCCAGTACTCCTGCTCTTTGCTCCCTTTGGCTTCCCGCTGTGGGGACATGGCCAAGCTCAACTGAAGGAAGCCGACTCCAGTTACATATTGAGGGATGGTAGGAAAAGCAGACACATTGGCCAGACACCACTGGGGGCTGCCTCCCCCATACTTGGCAGGTGCCTTGACCAGCTTAGCCATGGATCTTTTCTCCCAGCTGCTCCACATGTTGCCATTGCCCATCCCTTGGGAGGGGAGAAGAGTCACCCTCCATGGCTGTAGCAGCTTTGCACTTGCAGGATCTCTGGGCGCTGACCCCCACCCACCCCAGGGCATCACAAGGGAATGTGTTCCTGGCTTTTCTGTCGCAGCAATTGCAGCAAGAGCCCTGCCTTGCCAGTGCCAGTCACAGCCACAGCAGCCTCTGTACCCGTTCCAGGCTTGTGGTTTTCTTCTTCCCAATGCTCCTCCCCAGTCAGCCTTTTCCTGAACTGGCAGTTCCCTGGGTGAACAGGGGAGGCCTCTTCTGTGTCCCAGGAAGACATAAGAAAATGTGAACAAAGGCCACAGAAAGGGACCAATGGGAGTTGAACCCAGGCTCTCCTGTGTACAAGACAGGTGTTTTAGCCAGCTAAGCCATGGTGCCCTCCTTGGAAAGTTTGGTGAAACTGTTCTACTCTATGGTCCCAGACAACACCTTTGACTCCCAAAGTGCAGCCATTCCTCATTTCCCTCCAGCCCTGGCAGTGTCTGGTGCCCTGGGCACAGAAGGCTACAGCTCAGTGGGCAGAGGCTCTAACATGCACATCTCCCCCAGCCGCTGGGACTATAGAGTTTACCTTGAGATTTAGTGTTGCTGGAGGGAGGGAAAAGTGAAGCAAACATTGATCGTCTGGATTAGAAACCCCTGTGTCTCAGGGTTTGGGTTGATGTCTCCGGGACTGAAAACCACCCCTGAGATCTTATCTGCCCAGAGCAAGGGCAGCAACTGTGAGTGGGGTTCGGAGAAAGTTTGGGCACGTGAGTGGGACACTTACATGGCTGGACTAACATTGCTGGCAAAGGACACTGCTCAATCCTCTTGAGCAGGGACTTACTTGTGGGTTGGTTCTGAACCCTGCTTGTGCCCAGGCCTGACATAACCTGCCCCACAGAATTCACACAGCAAATGGGGCTCTCAGAACACAGGGGAAGTTTGGGGGCTTATTTCCGGGCTGTGGGCTGAAGCATCAAACCAGCCCCCTCCTGTGGGGCCTGTGAGTGTTGCAGAATCTGGACCCCCTGCGCCTGGACAACAGCAAACATGTCTTGGGGCCCCACAGAGACCCACCTGGACTGCCTGGGCCTGGGCCATGAAGCAGGAAGTGGCTGAGGCTGCAGCCAGCCAGGGAGCTCCCTGGCCCCTGCGATTGCCGGCATTAGAGTTGCCAGATGGTTCCACAGAAATACTGGACTCACTTGAAACTACCTCACAATCTACATTCCAGCTTATTTAGAAAATACCCGACATTTCTATTTCCTCATTTACACTTTCTCAGTTTGTTTCCCGAACAGAAAGCTCAAATACTGGACAGTCCGGTTCAGAACTGGACCCCTGGCAACCCTAGCCGGCATGGAAGCAAAGCGTAAGGCTGTGAGAGGAGGCCTCCTGTTGCCTCCCCCGGCCTGAGGCAACAGGGCTTCTTCCTCCCCTCTGAGGAGGGAGCAACAGAGGCCGGGCTGAAGGTTTTGTGCTGGGGCTGGAGGCTTAAGCCTGAGCTGTCGGCCTCAGTGGGACTTGCTTCTTCTTCCCACTCCTGCCTTGCTGCCTCCTTTGACCAGCAGCGCTCAGGGGGCAGCCAGGAGAGCCGGCCGCCATGGGCAGAGGAGGCCAAGGCACAAGCCTCTTGGAGGCAACAGGTCTGGAGCCTCTAGCTTTCCCAGGCTCACGCCAAGGGGCTTTCTGTGGTGCTGGGAGGAGAGGGATGGCAGGCCCAGGCCAGTGCGAGAAGGGGCAGTGCCTGCCAGGGCAGAAAGGGTTGCTGCATAACGTGAGCCGTGGCGTTTCTGCCTGGTTTCACTCAGGGGACCTTTCCTTGCTGCTACGGACTCTTCTCCTGTTACTTGAGAGACTGAAATGGGGTCATTCTTGTGGTAAAAGAGGCCAGTGTGCCTAGGCCTCCCCACACAGACCAGAGCACCCCATTGGGGACAGGACAGAGCCTTGAATCAAGCATTTGAGAACACGCTGATCCTCTATCCTGTGACAGAGTAGTGCAGGAGGGATCTTGCACACAGAATGGCTAGCTCAGTTGGTAGAGTATGTGACTCTTAATTTCAGAGTTGTAGGTTCAAGCCCCATGCTAGACAATGCTCTCCCTTCAGTTACATAGCAATTCAGTCTTAGCTTTCTCCAGCTCTCAGGTAGGAAAAGTCTGATTTCTCTAGTAGAACCTAGGAGGGAGGACACTAACTGACATTTCCAGCCTCATAGGAGAGCAGAAGCAAATTCCCCCAACCAAGAAAAAAGGGGGGGGAACACCCCTCAGTATCTGATTACTCCCCTTCAGCACTCTGTAGCTTCCTGTCCTTCTGTATCAGCTCTGTAATGGGACAATAAGAGCATGTCTACACTGGAGTGTTATTTGGAAATAAAGTGCCTGTCTGACCAGCAAGCTGTTATTTCAAATTAAGTACAAGTTGGCAGACTTCCTACTCTGACTCCAGTAACCCCCATTTCGTGAAGAGTAAGGGAAGTCAGAGGGAGAGTTCTCTTCCTTCCACTACCTGCTGTGACCTGCTGTGGATAGTGCCAAAAGCCAAGATAAGCTATTTTGACTTCAGCTACACAAGTAAGTAGGTGAATTTGTGTATCTTAGTTTGACTTTTGCCCTGCTGTGGGGATGGTGCACAGAGCTGTCGGTGGCATGAGATATGTGCCTTGCCTAGCCACCGCTGTTGGTGCTCAGCCTGGTGCCACCGGGATCAGGCTGAGCTTGGCCGTGCAAGGCCCCGCAGCCGCAGGGGGAAGGGTGCTGCTGGTCAGCGCTGCAGGGGTTAAAGTGGCCCCTGCCTCGGGTGACCATTGCAGGGTGGCTGGTGAGAGCTGCTGCAGCTCACGGTACGGGCACGTGGTGCCTGATGGCAGTTATCAGCTGTAAGGGGCACACAGCGCCCCTTATATCAGGTACCCTGGGCAGCTGCCCGGCTAGCCCATGCCTTAATCTGGCCCTGGGTTTCCTGCATAGAACGGCCCAAGCCCCAGCCTCCAGGAGAGGGGTTCCCAGCTGGGGATCTCCGGCAGCAGCCATGGGATGGTGGGAGCCAGTTCCTGCAGTACAAAGGACACCAGGGCTATGTCTACACTCACGGCTTCTTGCGCAAGTACAGCCGTTCTTGGGCAAGAATCCGCAAAGTGTCTACACTGTCCGCCTGCTCTTGTGCAAGGAAATTTACAGTACGGCGAGGTAAGAGAGGGCTTCTTGCGCAATGCTCTTTTTTAACAGGTGTAAGCCCTCTTGCCCAGGAACTCTTACGCAAAAGGGCAGTGTGGATGCTCGGCAGGGATTTCTTGTGCAAGAAAGCCCTATGGCTAAAATGGCCATCAGAGCTTTCTTGCGCACGAGAGCGCCTACACTGCCATGGGCGCTCTTGCACAAAAGCACAGCGTGCACATGGCAGCGTGGACGTTTTCTTGCGCAAGACTTTTCACAAGAACCCTTGGCAAGATGTTCTTGCGCAAGAAGCCACAAGTGTAGACATAGCTCAGGAGTGGGAGAAACTAACCATCTGCTTTATTTGCAAAGGAGAAACAAAGACAAACTCTTGTCTCCCTCCCCATCCCGCTCAGCCTGGCACTTTGCACCCCCAGCCAGGGCCGGATTAACGCATGGGCGCCAACCTATGGAGGCACCTGACTGAAGTGGTACGGGATGCTGCATCAGGTGCCCCCATAGGTTGCCGCCCTGGGGCAGAGGCGTGCATACAGCATGCACCCGCTGTCCAGGGTGCAAGATTGGCTCGGGCCGGCCCAACTCTCACACATGGGGGACTGGAAAGTGGAGAGACTCCCTGAGACACCAACTCAAAAGGAATCGCTCTGGGTACGTCTGCACTGAGATAGCAGCCCGGTGGCCAGGCTGTAGCTGGCCCAGCTCAGCTGTACCTGGCTTGGAGGGCTTTGGTTAGGAGATTAGAAACCTACAGACAGGGGCATCTCTAGGAGGAAGGGGGGATGTCACAGTATCAGGGCAGCTGACATGCCCCCCCCTTCTTCCTTTGCTCCAGCCCCACTGCTGAGAGATACTGACCATTGTCATTGCTTAAGCTGCACACAGAGCTTATGGAAAGGCTAGCATATGGTTAAAATACAATGAACATTCTGGTAAGTTATCAGAGGGGTAGCCGTGTTAGTCTGAATCTGCAAAAGTGGCGAGGAGTCCTGTGGCACCTTAGACTAACTGAAGTGTTGGAGCATAAGCTTTCGTGGGCAAAGACCCACTTCGTCAGATGCATCTGACGAAGTGGGTCTTTGCCCATGAAAGCTTATGCTTCAACACTTCAGTTAGCCTATAAGGTGCCACAGGACTCCTCGCCCCTTTTATTCTGGTAAGTTCTCATTTGTGTTGTGCTGTCTGCACATCTAACTAACCAGAGATCAAAGTGCATGACCTGATGGCCATGACAGAGAGAGAAAACCCACAACACAGGGTAGGTTATTCAACACGTTCACATTTGTAAGAGTGAAACATAAGGAAATCTTTTAAGCCTCAGAATCTAGGAAATAAATAAACTTACTCCTTTTCTTCTGCAGTGGCTAAACCTGCTTTATTTCTTGCCTCATTACATGTCTGTGTTAGTTAAAAAGTTCTATATGTCATTGTACTAAAACAAAAACACAAGTTCACATGAACAAATGATCTGGAGTGGTCCAGAAAACCCCAGCAGGAACTATACCCAGAGACGGAACCAGGGCTCTGAGATGGGACCAGTCACGCTCTGCCGGGAGGTTCATTGGGATTTCCCTGTCCACACCAGGTCTTTTTCCTGCAGTCCTCAGAAGCCGGACTTAGGACCACAGAAACCACACTGGGATTCCTGTGTATGGGGAGCCCAGGCCACTGGTCAGTGACCCTTGGGGTGCATCTACACAGCAGCCTTATTTCAGAATTACAGTGCATGTCTACACAGCAAGCAGTTATTTGGAAATAACATCCACCTGGAGAACTTGGGTCTTTTGGCTGGGCTGCGTCTGAAGGAAGGAGCCAAAGACCCCAGGGTGGGGGAGAGCCCTGGTTTGTAGGGGCAGCTGGAAAAGAGGTTTTAGGGGGAGTTTGTAAAAGTTTGTACTGAAGTTTCAGTGGAGCATTAAAGCATTTTTTGTTACCTTTGAGTTTGTAATCTGCTTTGCTCTGCCTGTTCTCACTTATGACCACTTAACTCCTACAGCTTGTACTTAATAAAACCACTTTTACTTACTATCAAGCCTAGTGTAAACAATTACTACCTATGGGAGCAATCAGTGTGCACATCCCCCTTTCATTGCTAAATGGGGCTTACCCCATTCTTTGGGGTTTGATCCCATTTGGGGAGTGCTATCCTAGGAAGCTGGGCCCTAAACTGCTCTCTCCTCAGACCTCAAGAGGTTCAGTGTCAGTACCGCTGCTCAGAGGCGGGGCTGGGGGCGGGAATCTCAGCTCGGAGCCTTGGCCAGGAGAGACTAAGGAGCTGCCCCAGCAGGACCGGGTGGTGAGAAGTCCCAGAGAGCAGAAAGGTGAGTGGCAGTGGCCAGGTCAGTACCCCAGGAGGCCCTCCCCAAGGGGTCTTCTGGGACCACAGCCACCTAGCCAGGCAGCTTAAAAGGAACTCAGGGTATACGTTTCTCTCCTCTGTGGGTCCTCCAAAGGCTAAGAAGATTTGAGCTCTGACTGAAGCTTTCCCCACAGTCAGAATAACTGAATGGTTTTCTCCCCTCTGTGAACTGTCTAATCTTTAACAAAGTCTGACCTGTGTTTGAAGCCTTTTCTGCAATCAGAGCTTTTATAAGGCGATTCTCTTGTATGTATTCTGATGGCTAGTAACGCAGGAGCACTGACTGAAGCTTTTCCCGCAGTCAGAGCAATTGAAAACTTTTTCCTGTGTGGGTTCTCTTATGGTATAAAAGGCTTGAGCTGTGACTGAAGCTTTTCCCGCAGTCAGAGCAACTGTAAGGTTTCTCTCCTGTGTGGCTCCTCCTATGGGTAATAAGGTTTGAGCTTCTACGGAAGCTTTTCCCACAGTCAGAGCAGTAGAAGGGTTTCTCTCCTGTGTGGGCTCTCCTATGACAAACAAGGTGTGAAATCTGACTGAAGCTTTTCCCACAGTCAGAGCAATTGAAAGGTTTCTCTCCTGTGTGGCTCCTCCTATGGGTAATAAGGTTTGAGCTTCTACGGAAGCTTTTCCCACAGTGAGAGCAGTAGAAGGGTTTCTCTCCTGTGTGGGTCATTCTATGACTAAGAAGGCTTGTGCTGTTACTGAAGCTTTGTCCGCAGTCAGAGCAATGGAAAGGTTTCTCTCCTGTGTGGCTCTTCCTATGGGTAACAAGGTTTGACTTCTGACTGAAGCTTTTCCTGCAGTCAGAGCAATTGAAAGGTTTCTCTCCTGTGTGGCTCTTCCTATGGGTAACAAGGTTTGACTTCTGACTGAAGCTTTTCCCGCAGTCAGAGCAATTGAAAGGTTTCTCTCCTGTGTGGATCCTCCAATGTGTAATAAGTTCTCCATTACTACTGAAGCTTTTCCCGCAGTCAGAGCAATTGAAAGGTTTTTCCCCCGTGTGGGTCCTCCTATGTCTAACAAGGGTTGAACTCTTACTGAAGCTTTTCTCGCAGTCAGAGCAATTGAAAGGTTTCTCCCCTGTGTGGGTCCTCCTATGGGCAACAAGGCTTGAGCTACTACTGAAGTTTTTCCCGCAGTCAGAGCAATTGAAAGGATTCTCTCCTGTGTGAGCCATCCTATGGATAACCAAGTGTGAGTTTGTACTGAAGTTTTTCCCACAGTCAGAGCAGTTATGGGGTGTGTCTCTTGTATGTATTTTCTGATGGTTTGTAAAGTGTGAGTGCTCACTGAAGCTTTTCCCAGAATCAGAGCACTTGAAGGGCTTCTCTCCCGTATGGACCCTTTGATGTTCAGTAAGAGTTTCACAGTCACTACACGTGCAGGGTGACTGTTGATGGGGGATTTCCTGTTGGACGGTTTCTGTGTTTCTTTTCTCCCCTGTGCTCCTGGAGTTACCCTGTCCCTCTCCTAGATGGTTTCCCTGCTGCTTTTCTGGGCTATGCTGACTCTCACAGCTCTCTCCTTGCTCACGTATCTGGAAAACATGTCCATCAGATCGTCTCAATAATAGTCCACATGGAGACACTTGCTCCAGTCCTTCCTTCTGAAGACTCTTTTCATGGTTCTCAGTCAGTGTCCCGTCACCTGTTGGAATAGAGGAATGATCCAGACAGGAGTTATTCTCCACGATGAACTGCAAGGAAACTCTAAAAGAGGAATAGAAAAGGGGACACACGCTCAAATAATGGTCAAATTATCATGAGCTGAGTTTGTTGCCCTCCTTCACAACCCATCCACAGAGAACCCAGCCTTTCCTCGCCCACCACACTCTTAGTGGAGTTGAAGACAAGCTGAGCAGTCAGTCAGACTTCATGAAAACACACAAGTTACATCTGCTATAAGGAGACAGAAATTGGTTTCTGAGTCAGTTTAACTGATTGCTCACCTGTCTGGGTGTTGCTGATGATCTCCCCTTCCTCACAGCTCGGAGGATCTGGGACCCGCAGCTCCTCCTCTTGCTCCACCCAGGAGAGCACATCAGTTTCGGAGACTGGAAATGCTGTTTGAAGAGCAAAAAACCAAGTGCTGATCTTGTTCATTAAGGTCTTTGCCATTCCTGCTTTCAGAGCCAGGATCCGACTCACCGACCCAGAGAGGCTCCTTTCCCCACCTTGCAGAGACTGGGCTCTGGCTGGTACAAGATCCCAGGACACACTCACCTGCAGTAAAGATGCATCACTCCCCCACCTTGGGAACGGCCCAGCTCATTCCCCAGGGCAGCTAAGCGCTCTGCTGCACTCTCCAGGGTCCAACTCAGACCCCCTCACAGCCCGGTCCATCCGCCCAGAATCCCACAGTTGGACAGGAACACACTGCTCAGAAGGGGAGCTCTAGTGAGGGCATGAAGGTGTGACACCAAGTTCCCCAGGTAGGGCTCAGATAGCAGCTGCCACATGGCAGGTCACTAGAACTTGGAGATGAAGGACCCAGCAGATGTCTAGCTCCCCAAGTCTCTCTCCACAAAACCCCTGGCTGGTAGGCTGGGCTTGCCCTGCCCTGATCTTTGGCTCAGATGTTCTACTTGGGCCAGGAGGAGGTAGAGGAAGTTGCCTGAGCATCTCAGTGAATCCTTGGCTTCTTGCTTCACGCCCTGCCTATGTGCCACTCCTGATCCCAACTGCCTGTGTTTGGATGGGCTCTGCCAGCTGCCCACAACAGTTGCCATTCCCATGGCTGCCCAGGGTGGCGCTGGGCTTCTGTTGGGGCAAGCCAGGGCGGAGCTGGGCCATGCTGCTTCCCTGGTGCTTGTGACTGTTGCTCAGCTCCCCCTCTGCAACCTCCATTCTACTCTGCCAGCAGCAGCCTTTGTGTGGTTTCCCAGTCTGGCTCTTGTGGCCAGCCTGGCCTTTGATTTGGTGCCCCTCCAGGGTTGCACTGAATCTATCACCTTTACACCTTGTGAGTGTGTTTTCCCTCAGCTTTGGCCCACCCCTTCTTGGAACTTCATTTTCTGTTCAGAAGATCCACCTATGACATGACCATGGAGATCATTGTGCTACTGCTGTTAAATAAGATAAGCATAGTCATCACATCAGAACATTCCCATTGACGTGGCACCCAGCACACTTCGCAAAAGGTTTATTGCAGCTGTGTATGTCCATTCTTTTTGAACTAGAACAGGCTGGGCTTTGGCAGAATGGTGGAACACTGGGGACCAACTAACCAGGAAAGCACATTCCTTAGCAGGAAGAGGCCAATCAACACACATCTCCACAGTAACTGGAAAAACAGTCCTAAGAGATGGCTCAGAAAGACACTGACCCTTGTGCACAAGAGCGGGATGAGGGGATAATGGATACGGATGTTTTGTTCAAAATAAACAGGCAGGAGGCTAAGGGGGTAGAAAACATGGAACATGCATCTTGTTTGTGTCAATGTATGAGAAGTCACAAGAAGGGCATGTTGATGCTGGCTGAGGGGCAGCATTCTCACTGCTGACTTATTGGTACCGTTATTGGGTTGGGACAAGTCTCACTATACCTGTGCCTAAGGAGCTGGGACACTAGCATCCTGCTCTTTTTCACAATAAACTTGGCCAAGTGCCTTAGCCTCCAAATGGAGCCTGAATCTTTCTTAGCGGCAACCCTGAACTGTGCTGCATGGATAAGCCGCAGGCTCTGACAGTGCTGCTGGCATCAGAGCTTCAGAAAGAGCCACCCTGAACAGCCATAACAACGCTCTGTGGCATTAGCAGAAATTCTAATGGCATTGCAGTCGCTGTGGGAAGAAAAATTATCGATCACAGCAGCACTGTGGAACTCTGGTGTAAATCAGGACCCAACTGTGCTATTGGGGTGCACATATGAAGCTAAGCATTATCACTCCTTAATGTAGGTATCTTTCCCAGTCCTGAGAAATAGGGACACACTATAATAGCTATTAAAGAGAGAGGTGACTGCACACAGAGGCTGCGTCTAGATTGGAATGATTTTCCACAAATGCTTTCAACGGAAAAGTTTTTCCGTTAAAAGCATTTGTGGAAAAGAGCGTCTAGATTGGCACAGATGCTTTTGCGCAAAAGCATCCGTGTCAATATAGACACGGTTTGGCGCAAGAAAGCTCTGGTGGCCATTTTCGCCATCGGAGCTTTTTTGCGCAAAACAATTTTTACCTATCTACACTGGCCCTCTTGCGCAAAAGCATTTGTGCAAGAGGGCTTTTTCCCAAGCGAGAGCATCAGTGTATTTGCGCAAGAAAGCTGACAATCATACATTAGATCGTCAGTGTTCTTGCACAAATTCAAACGGCCAGTGTAGACAGCTGGCAAGTTTTTGCACAAAAGCAGCCACTTTTGTGCAAAATCTTGCCAGCCTAGACACAGACAGAGAGTTTGAGGGACTTGATTAAGGTCACACAGGAAGACTGTGATGACCAGAGAACTGAACACAGGTTTCCTGAGCATGAAGCCAGACATTCACACAGGAAGAAAAAGTCCTACTCGAAAATATTTCACTCTAAAAACACAACACAGATGATGTGATTTATCTCCACTGCACACAGCAGCAAGTGAGCCCCAGAGAGAATAAAGCTGAACTCTTGAAAGGAAACCCAACCTGTGCCTGAAATGCAAGGGGAGCTCTGCTCACGTTTCTCTACTACAGAGCTACCTCGGACAAAATACTCACAGAGCGTGAACTGCCTCATCCATCCTCCCTCAGCCCCAGCATTCAGCCCCTGTCACTGGCAAGAACAGCATGTCACAGAGATTAGCTACAGGCAGAAAGGACTTAGGGAACTGCACCCACCTTATACTGGCTCAGCCCACTGCCACAAGGGGAACCTGCAGGCACAAAGATCAGACAAACCAAGAGCCAGACCCAGGCCTCTAGTACCTGCTGTTCCTGCCTGAGCCCTTCTACTCACACCTCCAGTCAAGGCACAAGATGGGCAAGATAGGGGGGGAAGCGCACTGAGACCTTAGCTGTGGGAAGAGCAGCTCCACTGTTACGTCCCTCAACCTGTTTTCCCTGGGAGGCGGTATGGAGGGGACAGTCTTTCACAGAAGAGCCAGGATTATTGGGGCAGATACTCATGATATTGGGGGCAAAGACAATGAATGATATTGAACCAAACCCAACCCAGCTACTCCAGAGCCCACCCAGCTTCCAATACCCGAGGGGACAGGAATCCTTACTCAGCCAGTTCACAGCCTCGTAATTCTCCTGCATCTCATCCATGTAGAGGCCTCTCTGGCCTGGGTCCAGCAAAGCCTATTCCTCCTCAGGGAAATACACAGCCACCTCTTGGAAGCTAACCAGCTCCGCCACAGCCATTTCCTGTCCCTGGCTCTGAAGGCCGGGGGCTGAGCTAGAGACAGACATGGGTGTTCTGCAGCCTGGCAGGGGGAGAAGGCGAATTTGAGACATTTCGGAAGGGGCTTTAATCCTTTACACACCCCCATTCTCCCCACACTCTGTCCCTAGTGACGTGACACACGTGTTAGATTCTACCACTGTGGACAAAAGTTTTAGTCTAGATATTCCATTAACAGCGCACGGGATTTAGATCCCAAATCAATATTCATTTCTCTCTGCACCTGGCTTGAGTTACAAGATTACTGCATCTGCAACAATGGGATATAGTTCTCAGCACCCAGTGTTTCTGATAACAAGCCACATATTCATCTGCCTGAACATGGACATAGGCCAAATGTAGGCTGTTGTATTTGAAAGCCTTAGTCTTCATTCACAGATTTGCAGCATAAACATTGCTCTCATCTCACAGAGATGTTATAATCCCTTTCCAAAACAGAGAATCAGTGAAGGTAAGCATCTGAATGGTGGTGTTATTATTAAATACGTGTGCTTATTATTAAACACTTGTGCTGAGTGTTTGCAGGATGAGATCTTAAGATTCATGGGATCAGAAGATATCCTCAGTTATGCAGTCTGACCCCCTCAGTGGCACAAGCCATTACATTTAGTCCAGTTACCCAGGCACAAAGCTCTGTTTCCCCACAGTGTATTTTCTAGAAAGCCCCCAGTGATTTGAAGACATCAAGAGATGGGAGAACCCACCAGCTCTTTGTTCATTTGTTTCAGCAGCTAAACCGTTTCCCTATCAAACATTTGTGCCTCTTTTCTTGTCTAAAATAGTCTGGCTTCAGCTTTCAATTATTGGCTCTCACTGAGCCGTATCCACTCGACAGGGTGGGTAATTCATTTTCATGGGGTGGCCAAATGGAAAGTGGCTGAGAGCTGCACTCTTCCGTGACATAAATGCAGGAAATGGAGGATCCGGGATGGGCACTGGGAGGAGGATGCATGGGGTAACGGTTTGGGATACAGACAGATAGAGGGGTCTAGGAGGGAGTTTGGGTGAAGGAGCCTTTCAGCCTATTTATTGTTTGAAACCAACCTTATATTGAAACTGACTGAGCAGTTAAATCTGAGCCTGAAGGTACCTTCCGTTTTGTGCTTTAACTTCACCCATTTAGCATCACAAACCTATCGACCAGTGTTTCTCCAAACGTCCACAGGTCCCCATGCAGCACATCTCGGGCTCCTCATTGATCACTGGGTGATTTAGGGCTGTGTGCACCGTGGTCACTGGGTTTGGTTGGTAACTCCAATGACAATCCCATGAACATGTTTTCACAGGAATTCTCACATCACTTAAAGAATTTCCACCAGCAAACTCACCTTGTCTGAAAGCTCCAAGCGATTTTCCTCTTGCTCTCTCCAGTGCAGAGGGCAGAGTGTCTAGTGGGGGAAGGGATAAGAGAGGTGAGATTCCAGGTTCTCCTATTCATAACAATGTCCCACTCTGAACTCTGCATTTCAATTCTATCAGACACACACTCAGGTATTTAGTATGAAAGAGTCTGAAACTTTCATTTCCTCTCTCACTCAGGCACCTTCCAGCAATGGAGCCAACATCCCTGCAGCCTCACACCTGTCCCAGGAGAGACAAGCTGAAAATGAGATTTCCTCTTCCCTCCTCATCCCCTTCCACTTGGTTTCCCATTCACTTACTGCCTCTTGTCATAAACTGGAGCTGTGGTGGCGGAACACGTGGCCATTACAGTAACTTTAGCCATTTTGATCTCTGAATGGGAGGTTCAGTGTTTGCAAACCCTTGGCTCTATCTGCAAGCAGTTGGGTCTGTTCGCTCAGTGTCTCTAAGGAGAGCAGACTGACGGGGCCGTCATTCTCCACGTGGGAATTGAGGCAGGGGAAGTTTGGCTTCAGAGGCCAGATTCAATAGTCTCAGATACCTGAACTGCTTTCCCCTCATCCATCCCTTCCAGGTACCTTTGAACTCCCTCAGAGTCTCCGACAGAGCAATCGTTTTCTGGGAGAAACCTCTGACTTGTTCTTCCAGTTCAGGGGAAATCTCTTCTGGCAGCTGAAATTGCCCCGTCTCACACCTGGACAGAAACAATTCAATGTGACTGTATGTCATTTACAGCTGATAAGTTCTGGCTAGTAAGTCTCAGCTCTAACAGGCCTGGAGTTAGAATTCCTCCAATTCTCGCAGCCTGAGAACAGGGAGAACACATCCACATGGCCATGCAACCTTCCCCTCAAAGATCCCATTTCTGTTCTTCACTTCTGTCCTGTGGAGACTGGCTGGGGGAGTAAAGGGGAATAGAGTCTCCATGGCCAACTCACTCCTTGGCCTCTAGATGCTGAGGGACAGGAGGTTCCCATGTGAAGGGCTGAAGGAATCTGTCCAGTAGGGATTAGATTGAAACACCAGCTCCCCTCAACCCAGCTCCTTCCACACAGGTCTCCAAACAGCCCTCAAGTGGGACAGACTCTTGATCCCTGCTGACCTGGGCTGAATGTGCTCAGTGCCCAGCAGTGACAGGCCCATGTTCCACCCCACAGTCCTGCAGCAACCAATCCCCAGGGAGGTGACAGTTCTAAGAAACACTTGATCCTGAATGGGGAATTCCAGAGTCTAAAGTGCGAGGATGAGACCCTCAGAATTAAATGCGTCAGAGATATTCATGTCTAACATCTGGCTGTAGAGCTCTGGGGAGATGTGGTGCTAACATCCGCTCCAAGCCTTTTCCCTGCTCTGTGCAGTGTGAGGGGAGTGAGAGCCACGTACCTACTCAGGGCGCTTCTGCCATCCTAGAAAGAAAGACACAGAAAAGAATCTCAGCCCCATTGGACACACACAGGGGACCTCTGAGAAGGGATTTTGAAAACCTGGGAAGAGAGGCCCTGCCCTAGTCCCAGGAACATGGATCCCCTGAGTGAATGGGGCTTTGCCATCTCTAATAGATCTGTGCCTGTAACTCTACAAAGCACAAGAGTCATTCACATGGCAGCAATGCACAAGGTGTTACACTGAGATCTGACAACTGGGACTAAGCACTTGTGATTCAGAAGCCCCTCTTCGCTGTGTGAGGAGCTGGGATGTTTGTCCCTCAGTCTCACCTGCAAGAATTCACTTGCTGGCTTCTGACGTGTCCCCTCCAGCTCACCAATCCCCTCGCTGATAGGGGAAATCTGTACAGAGAGGTTCCTGACAGTGTCAATCTGGAACCTCACAACCACCTCATCTAATTTCTCCAGCTGCACTCATGCACTGACACGGATGCTCAAGGTCTTTTTACACATGGATCTCAGCCAGCGATTCATAATCCAGGAGAAACGCAAACAAGCCCAACCTCACCAAGGCCACACAGGAGTCTGCCTCCTAACACAGCCCTCCCACTGCCAGTCCCTGCTGGTCCATAGCCACAAGCACTTACCAGATACTCCCGGCTTTTCCCTTCTGCTGTTGTTTTCCTTCTCAGCAGCTTTTCTCTCTCCTCCTTCAGAGTCTTCAAATGAGTCTCCAGTTTTTCCTGAAGAAACAGATATAAGCAAGAGGGCAAACCACATTAGATGTTGGGAGCCTATTTGTCTGCCTTTAGGAGAGTCCCAGTTTTGTGGAGCTCTGCCTCTGTCCAGTAGGGAGTCAGCCCTGGACATGGCTTTGTCCATAGAAAAATACACAGGAGGAGACTGCGGATGCAGCAGGACACCTACGAGCATGGGGGACAGATTGGTGGTGGCACCTTCATAAAGAATGATGCAGGTGGTTAATAATACTAATCACGTAACCGATTACAATTTTATCAGTGACAGTATTTTTTAACCTGCTGACAGGCAGGGTTGGTAGCGGAAAGGGGCTCTCCTGGGGCCAGGGATCTCTTGCGAGGTCTGCCGGGGTGGCCACAAGAACTGCTGGCCAATGGGAACTCCCAGCAGCTGCAGGCTGACGTAAGCTGCCAGAGGCAAGTGGGCACTTCAGGGGCAGTGGGGAGTTTAACCGGTAACTGGTACAGATAAACATTAGCTCATCAGTTAACCAGTTTGAACTCTTGCTACAATCCAGTTGAATCCCAGTTCTGCCTAGCATAGACCTGTGCTTCCTGAAACCCTGCTATGGGTGGAGTGAAGGCGCTCGGGGCCCCACACAGCATCCAGCCCAGCAACCTCATCTAGTGCCAGCTGCTGCATCAGAGTTTAACCTCTCATGGAGCAGCCATGAAGTTCAGCATCCCAGTGGGAAACCTCTTCTCCCTGCTGAGCCTAGGGCTTTATCGAGGCATCTTTCTCTCCTAAGAGCCACACTTCATCACTGTTCAGTGATGCTGAGGGACAGGGAGCAGTGCAGTCTATCAATTGGACCAGGGTTCAGGACCGAACTCTATCCCTGATCTGTTTGGCGACTATGAGCAACTTGCTGCCCCACCTTCCCTTCCCACATTTTGTCTAACTTGACTGTGACCTGCTCAGAGCAGGGACTTTCCCGTGCTGGGTGTTGTGCAGGGCCTAGATGTCATTGCGGATCTATAAGGCAAAGGACAGATTATTATTCCTGTTCATCCAATCAGTAACAGCTTGTAACCTCCTCTTCTCCAGTCCCAAGGCAGCTCACTGACAGAGTGGCCTGTAGCACCTGTAATCTAAACCTCTCTGATTATTCACACCTTCCCTTGTGCAAACACCCCTCCTGCCACCAGTGAGAGCTGGGTTTCAGGATTTAGAGCCTCAGAGAAACATTTCCCCACACCAGGTATCTGTAAAGACTTGACATAAGTTGCCACAAAGCCAGAACATTTACTTTTTACAGCATCTCTTGGATCATGAAGGCTTTACAGAACTGGTCACCAACCAGTAGATTGGGATCTACAGGTAGATCTTGGAGCCTCTGACAGGTGATCTTGACTGGTTTGGCTAAGAGGCTATCAAGTACAGCACTTCAGCTGCCCCCTCTCCCTGCTGCTGCACATCTCCTGCCCTTTGCCTTGGAGCTGTTTCCTTCTCCCACGCTGCATTCTATCTCCACAGAGGGAGTCTGTAGGCTGCTTTTGAGAGTGGTGCAGGGGCGAGCCTTCCTCAGCCCCACTGCACCACCACAGAGGAGCAACCTGTAGCAAGCAGTGTGCAGCCGGAGCCTGTATCCTGAATCCCTGTTCTAGTCATGTACCTCTCCTGCACCCCAAGCCTCTTCTCTAACCCTGAGCCCCCTGAGCTCAAACTCCCTTACAGAGTGTGAACCCCCTCCTGCACTCCAACCCTCTGCCCCCTGCTTGATGAAAGGGAGAAAGGATGGGGAAGGGAGAAGGGATGCAGTGAGCAGAGGTGGGGCCCCAGAAAAGGGTCACAAAGGAGGTGGGGCAAGGGTATTTGGGTTTGAGGTAGATCCTGGATTGCACTTAAATTCAAAAAGTGATACTTTAAAAGGCTGGAGACCACTGCTTTACACTGGTTGGTTCACATCTGTGGCTGGTAACAGTCAGTGAAGTTAGCCTGTAATTAAAACCCAATGTTATTTCCCATCACTCTGGACAGCCACGCTGTACCTTGTACTCCTGGGCAGCTTCCTGTAAGGGCACCACCATGTGAGCCTGGGATCTGTCACACACCACACAGATGGGAGTTTGATCCGCTTCACAGAACAGTTTCAGAGCCTCCTGGTGCTCCCCGCACACCCCGTCCCATCTTGCTCTCTGTGCTGCCTGGAAACTCGGCGGCTTGGCTAGTTCCACCACGTTTGCCAGCTGCCGGTTGGGCTGGAGGGGTCCCTGCTGCTCAGTGTCTCTGCCCTGAGGGCTGAGGGGGGCCTGGCAGGAATTGTGCCCACACTCCAGAGTGACAGGGGCTGTGAAATCCTCCAGACAGACGGGACGCGGCGCTTCCTCCCGGACACTTTCCACGGGGCTCTCTGCAGCCATGGCTGCCTCTGGGCTGGGGGACCGGGGCCGTGTCACTGTCCTGAGCTCAGCAGTGGGGGGGCAGGTCCGGGGGGGGGGGGGGGCGTGAGGCACCAGCACTGAGGATACAAAAAAACCATCAAAATTAAAAATCGAAAAAGCCCCAAAAGCTTCGCTCCCCCCTGCAGGGTCCATTGGGCCCCTCCCGCTAACTGCCCCGGCCAGAACCGCCCCCCCATCGCTGCGCCCCTCAGGCCAGGGCCCCTCCCCACAACTCTGGTTCCTGCCCCCCACTCTGCAGCCCCCTCACAGCCACGCTCTGCCCCCGCCCCCGCCAGGCCAGCGCGAGCATCAGGGGCGACCGCAGCGGCGGGGGAGCGCCCTGATACCCAGCGCCGAACCCACCAGCAGCGAGTAACGGTCCCAACGGCCCCTCACAACGGCTCTCGGCTCAGGGAGCGCGGCGCATGCGCAGTAACCGCGGCGCAGTCTGGTCCCTTTCCCTGGCCGCGCGCGGAGCGATGGGCGGGACCCGCCGAAAACCCGACCGCGGCGGAGTAGAACGGGGCGGCCCGTCAGTCCGCGCATGCGCAGCAGCTCCGTGACTCCGACCACACTCCAGTGCCAGGGCTTAGCTCAGACCGGGCGCTGCTTGGCCCCGCCCCCCCGGACAGAGGCTACTTCCGCTTCTCGGAGCCCGGGCCGACTCGCAGGTGGGGCGGGGCTTTTGCAGCGCGTGGAGCGACCCGGGAGATTCCCTCCCTGCCGGGCTGGGGCTGGGGCTGGGGGCGGAGGTGGGGTCCCGAGGTGGGCGGGGCCGGCGCGCGCTGCTGGGGTTGCAGGGTTCGCTCTGGGCCCCACGTGGCTGCGCGGGGGGGGAGGCTGGGACCGGCCCTTTGTTGCGGGGGCGGGGCCGAGAGATGCCCACGTGGGCCAGTCCCGGCTTCTGCCCAGCGCGTCTGGTGGGTCCCGGGGCGGCGCGCGGAGGGGGGCGGGGGATGCTCACCTGAGAGGCGGTGCCACTGTGGGCTCCTGTCCGGGCACTGCGCATGCGCAGCGGTTCTGGCGCAGCCCTGGCCGGTCTCTGCCCGCGCGCTGCGAGTGTCCCGAGGGGACGCGGCTCCACGTGGACTCAGGTCTGGTGGGTTCTAGGGCGAGCGGGGACTCGGGGAGGCTTCAACATGCCCCGCGCCAGCGTTTGGCACGTGGCCTGGAGCCTGGGCCGGGCCGCCCTGCGCACTGGAAGGGAGAAGGGGCAGAGGGAGGGGCTTGTGCTGAGGGGAGGGGGGAGGGTGATGCTGGGAGAGGAGGGGGGAAGGGGCATTGGGGGAGGGGGAGGTGCTGGGAGAAGGCTGGGAAGGAGGGCGGGCGTGAGGCGGGTGGGGATGGAGCAAGGCATGTGTGAGGGCAAAGGGGCATGAGGGGAGGGGGGGGGCAGAGGCTGGTGAGGGGGTGGCCATCAGGGAAAAAGAGGGCAAAGGGGCAGGGGCAGTGAGGGAAGGGGGAGGCACCAGGAAGGTGCAGGGGTAGGGGAAAGTGCAGGTGCCAGGGGATTCTGGGGGTGAAGCAGAAGGGCGGACACCTGCAGGGGAGGGACCAGCACCAGAGGAGAGAGGCAGGGCCGGTTTGTAGAGGGAGGTGTTAGGAGAGGGGATGAGGAGGGGGCAGCTAACATGATCAGTGTGGGGCTATTGGAGGAGTGGGCACAGGGGGACACAGCCCTTTTTTCTGTTTTTTCTCCAAATGGGGGGAGGCCGCGATATTGTGCTGCCCTGGGCCCTGCAAAACTCTCATCCACTCCTGGTGGTTAAAGCAGTTCCCCCAGTGGCCCTGGCAAGGGGCCTTTTTATTTGCTTAAACATTTATTGTAATCCTATATGCAACTCGGAGGGGCTGAGCAGGCTAAGGAGGGCTGCAGAGACCCCCCTGCACTTCGCCCTGCCCACTCGAGCTGTATGTTTGTTCTCACTGCATTTTAAAGGAGTTTAAAATGTAAAAAGAATGCTATAGACAGGACAGAGTCTCATTACTTTTCTCTTATCTTATTCCTGGGACTCTCAGAATTGCTTTCCCAAAACATTTCTGAATGGTGCACTGAAGTCCATCTACCAGTGGCCTCAAGAGGGCATCTTGTTCTTTTGCAGTTTTGAAACCATCAAGTATAATTTAAACTTAAAAAACAACAAATGGTCTGGTAGCACTTGATAGACAACAAAATATAGGGATGGTATCATGAGTTTTTGTGGGCACAGCCCTCTACTTCAGATGACCGGAGTTTTGAGTTTAGGCTGTACAGATGTATTTATTTTGGCTCTCCACAGCCTAAACTCAAAACTCCAGTCATCTGAAGAAGTGGGCTGTGCCCACAAAAGCTCATGATACCACATATATGTTTTGTTAATCTATAAAGTGCTACCAGACTGTTCGTCTGTACAGGATAAACTGAAAAAAAAATCTCTGCTACCCCCTGAATCTGGTATAATTTACGCAGCTGCACTCCATTCCATTAGTGTACTTATCTGTGCTTGGATAATATTTAGTGCTTTCACCAATGGGCCCATAACCATGACATATTCTGCCAATAAAACCAACTCTGCTAGATTCAGCCTTTTGACCAGCCAATATGTAATGTTAATAAAAATACAGAATGATCAGCGGGGGGTTTTTTTTAACAAAAAGAAAAGCATAACGCAAAAAACTGCTTCTTGCATACTGAATGTGGAGTCCTGGGAACACATTTCTCATGGACCTTTCTTGTTCATTCCGTATGCACCGAATTCTCTCCACAGCCATAAACACAGAGTTCCATCCTTTCTGTCATGGCCGAATGAACTGTGGCTTGCATTCTGCTTCCACCATTTTTGCTCCAATTGCTGAGTGTTCAATTTTAATTTAGTGCTTAGCATCTGGCAAAAGTGGGCCTGGCCATCTTTTTTTAGATGTCATTTAATTCTTCTTGTACCACATCTATAAATGAAACTAGATTCTGCAAGTGGCAGGCTCAGTGTTGGTGTTTTGGTACAATTTATTCACGGTTGTTATTACTGTCAGGGACATCTTCAGTTTTGTGAAATTCAGCTTATCAACATGAAACCCTGTTGTTGAAAACACAGTTGAAACACACCTCCTCCTCCCTCCCCCCCCCCAAAAAAAACCCAAGCCACATTAGTATGTCCCCCAATTGATATGCCATGCTGGGAACAATACATTGAGGGGATCCTGGGAGAAGCTGTGACTCCACCCCCGAGCCAGACATCCTCTGGTCCATCCCTCTGTCCTGTCCCCTGCACTCCAGGCCACCCATCCAGCCCCCAGCTGCTCTCCACACATGAGGATTCCCCTGCCCTTGGCCCCATGACTGCACCATGCCAAGCAGCAGGGCTGGCAGTGGGGCAGCCGTTCCAGCCAGGCTCTGGAGGAACTGGGTGCGAGGGGGGGGCAGAAGGGAAGGGGCTTGGATTAAAGTTAGGGAGCCTGGTCAGTGGCCAACCCTGTTCACCGTGCTGCCCAAGAGTGGTTCTTGTTCTGCCCTGGCCCAGCTGATGCCCCCCTCCCCCCAGTTGCTCCAATGCTAAGAGCCGGATATGCCGACTCAGGGACTTTCCCCACGGGCTGCACAGGGGCTGGTAGGGAGCCTGTGGAGCCACAAACTGGGTGTTTGACAGCCTGGGCCAGTGGCGCTGCCTGGCATCTCCAGGAGCCTGTTGGGCCAGGGGCTTCCAGTCCCAAACTGGACACCTGCCTCCCTCATCCCTCCCCCTCTCACCCTGCCCCCATCCCCTCACAGCTCCCCTCTTCCACTCCTCATAACTTCTGCTCCTCAGCTAGGGAGAGCCACTATGCAGGCACAAGTGCTGGGGTCCAGCCATCTGATCTGGGTGTAACTCGGCGTGTGCATTGCTGCCATGCGAGTGACTGTTGTGCTTTGCAGAGTCACAGGCACAGAGCTATTCGAGATGGCAAAGCCCCATTAGCTCACGGAATCTATGGCTCTGGGGTCATGTCAGGGCGTCTCTTCTCCATATTTGCAGAATGCCTTCCCTGTGTGTGTCCAGTGCAGCTGAGATTCTTTTCTGTCTCTTTTCTCTAAGACGTAAGAAACACCTTGAGCAGGTAGGTGGCTCACACTCCTGTCATATTGCACAGCACAGGGAAAGAGCTTGGAGCTGATGTCGGCACCACATCTCCCCAGGGCTCTACAGCCAGATGTTGGATAGAAATGTCTCTGGCTCACTTAATTCTGAGGGTCTCACCCTTGCACAGCAGACTCTGGAATTCCCCATTCAGGGGCACAGTCTGACTTCAGATATTTCCTAGAGCTGTCACCTCCCTGGGGACTGGCTGCCTCAGGACTGTGGGACTGGAATATGGGTCTGTCACTGCTGGGCACACTTAGACCAGGGCAGCAGGGACCCAGAGTCTCAGTCTGGTTTCTAGTGGGCAGATTCCTTCAGCCCTTCACGTAGGAACATCCTGTCCCTCATCGCCTGGAGGCCAAAGAGTAAATTGGCCATTGAGACTCAATTCCACTTTTGTCCCCAGCTGGTCTCTCCGGGCCAGAGGTGAACAGCAGTGGGACCTTTCAGGGAAAGGTCCACCTGCCAGAGGAGATTTCCCCTAAACTGGAAGAACAAGTAAATTCTTTCTCCTAGATAATGACTGCACTGTCGGAGACTCTGAGGGAATTCAAAGGTACCTAGAAGGGATGGAGTAGGGGAAAGTTTTAGAAACTATTGAATCTGGCCTCTGAAGCCAACCCTCCCCTGCCTCAATTCCCACGTGGAGAATGACGGCCTCATCATGCTGCTCTCCTTAGAGGCACTGAGCAAACAGAGTCAACTGCTTGCAAATAGAGCCAGGGGTTTGCAAATTCTGAATCTCCCGTTGGTGTCAAGGGATCAAAATAGGTAATGTTAATGTCATGGCAATGTCTTCCCCCAGTGCAGCTCTAGGTTATGACAAGAGGTGGTTAGTGACTGAGAGAAACCAGGTGGGAGAGGATGAGAAGGGAAAAGTAAATCTCACTTTCAGTTTGTCTCCTGGGGCAGGGATGAGGCTGCAGAGATGTTGGCTCCATTGCTGGTAGGAGCCCAAGCAAGAGAGGACACGGAAGGTTTCAAACCGTTTCATACTAAACACTTGAGTGTGTTTCTGTCTGGTCTCTGATACAAGTGAAACGCAGAGTTCAGCGTGGGGACATTGTTATAAAGAGGAGAGCCTGGAATCTCACCTCTCTTATCCCTTCCCCCACTAGACACTCTGCCCTCTGCACTGGAGAGAGCAAGAGGAGAATCCCTGGGAGATTTCAGACAAGGTGAGTTTTTCATGTGGCAATTCTAAAAATGAGAAAATTCCAGCAAAATCATCTTCATTGAATTGTCATTGAAGTTACCAACCAAACCCAGTGACCACGGTGCACACAACCCTAAATTGAGATCAGTGAGGAGCCCCAGGGACACTGCAAGGGGACCTGCAGACACTTTGAGAATCACTGAACTACGAGGTGTGATGCTTAAAGGGGTGATGTTAAAGCACACAATGGACGGCATCTTCAGGCTCAGATTTCACTGGTCAGTTTCAATACGGGGTTGGTTTCAAACAATAAATAGACTGAAAGGCTGAGAGCTGACTGGCTTCCATGGTATCAGTTTGTTCATGGTGAGAAACTGCTGGATATGCAAGGGCTCTTCAGTTTAGTGCAGGCCTGGGCAAAATACAGCCCATGGGCCGGATCTAGCTCACCAGGCCATCACATCCGGCCCTCTGATGCTTGGCGAGCTATGGGCTAGTTCCGTGGTTGCCACTTCCCACCTGCAAGCCACTCAGAAAGTGAAGGTGAGCCCAGAGATAAAGCAGGAAGGCATCCACTCCCAGGCCAGAAAGGAAGCACTGTGCCTTCTCCCCTCTGGCTCATAGTTATTCAAACACCCACATGGCCCCACAGCCTGTGCGAGGGTTGGGCAGTCTTCCTGTCTGCTTCAGAGAGGTGCTAGGCTGCTGGTCGGGAGTCACTCAGGTAAGTCTCCTAGGCAAAGCCTGCCTCTGGCACCCCAACCTCTCTCTTCCCCTCCTAATTCTCTGCCCCACACTCCTGCCCCCAACTCCACGTACCCAAACTCTTTGTTCTCTTCCTGCATCCAAATATGCAAGGAGCTCTTCATGGTCAGAAACCCTCAGCCCCTTATTTGTCCACTCAGCCACTTCTCTAAATTAACCTTACTTTAAATATCTCATGAGTAGTTGGTTAATCCAGTGCCCCAGATCACACCTGCTTTTTTCATCCAAACTCCTTCCCAGACCCCTCTTTCCCTCCTGCATCCCAAACCCTCACCCAAAACTTCCTTCTTCTCCCAGTGTCCATCCCATTCACTGTATTTCCTGCTTAATGTCTTGGAAGAGTGCAGCTCTCAACCACTTTCCAAAATCTTGGCGTGCCCCCCCACATCAAAATGAATTGCCCACCCCTGGTCTAGTGGATACAGTTCAGTGAGAGTCAATAACTGAAAGATGCAGCCAGAGAATTTCAGGCTAGAAAGGAGGCACAAATATTTGATGGGTAAGAGGATTCGCTGCTGAAACCAATCAGCAAAGAACTGGTGGGTTCTCCCATCTCTTGATGTCTTCCAGTCAGCACTGGGCAACTTTCTAGAAAACATGCTGTGGGGGAACAGAGCTTTGTGCCTGGGTAGCTGGGCTACGTATAATGGCTTGTGCCGCAGAGGGGACAGACTGCATGGCTCGGGATATTTTCTGATGCCATGAATCCATGAATTTTAAGGTCTTATCTTGCAAACACTCAGCACACGTGTTTAATAATATGCATCTGAATACTCATATTAACTTCACTTCCTCTCTGTTGTGGAGAGAGTTTATAAAGTCTGTGTCAGATGAGAGAACCAAAATTTGGGCTGCAAATCAATTCATGAAGACTAAGGATTATAAATACTGCAGCCCAAATTAAATTAAACCTATGTCCATGTTCAGGCAGATGAATATGTGACTTGTTAGCAGAAACACTGGGTGCTGAGAACTGAATCTCCATTGTTGCAGGCAAAGTAATATAACTCAAGCCAGGTATTGAGAGAAATAAATACGGCTTTCGGATCTAACTCGTGTGTGGTGTTTATGGAATATCTAGACTCAGCGTTTGCCTGAAACGGGAGAGCCCAGCATGTTTTTCACCGGGGACAGAGTCTGGGCAGAATTGGGGTGTGGAAAGGATTAAAGCCCTTTTTGAAATGTCTCCAATTCCCCTTTTCCCCCTGCCAGGCTGCAGAACACCCATGTCTGTCTCCAGCTCAGCCCCTGGCCTGCAGAGCCAGGGACAGGAAATGGCCGTGGCGGAGCCTGTGAGCTTCGAGGAGGTGGTTGTGTATTTCTCTGAGGAGGAATGGGCTCTGCTGGACCCGGGCCAGAGAGCCCTCTACAGCGATGTGATGCAGGAGAATTACGAAGCTGTGAGCTGGCTGGGTGAGGATTCCTGTCCCCTTGCGTAACAGAAGCTGGGTGGGCTCTGGAGCAGCTGGGTTGGGTTTGGTTCAGGGTCCTTCATTGCCCGAACCCCCAATATTAGCAGTATCTGCCCCAGTAATCCTGGCTCCTGTGTGAGAGGAGGTTCAGTGACATAATAGCGGTGCTGCTCTTCCCACAGCCAAGGTCTCATTGTGGTTCCCACCATCTTGCCCATGTTGTGCCTTGGCCGGAGTGTCAGTGGAAGGGCCCAGGCAGGAATGGCAGGGACCAGAGTTGTGGGGCTGGGTGCAGCTGCTCTTAGCATCTGTAGGGTTCCCTTGTGCTATTGTGCTGAGCCCCTGGAAGGAAGGCGCCAACTCAGAGTCCTTCCTTGCCTCTGGTAGATTCTGTGCAAGCCAGAGAGGCACCAAATGGCAGGCCCGATTGGCCACAAGAGGAGGGCTGCTGCTACTGGCAGAGTAGAATCAAAGCTGCAGAAGGGGAGTTGAGCTGCAGGAGCATCTACAAGCAGCAGAGAAGCAGCCCATCCTGTCTCCACCTTGGCTGGCCACAGGAACAGGCCGGCACTGCCCTGGCTGTCTGCAGGACTGACAGCTGTTGTGGGCAGCTGACAGGGCCCACCATGGCACAGTCAGTCAGGATCAGGAGTGTGGACCATAGGCAGGGCCTGAAGTGGCCAGCCAAGGATTCATTTTCTTGATCAGACAATTTCCCTGCCTCCTTCTGGCTCAAGTAGAGCATCTGAGCCCAAGAGCAGGGAAAGTCCAGCCCCCAGCCAAGAGCTTTGTGGGCAGAGCCCATAGGGCTCTAGAGCTCTGCTGGATCCTTTCCCTCCCAGCCCTAGAGACCTGACATGTGTCAGCTCAAATATGAGTCCTGGCTAGGGGTGTCTGTCAGTCCTGAAAGTCCTAGAGCTCTCCCCTTATGAGCAGTGTGTTCCTGCCCTGCCCAAGTATGGAACAGGCCCTAAGGGAGACTGAGTTGTATCCTGCAGAGTGCAGCAGAGCGCTCAGTTCCCCATGGGAGTCAGCTGGGCTATTCCAATATGGTGGTGGGGCAGGGGAAGGATGGAATTATCGTGTCCAGGGATCTTGTATCAGCCAGAGACCAGTCTCTGGAAGGTGGGGAAGGAGCCTCTCTGGGTAGGAGACTCAGATCCTGGCTTTGGAAGCAGGAATGGCACAGACCTTAATGAACAAGATCAGCAGTTGGTTAATTGCTCCCTGAATAGGATTTCCAGTCTCTAAAGCTCATGTGCTCTCCTGGATGAAGCAAAGGGAAGAGCTGCAGATCCCGGATCTCCAAGGCTGTGAGGAAGGGGAGATCATCAGTGATACCCACACAGGTGAGAAATCAGCTAAACTGACTCAAACCAATTTCTGTGTTCTCATAGCAGATTTTGGTTGTGTGTTTTCATCAAGTCTGACTGGCCCTTCAGCCTGTCATCTACTCCAGTCTGAGACTGCCAGATGGGGAAATAGTTATGGGGGAGCAGGGTGAACTCGGCTCATGATTATTGAATCTTTCCGGTCATTCTTTGGGTTTCTCCCCCATTTTCTATTCACCATTCAGAATTTTTATTTCAGCTCAGCACATTGAATCATAGAATTATAGGACTGGAAGGGACCTCGAGAGGTCATCGAGTCCAGCCCCCCGCCCTCAAGGCAGGACCAAGCTCCACCTACACCATCCCTGACAGATGTCTATCTAACCTGTTCTTAAATATCTCCAGAGAGGGAGATTCCACCACCTCCCTTGGCAATTTATTCCAATATTTGACCACCCTGACAGTTAGGAATTTTCTCCTAATGTCCAATCTAAACCTCCCTTGCTGCACTTTAAGCCCATTACTCCTTGTCCTGTCCTCAGAAACCAAGAGAAACAAATTTTCTCCTTCCTCCTTGTGACACCCTTTTAGATATTTGAAAACAGCTATCATGTCCCCCCTTAATCTTCTTTTTTCCAAACTAAACAAGCCCAGTTCATGAAGCCTGGCTTCATAGGTCATGTTCTCTAGACCTTTAATCATTCTTGTCGCTCTTCTCTGTACCCTTTCCAATTTCTCCACATCTTTCTTGAAATGTGGCGCCCAGAACTGGACACAGTACTCCAGCTGAGGCCTAACTAGTGCAGAGTAGAGCGGCAGAATGACTTCACGAGTTTTGCTTACAACACACCTGTTCGTATAACCTAATGACTCCTGTGTGGTTCCTCTCTCCATCCCAGCAGGTGATGAGATGCTGAATGAGAACAGTGAGAGGAGTCTTCAGGAGGAAGGACCTGAGCAAATGGCTCCATGTGGGGTGTTAGTGGAAAGATCTGAAGGGCATGTTTCTCAGAGTCCTGAGCAAGGAGAGACTTGTGACAGTCAGCGTAGTCTACAAAGACAGCAGGGAAACCATCCAGGAGCAGGACAGGATAAATCCAGTCACAGGAGCAGAAGGTTGAAAACAAACACAAAAACTGTTCAAAAGAAAATCCCCCATCAACATTCACCTTGTTCTTCCAGTGACTGTGCAACTCTTATTAAACATGAAAGAGCCCACTCAGAAGAGAAACCCTTCAGCTGCTCTGACTGTGGGAAAAGCTTCAGTCGGAGATCACACCTTGTTAGACATAGGAGAGTTCACACGGGAGAAAAACCCTTCAGCTGCCCTGACTGTGGGAAAAGCTTCAGGCACAGGTCAAACCTTGTTAGACATAGGAGAACCCACACAGGAGAGAAACCTTTCAGCTGCTCTGACTGTGGGAAAAGCTTCAGTCAGTGTTCACACCTTGTCCTCCATAGGAGAGTCCACACAAGAGAGAAACCCTTCAGCTGCTCTGACTGTGGGAAAAGCTTCAGTCAGAACTCAACCCTTGTTATCCATAGGAGAGTCCACACAGGAGAGAAACCCTTCAGCTGCTCTGACTGTAGGAAAAGCTTCAGGCACAGTTCACACCTTGTTAGACATAGGATAACCCACACAGGAGAGAAACCTTTCAGCTGCTCTGACTGTGGGAAAAGCTTCAGTCGATGGTCACAGCTTATTAGCCATAGGAGAGCCCACACAGAAGAGAAACCCTTCAGCTGCTCTGACTGTGGGGAAAGATTCAGTCAGACCTCAGCCCTTTTTATCCATAGGAGAGCCCACACAAGAGAGAAACCCTTCAGCTGCTCTGACTGTGGGAAAAGCTTCAGTCAGAACTCAACCCTTGTTATCCATAGGAGAGTCCACACAGGAGAGAAACCCTTCAGCTGCTCTGACTGTGGGAAAAGCTTCAGTCAGAGGTCAAACCTTGTTATCCATAGGAGAGTCCACACAGGAGAGAAACCCTTCAGCTGCTCTGACTGTGGGAAAAGCTTCAGTCGGCAGTCATACCTTGTTACCCATAGGAGAGCCCACACAGGAGAGAGACCCTTCAGCTGCTCTGACTGTGGGAAAAGATTCAATGACCGGTCACAGCTTGTTATCCATAGGAGAGTTCACACAGGAGAGAAACCCTTCGGTTGCTCTGACTGTGGGAAAAGCTTCAGTCGGCGGTCATACCTTGTTATCCATAGGAGAGCCCACACAGGAGAGAAACCCTTCAGCTGCTCTGACTGTGGGAAAAGCTTCAGTCAGACCTCAGCCCTTGTTGTCCATAGGAGGGCCCACACAGGGGAGAAACCCTTCAGCTGCTCTGATTGTGGGAAAAGCTTCAGTCAGACCTCAACCCTTGTTAGACATAGGAAAACCCATGCAGAAGAAGCTATTCACCTGTTCTCACTGTAGGAAATGCTGCAGTCAGAAGTCACACCTTGTTATCCATGAGAACTCTAACAGAAGAGAAATCCTTTAACTGCTCTGACTTTGGGAAATGCTATAGTGAGAGTTCAAGTCTTGTTGCATATAGTTGAACCCACATAGGTGAGAAACCGTATAGTGGTGGTGAGCAAAATTTTTCTCTGTTGACAGAATGCAGCCTACCTAAGGCTTTGATCCTGTTCACAAGGCAGTGCCAGGCCCCACCTCCAAATGAAGATGTACTGAGGGGGAAAGAGTTTAGCCCAACCCCTTTTTCATGCTTTTTAACCACTAGAGAGGAGGCAGCGCTAGGCTGAGTCTTTGCTATACAACCTGAGGCCGGCACTAGAGGCACTGCTGGCACTGCACTGCTGGCCTCAAGGGCCGCATGGCCATGTCAGGTGTGCCTCTGGGGCTGGTCCTGGGCTGCATGGCTGCAGCAGCAACACCTCCAGCCCTGGACTGAATGGGTGCAGTAGTGGTGCCTCTGGTGTGCGGGGCTGGCCCTAGTCTGTGTGGCTGCTGCTGCAGCAGCAGAGCCTCCCTCCAGGGTGACCAGGACAGTGTGACTGGAGATGTTGCTGCAAGGGGGCCCAAAGCCAGGTAATATTTGCTGACCTTCCCAGACACTTCCTCCCAATCACCTCAATTCCTTTTCCGCCAGCACCCCCAGCTTACACTGACACCCTCCTTTTTTCTTTTTCTTGCACCCTTTCTGCTGGCCACACATTGCATCTTCCCCCTGGCCAGACACCTGCCTGCTTCTGCATCCCAGATCCTTCCTTAAGACCCCAACCCTTTCTTGAGGCCCCATCACATTATTGGATTTTAATGTGAGCATACAGATAACTGCTGTGATCACGGGGAACTGTTTGCCCCAAATTTGGTACAAAGTGGGCCGTTTGAGGTGTCAAACGAAAGCTGATATTGTGCTGATTCTGTGTATGGTATTTGTGTACTTGTTTGGAGTTTGTATGGGGAGTTATGGCTATGGGCTCTGTTGATGCTGTGTATGGACAGCCCCCCAATTGCCCCCTCTCCCCAGATGGCAGCCTGCGGCAAGTGCAGCCGTTCTGATGGCCGAGTGCTGTGATGTGCCCAGTGTGGGTACTCCGGGCAATCCAAGCCAGGACTGCTTTGCAAGCGGGACACCCCTGAGAACTGTCTGTCTGGGGTGGAGGTCGGGACACTTTAAGCACACCCCTCGGCTAGCCTGAGACAGCATCTTCACGGTCTAAGTCCTCCTCTGATGCCCTGCTGGCACTGCTTCCGGCCATCCTTAAGCCTGGTTCAGGGTCCACTTAATGTGGACATTCTAGTTTGAATTATCAAAACGCTAATTCAAACTAGTTTTTTAGTCGAGATCTGTTAGTTCGAATTAGCTTAGTTCGAATTAACTAATTCGAACTAAGTTAGTTCGAATTAACGTAGTGTAGACGTACCCTTTTAAATTAACTAAAATATTTATGTCCAATACATACTGTGGAGGTAGGCCTCACTAGCCTGGCCAAAGACTGAACTGTACGCAGTGTATCCTGCGTCAGAAGTGAACTTCCTAAGCAAGTTGAGCAGGAAACCACAATGCTGTTAAACAAACAAACAAAAAATCGCACTGCTTGCACTTTATCGGGTCAAGCAGATGTTACCATCTAAGAGTAAAGTGCCTTACTTCCTTTTTTCTCTGTAAATTTCCACTGTGACTTTGTAAGAAGGTATAAATATCTCAGATGTTTGAGTATGAGGAGAGGCTTGTATCGGTAAGGGGTAACTCCCTGCCATCTGCAACACCACCACCCCCAGCTGGGATATCAAAATGGTTTTGTCTGATCTGAACCGTAAACCTAGGGTGTGTTTATTCCACGACAATTCTGATGCCGTGACTCAGATCCACACATCCTGCTTTTCGTTCGGGAAAAACCATGGGCCACTCCCTACCTAACTCCAGGCACCACAAGCAAGGTGAGGGGCCTTTTAAATCCCTTCTTTGAGAATCAGTAGAGGGCTTCTGGTTGGCTTCAGGTGCTTGGTGGAATTGCTGGATCCGAACCTTTAAACTCAGGTCAGTACAAAATCAGTGTGCCTGCTTAAAAAAAACCCACAGTTCTGTCAGGAGTTTGGAAATAAGAAAGTTCTGATGGGAGAGTCTGGTATATAAGTCAAGTTGTTAAATCATGCGTTTTTTGAGTGTGTGAATGTATCTGACTGGGGCATCCATCAGCCACAATTGTAGACAGTTGTGAAAGCAACGTGGCTTCCTTACCTTTGCTGTTTTCCCCATCTACTATAGCTGTTCTGTAAATGTACTTCTTTGTGCTTTCCTTTACCCTCCTCCTTGACTATTGTCAAGTGTTATGCACACTTGGCCCCTTCTGATGAAGTTACCTATAAAAATGCCTTTGCTGATCAATCAGCAAAGAATGCAGCACTTTCTGGCCCTCAGGCTCCTAAACATGTTCTTGTCTGCCCTTCTGTAGCCCAGCCTATGTAGGCGTCCCTCACAGAACTGACTGGGCTACAAGGTAAGGCACCTGAGACTGAAAAAGCAGACTGGCTGCGGCGGGGCTTCTTGTTGCACCCCAACTCGCTCCGGCCACCTGGTTGTGCCTCAAACCCTCCTACTCTACCTTTGCACGTGTGCCCCACTCGGTGGCCCACATGAACACAGGGGGGATGATTGCCACGGTGCAGCAGGATTGGTTCACCCCACATTTCCTTGCTGTGGTGGCACAGTACTGCAGTACTTTCTCTATCTGTTTAGCTCATAACATTGGACAAAGGGTAAAAACTAAAATTGCAGCACACCCCTCACTGTGGGGACCCTTTGTGAATTTACAAATGGATTTTGTATAAATGCCTAAATCTTGTGGATATGAGTACATTCTTGTGATCATTAATATGTTTTCGGGATGGTTAGAAGCTTATCCTTATAAACATGCTGATGCTACTATGGTTGCCAAGAAACTCTTCAGAGAATTAATCCCCCAGTTCGGAGTGCCTCTTTCTTTAGACAGTAACCGGGGAACTCATTTCACAGGACAAGTAGTTCAAAAGGTATGTGCTGCTCTAGGAATCCAACAGCATTTACACTGTGCATACCATCCACAGTCCAGTGGAGCGGTAGAAAGAAAAAACTCTGACCTAAAGACCAAATTAGCTAAAATCTGTGAGGACTCTGACCTTAATTGGCCAGATGCATTACCTTTGGCCTTATTGTATATCGGGGTACAGGGAATTGGAAACGTGCTATCTCCCCACAAAATTTTAACCAGTAGACCTATGAGATTATTACACACCCCGCTTAGAGCACCGCATTAATTTGATCTACATATAATAGATGATGTTATGTTAAGTTACTGTAAAGCCTTAATGAAATGTGTAGGGTCTATTCACACTCATGCCAAGGAAGCCCTTCTTGAACTTGTATCGGAGCCGTGTCATCCTTTAGAGCCTGGAGACTGGCTCTGCATCAAGGCACACCAGCAGAAAAATGCCCTCCAGCCTCGCTGGAAAGGGCCTTACAAAGTCCCACTCACACTGCTGTAAAATGTGAAGGACTCCAGAGCTGGGTACACACATCGCACTGCAAAAAGGTACCTCCTCCAGCTGATCTACATCCGTTCTCAGCTACTGCACCTCCAGTTGCAGCAGAATGAGTTACACATTCTACAGAAACAGAGTCTCCACGATATAACTTACGATCACGAAGGAAAGAGGACTTAATAATCCTCACGACTGAATTGTTTGGTACAAGATTTGTCGTTTTCATGATTCTGGGAGTTATTGGAGTTTATTGGATATATATATATATATATATATATTCCACACGCAGGGCCAGGTAGGCAGGCAGAGCTTCAGAGTCTGAATGCGTGGATGAGACAATGGTGTAGGGAAGAGGGGTTTGGATTTATTAGGAACTGGGGACACTTTTGGGAGAGGGGGAGCCTATACAGGAAGGATGGGCTCCATCTAAACCAGGGTGGAAGCAGACTGCTGGCACTAAACATTAAAAAGACCGTAGAGCAGTTTTTAAACTAGGAGATGGGGGAAAGCCGATTGGTGCGGAGATGCATGTAAATCGGATGGAGACTACTCTTAGAGGAGAATCCATTGATAGAGATTCTCTAAGCTGTAGTCAGAAAGAAAGGAGGGGAGAGGACAAACCATGGGCCAGAGTAGACAAACAACTGCATATAAAGGAATCCAATGCATCAGAGAAGGGCAGACAAATAAGCAGTGGCAAATTTTTAAAGTGCTGCTACACAAATGCTAGGAGTCTGACTAATAAGATGGGTGAACTAGAGTACCTTGTATTAAAGGAGGAGATTGACATAATAGGCATCACTGAAACCTGGTGGAATGAGGAAAATCTGTGGGGGACAATCATACTGGGATATAAAATATATCAGAAGGCTAGAGCAGGCCGGGTGGGTGGTGGAGTCGCACTGTATGTGAAATATGGGGATAATTCAGTCTTCACGGCTGTGGGCGATAGGAAGATTCCCAAATCTGTACCGTACTTTGTGGGTGATGAATCTGAGGGACTGTCCCGGATTGAAGTGTCATCAGAGGAGGTTTTGGAACAAATAGAAAAACTTAATGTTAACAAATCTCCGGGATTAGATGGCATTCATCCAAGGGTTCTAAAAGAACTCAAATAGGAAATTGCTGAACTATTATCTGTGGTTTGTAACCTATCCTTTAAATCGGTTTCCGTACCTGATGACTGGAAGGTAGCTACTGTGACACCAATATTTAAAAAGGGCTCTAGAGGTGATCCTGGCAATTACAGACCGATAAGTCTAACTTCAGTACCGGGCGAATTAGTCAAAACAATAGTAAAGAATAAAATAGTAAAGAATAAAATTGGGGCACGTAGAAGAACATAATTTGGGCAAAAGTCAACATGGTTTCTGTAAAGGGAAATCATGTCTTAGTAATCTATTAGAGTTCTTTGGAGGGGTTAACAAACATGCAGACAAGGGGGATCCAGTAGATATAGTAAACAGGCAGTCCCCGGGTTACGTACAAGATAGGGACTGTAGGTTTGTTCTTAAGTTGAATCTGTATGTAAGTCGGAACTGGCGTCAGCCGCTGCTGAAACTGATCAGTTTCAACAGCGACTGAATCTGGACGCCAGTTCTGACTTACATACGGATTCAACTTAAGAAACCCAGGCGTCCCCAAGTCAGCTGCTGCTGAAACTGATCAGCGGCTGATTCCAGGAAGCCCGGGGCACAGCACAGCTAGGGATGTTATCCACCCAAAGAGTTTCCCAGCTTCTCCATGTCCTCAAATCCCATCAGGCAAACTGCCCCATGGGCTTCACCCGCACCATGCTCAGGGCCTGGGGATTTTCTGTCAGACCAAATAATTACCCCCCACTGCTCTGGAGTCTCTGCCTCTCATGGGCCTTCTCATCCTCAGGCTCCGCTTTGTCTCCAGACAGACACAGACACTGCTCTGCAACAGCCACCTCCCTCTGGCTGTCACTCCTGGGCCTTCTAGACCCTTGCTTCTGACTTTGGATACCTGGGCTTTTAGCACTCAGATCTTCACCTAACACCAGTGATGAGTAGGATGGGGTCTGAACAGTTTTTGTAGACAGAGACAGCCACTAAGGGTACATCTAGACTACCGCGTTTTGTCGACGGACGTTTTGTCGACAGTCGACAAAACTTCCTTCGACAAAGAGCGTCCAGACACATTGAGTACTGTCGACAAAGCAAGCTGCTTTGTCGACAGAACTCCGTAGTCTGGACGCAATGTTACAGGCAATAACACCTTCTGTCGACAGAGTTCTGTCGACAGAAGGTGTTATGCCTCGTAAAATGAGGTATACCAGCGTCGACAAGACTGCTGAGTTCTGTCGACATTATGTCAACAGAACTCAGCGGTAGTCTAGACACACCCTAAGGGTCCTTGCTAACTCTCTCAGAGCACAAAGTTTCTTGTCAGTTACAGCAAACTCACCCAACATGGGACTTGAACCAGCAAACCTCAGTTCAAGAGATCAGTGCTTTACCTATTAGACTACTGGGGCACAAAAAAAACACTTCCAGAGACAGAAATTCACCCTTCTAAATGTCCCTTCTTCAACTTTTAGCTCCTGATTAAGCACATTTGAAGAAGCCAGATACACAAGAAGGGCCAATCGGCCCCTCTGAAAATCAGCTTTCCATGGGTGTCGGTAGCTGACTCCGAGTCATGAGCCTTGACATCTCGTCTCTCTCCTGAAACCAGGGAAGTGTCTACCACTGCTGAGCCTCATCAGGGAGCCATGCTGGCGCTCACACTGCGCTTGGGTAAGGAAGAGGATCAAACGGTGGCTGGGGCTGGGTGGGGAATGGCCGGTTGTTACTGAAGGGGAAGGATAAAACACAGCCACATTTCCGAGGGTGCGGGAGGCCGGCCTGGCGATGCCATGGGACGGCCCTGGGGGAGCTCTGCAATGTGACCCTTGCTCCCAAAGCTGCAAGTGCAGAATTCCCCTTGATAAGCGCGAGAGGCTCCGACCGGCCTGGTCTGAATCGGGCTGGATGGCCCCACTGCTGGAGTGTCAGAGCCAGACACTAGAGTTACAGGCATGTTACAGAGAGGTCCTGTCACAAGCTCCCTGTCACTCCCATCATGCAACAAGGGCAGGTCCAGCCTCTTCTGTAAAAGCTGCTCTGGAAATTATATAAAAGTGACTGTGGTGGGATTTGAACCCAAAACCTTTGAATAATTGGGTGGGTTCATTCCAAGCACCGCTGCTTAGATAGCTAACATGCTTACCATTGTACCACAGAGCCCCAAAGTTCAGCTAGCTCCTCATCCTCTCCCTCTGCTTTGCAACAGGGCAATTGCTGGGGTAGAAGAAAGGGAAAAGCTGAGCCAGAGGAACACACACTCAGACCCCCCCATACCCAGTCTCCTGCCCAGAGCCTCAGCTGTGGCTTAACCCTGGTTCCAGAGACAAGAGGCCAATGCAAACAGCCCCATGGCAGCAAGTGAGTCAGCACATCGGTGGGTGCGGAAGGGAGCTGGGGGCAGATCTTGGCTCTAACTCACTGAGTGACCTTGGCCTGTTCAGTGAATCTCTCCCTGGCTCTATGGCCCCACAGGAGGGCCTCTGGCCTAACAATGTAGCACCCTGAGCAACCTCTGATGCTCCCTGCTTGAGGCCCAGAACCAGCCCTGAGTGAGGGGGGCAGGGAGAGTAGCTCACACATTCCAAGGGGCTGGCCAGGGGCAGGACATGAGCCTGCAAGGCAGCAGTGGGTGTATGGAGCTGGGGGCAGAGCTGGGCTCTAACTCACTAGGGGTGCATCCCATTGCTCAAAATAAGCAATGCAATTGTGTAGCTTATTTTGAGTCAATTTTGAAATAGCTTATTTTGTAATTTGGTGCTCGCGACACAGCACTTATTTTCAAATAAATCGCTATTCCAAAACGCCCCTCGCTCCTCGTGCCATGAGGTTTGCAGGGATGTCGGAATAGCGAGCCCATTATAGTTTGAAACAAGGGGCTTGCTCTTAAGACGCATCTGTGTGATATGAGCACCACGTCCTAAACATCCGAGCTAGCCGGCCCACAGGTGTCAGTCCCACAAGTGGCCCTTTCAGAAAGGCGCCTTGGGCAGCCCCAGAGATGTTGTGGGCTCTGGAACAAGGAGGGCTGGGCAGGAGCAGGTATTGCAGGTAGGGGAGTTTAGCTGCTTTCTCATTTCCAGGGCGCAGCTTTTACAGAACAGGCAATCCTTAGGGTGAAACTGGGTTGGCTTGAGTCCAGACAGTTCCCAGCAGACCCCAGTGAGGATGGAGGGAAGGGCTGGATCTTGCGGTTGGGGCTGGGAGTTGTTCTGAAAGGCTTCAGGTGCCATTAGATCATTTTATCCCTCCCTGTCTCCTACCAGTGCTGAGCAACACTCAGGTATCACATATGACATCACAATGCCCCGATGCACATGGCTTGACACCCCCTCCTGGAGCAGCAGCGGGCTGGGAGGGCGGCGCGCTGGGATGGAACAGGCTGTCAAGCCTCTTTGGCTCCTGCCATCTGCTGCTACATGGCACCAAATTTTGGAAAACCCTGTTCTCTGGACACGTCCCTTCTACCTCGTAGAAAGAGTGTCCTCTTCAGTCTGGACGTGGCACTGAAAGAAGTAGAAGGGGATTGACAGGGGATGGGGAGAGTGTCTCAGGGGTTTTTTGCTCTGGTTAAAGGTGTGGCCAAAACACAGGCCTTGTTATAAGCAGAATTTGAACCTGCGCAGGGAAACCCTATTGGATTTCTAGTCCAACACCTTAACCACTCAGCCATCACAGCTGTGAGCTCAGCAGTGCCTGGGCACCAGCAAACAAAAGATCTGAGGGCCACATAGTCGTTCCCTTCGGTGGGGCCCTGTTAGTCTGTAGCTGTGACAGGTGAAAAACCAACAAATGGTCCTAGAATGAGAGAATCCTGCCTTGTGTCCGTGTTCGCTGTCCCAGAGAGCGGACCCATGGCTAAGCTGGCCAAGGTACCTGCCAGGTCCGGGGGAGGTGAGGGAGGCAGCCCCTAGTGGTGCCTGGCCAATGTGTCTGCTCCTCCCACCATCCCTCCTTATGTAGCTGGAGTCGGCTTCCTGCAGTTGAGCTTGGCCATGGCCTCACAGCAGGAAGCCAAAGGCAGCAAGAGCAGATTTCTGGCCGCTAGTCAGGTGCTCTCTGGTCTTAGTTGGACTCACTAAATCGAACTCCAGAAGGTTGACCGCAGCCCTTCCTCCCCAGCTGGGTGTGGTTCTTGTTCTTCTGCACAGCCCAGCCCACGGAGAGCAATGACCTGCCCATGGGCATCTAAATCACACCCTTGTTGAATTGCTGGAAATGCAAACTAGACACACAGCGGGTTTGAGCTGGTTCCAGCTGAGGAACAGGTTTGCCTGGTTTATGTGTATTGGTGCCAGAAAACATTAATGGTTTGTATTCATTTAAAGAGTCCACATACAACAGAATTCCAGGAGGCAGTAGAACTGGAGAGGTAAATGTTTATTGAAGGAAGATTTCCTAAGGGGGCACTTGGATTTGAACCAAGGACCACTTGATCTGCAGTCAAACACTCTGCCACTGAGCTACTCCCCCACACAAAACACATACCTGCAGCCCGTGTTGGGCACTGGGCAGGGAACACAAGGCTTTTGTGTAACACACATCTCAGGTGGGATGGACCCTCACTGAGCCCAGACTGTGATGGACCCTAACGAGGAATTTGTCCTGAACGCAGCAGAGCTGGGGCAGGACAGAGGTTCTGTCTACACAGAAAAGTTATTTTGGAATATGGCCATTTAGAATAACAATGCCAAAGTCTGTGCAGCAATTCTGTTAATGTGAAATAATCTGAAGTATTAGATGGCTTATTCCAACTTCTGTAAACCTCATTCTACAAAGAATAATACCTATTCCCAATTAGCTATTTCAGAATAATGCTTGTGGAGATGCTCCACTTCCGCTATTTCAAAATGGCCCCTCCCTAGGCCCATTCTAAGTTATTTCTACCAGGGCTCTAAATCGAGATAACTCGTCTACATTAGCGGAGCCTGACTCGGACTCATTCTGAAGTTTCCCTGCAGTGTAGACGTGCTATTTTGAAATCACTGTTCAAGAATAGCTTATTCCAAAATAAATGTGCCGTGGAGATGTAGCCAGAGAGTCCTGAGAGATGAAACTGTTGGGCTATGTCTACACTCGCGGCTTCTTGCGCGAGTAATATGCAAATGAGGCTAAGCATGGAATCTAGCTGACCCTCATTTGCATACCTAATGAGCCACCATTTTTTTCAGAAGAGGCTCTTGCGCAAGAAGGAGCGTCTACACTGCCCCTCTTGTGCAAGAAAAACCCTCTTACGCAATGCTGTTCTTCCTGAAAAGTAATAGATGTAACTCCTTCTTGGGCAAAAGCCTCTTCTGAAAAAAATGGTGTCTCATTAGGTATGCAAATGAGGCTTGGAGATATTCCATGCTTAGCCTCATTTGCATATTACTCGCGCAAGAAGCTGCGAGTGTAGACATAGCCTTGGTGGGAAGCCAAGAGAGCAGAGGCCAGCCTGAGACCTGACTATCCCAGGTCCCCAGCAGAAGCTGTATATGTAGGTCCCATGGTGTAAGAGGCAGCACTCAGGACTTTGAATCCTGCAATCTGAGTTCAAGTCTCAGTGGGACCTGCTGGGCTGGCTGCTGTGAGCTCCTTGTGCTCTGTGGGTTTTACATTCCTTGTCCTGAGGTTCCCCAGAGGCAGTTTTACTCCTGTGCTGGGTGTGTGAGGCCCAATGGAGCTTGGTCCCCAGACTGATCAGACTTGTGGTCAGGTGCCTGATGCTCTCCCAGCTGTTGGTCAGGTCACCTGCTCAGCCCATGCTGGACGCAACCAGACAGTATGAGCTGAACAGAGGGTCTCTGGGGGGGTTGTATATTTGGGGAAGGGTCCTGAGTCCTGACTCCTGGGCAGCAGGAAAGGGGCTGGCCCCTCAACACCAGGGCATAGGCAGAAGAAGATGGGAGCGAATCCTGCTACCTCTGTCAGGGCTTGGCCCAGGAGGGCAGGAGTCTAGCAGCTTTTCACCCCAGCTTCCCTGAGAACAAGAGGTGGAGTGTACACAAGGAGCATCCCCCTCCCCTGCAGAGCAGGGTGTTAGAAAGAGCCAGGAACAGAACAGTCAGACAAGTCCCCTCCCTTGAAATGTGTTTCTGTGGTGTTGTGGTTATCACGTTTGCCTAGCATGCAAAAGGTCCCCGGTTCAAAGCCAGGTAGAAACAGAAGCTCTTCTCTTATTGCGGTGCCCAGGTAACTGCAGCTGCTGCTGACCAGCCTGTTGATGAGCCCAACGCTCATGTGACAGACGGGGAGGGGGGAAACCTCAGCTGATAATGCCCCTGGGTGCCAACCTGGGGAAGCCAGATAAATTAGGCCAGGCAGCTGCTTGTGCCTTGGCCTCCCCTGCCCTGGGAGGCTGGTGCATTGGGCCGGCTCTGCCTGCTGCCTGCCTTGCGTGAAAATAAGGGGTAAGAGCTGAGCCACAGTTGGAGAATGTGGGCATCGATCCCACTGCCTCTCGCATGCTAAGCAAGCGCTCTACCACTTGAGCTAATTCCCCTGCTGCATTTACAGTGGCCTTCTTGGAGGCACGTCCCTTCTCCACAGGGACGTCTGTCATCTAGGTCAGTTAGTCGTGGGAAAGGAGAAGGCTCCGAAAAGGCCTCAAGGGCAGATCTCGAGGAGACTCCCTGCAGCAAAGCCATGGGGGGGCTCTGAGATGGCCCCTGCCCTGCAGCCTGTCCCACCTGGCTATTGTCATGGACTCTCTGTGAGGTCATCACCTCCCAACCTCCTTTAGCCAATAAGCTGAGGGGCTGCAAAAGGCCCTTATGATGTCACTGCCACACCCACCCCTGCCCTCCAGGGCTAATGTCCTGCCCCAGGCAGCCCCTTTGCATGGCTGAGCTGCTCCCAGGGGTGAAAGTGACACATTTCTCACAGGGACTGTTCTACTGGGCACCACCCCTTGGGCGGGGGGAGGCTCAAGGCAGGAAGTTGGGGGAGGGGTTGTGATAGGACAGTACCTGTAAGAAATTAAAATGTGGAGTGTGGGAGGCTCAAGGCAGGGATTTGGGGAGTGTGTGAGAGTGGGGGGGGGCTCAGGGCAGGGGTGAGGATGTGGGAGGGTAGAGAAGTCAGGGCACAGGATCTGGGATATGGGGGAGGCTTGGGGCTGGGACTGTGTGTGTGTGTCGAGGGGATCCCTCTGCTCTGTGCTCCCTGAGGCCCTTTAACACACATGGACTGACCTGGGTGCAGGCCAATGAGGGGGGTTTCAGTGAAGCTACATGTAAATGGATCCCTCTAGCAATCCCTGCCAGCCACACGCACAGGGGGAGGGACTTTAGCCAAGGAAGCAGAAGCAGCCAATCTGAGGGAGGTTTAGAAGCAAAGGTGGGCTGCTGCCAGGATGGATGAGGGGATATGACAGGGCACGAGCATGACAAGGGGAGCAGAGAGGGCCCTGCTGCACCGAGAGACATGCCAAAGCCTAGGATTGAACCAGAGAACCAGAGATAACCAGTACGCCACAGCCACACCTGCTAAGGCTTCTTCTGCTGGATTTCAACTGGGACAAATAGTCTGTTACTAACCCTTGGTGAAGGCTTTGGGGGAAGAGGCCGAGCAAGAGCAGGGAACACGATGACCTCCCCGCCCCCACTACTTCTCTAGACCTTGTTAGGACCAGTCACTATCTGGCGTGAGTGAGGGGCCATCCCACCTGAGATGTGTGTTACACAAAAGCCTCTTGGTCCCTGCCCCGTTCTCAATATGGGCTGCATGCAGGTGTTGAGCATGGGGTATAGCTCACAGTAGAGTGTTTCACTACAGATTAAGTGGTCCTTGGTTTAAGTCCAAGTGCCCTCTGGGGAGAGTGTCTGTTTAATGGGAACATTTATCTCTCCAATTCCGTCGCATTCTGGAGGTCTATTGTTTGGATTCTTTAAATGAACTGTCCTGTGCCAATGCCCATAAACCAGGCACACCCGTCCCGCAGCTGGTATGAGCTCAAACCCGCTGTGTGTCTGGTTTCTGTTTTAGCCAGTTGAGCCATGGTGCCCTGCTTGGCTATGTCTATATTACTGAGTTTTTCCAGGATACCTCTCGTGTCCCGGAAAAACTTTGCCGCATCCAGGGAACTAGTCCACTTTTTCAGATCACTTTCCATAAAAAGTGGGCGTGTTCTTTCGGAAGGCCTGTATTCCTCATTTTATTAGGAATAAGGGCTTGTCCGAAAGAGGAGGTTTTTCCCACTTTTGGGTCCCTGTAGATGGGCCAAATGTCGGAAAAGCCTCTTCTGAAAAATGAAAAGTGTCTCTAAAACCGTGCTAAATGATGGTTGCAGACAACATCTCTGAATTCCAAAGTGCAGCCATTCCCCATTTCCCTCCAGGGTCTCAAGGCCTGTGCAGCCCAGGAAATGTGATTGGCAGCTGGTACCCACAATCTTATAGTCAGTTCAGGGCTCTGAAAACATGGACCCAAGGCAACCACCTTGTGCTCAGACTGGGCTCTAGGGAAAAGGCTCTCTTCTTCAAGCAGGAGTGGAACGAGCAACCTAAGAGTGACTTGACAAGCAAACCCTCCAGCCATCTGCTCTGCCAGCTGAGCTAGGGAAGGGTGCCTGAGAAATGTTGATTTGTCCAGATTGGCCCTTCTACAAGTATCAAGGCAAGTGCTACCCCAAGTGGGCGGCATCGTAGATGAGGGTCAGAAGAACCCAGCAGCGCAGGGGTTGTCACAGGTACTTCACATGCAGAAAGACCCCTGAGTGAAACCTGAGCTAGCTCACAAGGAAAGAAAGTTGGGTTCTTCTCATGTGTCTTTTTTGTTCCAGAGTCTCTAAGGCTGCAGGAGGGGAAGATCCACAAAAAATAAACCACTTGAGTGACCCTTGGTCTAGCTTCTCACTTGTGCTGTTCCTATGCCCAAGGCAATAGCTCCACAACCAAGGTGTGTTGAGTCGATTTCCCTCAGCCTAGAGCCAGCGCAGGGAGTAGAACAGGTTTCTTTTCCTTTCTCAGAAGCAGGGAACACACATTCCCTGAAGCCTGGTCCTGAGACTCCCTCCCTTTAGCCCCGGAGGCCACTAGGCAGAGCCTGGCAGCTGCTGGGAGCAGATGTGAGAACATCAGCGAGAAACACAAACTCAGTCCCCTGCATCTCTAGCCAGGCTCATATGTTCCATGGCCCCAGCACATCCCAGCCTCCTGCTGAGCCAGCCAGACAAAAAATGGAGCACCAGTGGGCATCAGACACCCAGCAGGAGGCACAAAATTATCTTCTCACCAGCCTGAGGACAAGGAAAGCAAAGCACAGGGAACGGAAGGGTTTTGCAGCAACCCGCCAATGAATACTGCACTGAGATTTGAACTCAGTCTGCAGAATCCTGAGGGCTACCCCTTACATCATGGAACCAACAAACAGCCCTAAGCACAGAGCAGCCCAGGGCAGACTGGTGCCAGGTGAAGCAGGAGGCAGGAAGCGCCCGAGTCTCCACAGCTCCTTTTTGTGCAAAAATGGACCCTAATTAATTATGTAAATAAACCACAGAAATATGCTAATCAGTGCCTCATTTCCATATGCGTTTGTGGAAGAGAGGTGCAGTATAGAGATAGCCTAGGTGGTAGATAGCCATGAAGTGACATAGACTCAGGAAAAATCCCCGGGATGCAATCCTTAGTTACACAAAATAAAAATAATTCACCAGCTCAGACGTGATTTCTAAGCCCCCATACAAGGATAATAATAAAACTGGATGGATTCGCTCGACTACTGCCTACTTACACATGTCAAGATGTCCATTTCTAAGCAAGCTAAGACTGTGTCGCCTAATGGATAAGGCATCTGACTTTGAATCAGAAGACTGAGAGTTGGAGTCCCTTTGCAGTTGGTTACTGTGCTCTGGGTCCTGGTATTTTATGCTTAGAAAGGTTCTCTGTAACAAAGTGGTTTTTCTGTAGCTATCTGGTAGTCCTAAACTAAAGCCTTCTTCTGTAGCCAGACTGAAGAGTAGCAGCAATTAGCTGTAAAGCCCAGAGTCACATTATGTCTAAATGACATTTGAATAGCATCACACTAGGCTGTGAGAATGGGGTTGGATCCTAATGACACCCACTGTCACCAAATAAGAAACACAACTCAAGATGGGTAGAGAAAACTTCGTTAACAGCATTTTGTCTGGCAAAAAACTGCTTATCAACAGTGTAGCTGTGTCTACACTGGCCACTTATTCTGGAAAAGCAGCCGCTTTTCCAGAATAACTTGCCAGCTGTCTACACTGGCCGCTTGCTTTTCCGGAAAAGCCATGACGATCTAATGTAAAATGGTCATTGTTTTTCCGGAAAAACTATGCTGCTCCCGTTCGGGCAAAAGTCCTTTTCTGGAAAAACTGTTCCGGAAAAGGGCCAGTGTAGACAGCCCAGTAGTCTTTTCCGCAAAAAAGCCCCGATCACGAAAATGACTATCGGGGCTTTTTTGCGGAAAAGCGCGTCTACATTGGCATGGACGCTCTTTCGGGAAAAGTGCTTTTCTGGAAAAGCATCCTGCCAATGTAGACGCGCTTTTTCCGGAAATACGTATAACGGAAAACTGGTCCATTTTAAGCATTTCCGGAAAAGGGTGCCAATGTAGACGTAGCCCCAGTAATCTGTTTCCCGGCAGCCGCGGAGTTGGGGCCTAGGCCGGAGGATGTTGCAAAGGCCGAGATACCGAGGCAGTGTGATGAAATGCATCTCCTCCCCCGTACTCAAGGAGCTGACTGGGGTGACATCTGAGATATGGAGGATTATTTTAGAAAACTCGCGGCAGGCGGGAAAGATTCCCGAAGAGGGGGAAGGGGCAACCTATCAAAAGGGTATATCTGCTGTCTTCAGGAAAGCTGTGGGTACCGTCCCGCGTTACTTGCGCACGAACGCACTCGCTAGCCAAACACAAACTAGACGGAGCTACCGTCAGGGGGCTGCTAAAGGGTCAGAGATACCATTCCCGGGGAATAGTTATCGCCGTAATGCCCAGCCTCACTGGAAGGGCATAACGAGCGGGGGTCTGGCAGGGATTCCTTGTGGGCCCGGTTCCCTTCCTCGGCCATTTCGATGGGTGGCGTAGAGAGTACGCTTATCAAGACTGCGGAGGACCCCGAGCTGGGAGGGGTTGCAGGTGCTGTGGAGGACGGGATCCTCGCAATTCGAAATGATCTGGACAAAGCGGAGAAATGGTTTGGAGAGACTACAATGAAGTTCAATAAGGCCAAATGCAAAGTACTCCGCTTACGAATGATCGATCTGTTGCTTGCGCCCACGTGCACGGTGGCAGAGAGAGAGAGAGACAGAGAATGGGAAACGGCTGTCTAGGAAGGAATACTGTGGATAAGAATCGGCACAGCAGGGGAGAGGGCCAGGGAGAGGCTGGCTGTCACAGCGGACCACGAGGTAAACGGGAGTCGAGAGCGGTAAACGGGTTGCCAGAGCAGCGAACATCGTTCTGGGGCGCGTTAGCGGAAGCAACAGCGTCGTGCGCAAGACAGGAAAAGTAATTCTTCCGCTTTACACAGTGAGGATTAGGCCTAGCTGGAGCATTGTACCCTGTGGGCGGGAAGGGAGGCAGACTCATACAAATCGGAGACAGGGAATGCAGAAAAATGCAAGAGAAACTGACTGTGCGGGGTGTAGAAGATTGGAAGGGAGTCTGCTAGAGGGGAGCTGCTAAGAGTTTTCAGGGCCATAAAAGGCTGCTAGGCAGAGAAGGGAGAACTTCTGGTTCTTCTGAAGCTCGGGGGGAGGGGGCCAGGACAAGAAGCAAGGGGCTGGGGCTAGGGCTGCAGCGAGGGCTGGCCGGCCGGTTGTTAGGAGAAACTTCCTGTAAGGTGACCAGGATGGCTGAAAAGGGGCATCAAAGGCCTAGAAAAGTGATGTGCTTCCCAGAAAACAGCAGAAAAAGAGCCCCCCCCACAGGGCAGGCTGGGCCAAGCCAAGCCTGAGCATAGAATATGGACCGAGCAGAGAAAAATGCAGAAAACTAACAATGCTCACCGCAGAAAGAAAAAGGAGCAAGAACAGGAGCAACAACATTTCCTCTCCATTTGCCTTGGTCATTTGTCAATCTATTGTTCACAGCAAGCACCAGGGGAAAGTGTGAACACAGTCCCCCACTACCACAAATTATGCAGTTGAGTTTCCCACATTAGGGAAATCACAGGGGTCATCACACCTACAGTGTAATGGATGAGCCTCACCTGAGAAAACCACTTCCATGATCATGGTATCTCCCCTGGCACACAACCACCGCCTACCCCCCCACTGCTCAAACCCTTTCACATCACGGTGGACATCGCCTCGCGCACCCACACCGCCGCACCCCAAACGCTCCCCTACCGTCCACACCTGCCCTCAAGCCGCCCCCGACATCCACACCGAGCCCTGCGTGCCCAAGGCGGGCCCTGCTTGCCAGCACACTCCCGCTCCCACAAGCCTCCGCTTGCACCCGCATCTGCATACATGCTCACACCGCTCCGCCTCTCCGCCCAGGACATGCCCCGCCCGCCTGTCTGCCCGGGCCCGGCGCTCTATCGCCTCTGTGGCTTGAGTCCGGCTTCGGTGGCAAGGAGCCCGGCAGCGTTGCTGCACCCCGACTCCTGACCCCGCCGGCGCTCTCCCCGGCTGCGGCCAGCACACCCAGCAGGGGCTGGCTCGGGCAGGAGCCGCCACTCGGGAGGCACCGGGTCCGTGTGGCTTCCGCTCTCACCCCGACACCCCTGGCCCAGCCGGGCCCATCGCCCTCCGGAGCCGGGCACATCCGGGCTCTGTCTACACTGGCCACTTATTCCAGAAAATCAGACGCTTTTCCGGAATAACTTGCCAGCTGTCTACACTGGCCCCTTGAATTTCCGGAAAAGCACAGATGATCTATTGTAAGAAATCAGCCGCTTTTCCGGAAATACTATGCTGCTCTGGAAAGTCCTTTTTCCAGAAAACTGTTCCGGAAAAGGCCCAGTGTAAACAGCACAGTAGTGTTTTCTGCAAAAAAGCCCCAATCGCGAAAATGACGATCGGGGCTTTTTTGCGGAAAAGCGCGTCTACATTGGCACAGACGCTGTTCCGGAAAAAGTGCTTTTTCGGGAAAAGCATCCTGCCAATGTAGACGCGCTTTTTCCGGAAATACTTATAATGGAAAACTGTTCCGTTTTAAGCATTTCTGGAAAATCATGCCAGTGTAGACGTAGCCCCGGAGCACACTAGGGGGGCAAGAAGGAAGCGGGTGTGGGGTGGGGGGGAGAAGGCAGGAGTCCTCCAGGGAGGCACAGGAATCTTTCCCCCTCCCTCTAGGAGAAGCATCTGCCCTTTCCGCTCCCCCTCCCCTTCCCCCTCCTGCACACACACATGCCCCACTCCTCCAGCCCTCCTGGCTAACCCTGGGCACGTCACCCCGGCTCTTCTGGGCCTCCCTTCTCCCTTTGGCAAAATGGGGCCGATGAGGCTTCCCTCCCTGGCAGCAGGGGCAGATGAGAGTTTTGCGGGGCCCAGGGCAGCACGATATCACGGGGCCTCCCCTTGGGAGAAAAAATAGAAAAAAGGGGTCGTCCCCCCTCCATGCCCACTCCTCCAGTAGCCCCACACTGATCATGTGAGCTACCCCTCCTCATCCCCTCTCCTAACACCTCCCTCTACACACCTGCCCTGCCTCTCTCCTCTGGTGCTGGTCCCTCCCCTGCAGAGCTGTGTCTAGACTGGCCAGTTTTTCTGGAAAATCAGCCACTTTTCTGGAAAAACTTGCCAGCTGTCTATACTGGCCGCTTGAAATTCCGCAAAAGCACTGACTTCCTATTGTAAGAAATCAGTGCTTTTTGCGGAAATACTATGCTGCTCGGCTACGTCTACACTGGCCCCTTTTCCGTAAGGGGCATGTAAATTTCACCTATCGTCGTAGGGAAATCCGCGGGGGATTTAAATATCCCCCGCGGCATTTAAATAAAAATGGCCGCCGCTTTTTTCCGGCTTTTAAAAAAGCCGGAAAAGAGCGTCTAGACTGGCCCCGATCCTCCGGAAAAAGCGCCCTTTTCCGGAGGGTCTTATTCTTACTTCAAAGTAAGAATAAGACCCTCCGGAAAAGGGCGCTTTTTCCGGAGGATCGGGGCCAGTCTAGACGCTCTTTTCCGGCTTTTTTAAAAGCCGGAAAAAAGCGGCGGCCATTTTTATTTAAATGCCGCGGGGGATATTTAAATCCCCCGCGGATTTCCCTACGACGATAGGTGAAATTTACATGCCCCTTACGGAAAAGGGGCCAGTGTAGACGTAGCCCTCTAGTTTGGGCAAAAGTCTCTTTTACGCAAAAGGGCCAGTGTAGACAGCGGAGGTTTGTTTTGTTTTGCACAAAAGCACATCTAGATTGGCCACAGACGCTTTTCCACAAAAAGTGCTTTTGCGGAAAAGCGTCTGTGCCAATCTAGACGCTCTGTTCCGAAAATGCTTTTAAAGGAAAACTTTTCCGTTAAAAGCATTTCCGGAAAATCATGCCAATCTAGACGCAGCCCGGGTGTAAAGCGTCAAATTTAAGCATGAATGACAATTCAGAGGTTTCTCTTTCAAGTCTGGTGGTAAAATGCCTTTGAAGGGCTGTATCTAGACTGGCAAGTTTTTCCGCAAAATCATTTGATTTTGCGGAAAAACTTGCCAGCTGTCTATACTGGCTGCTTGAATTACCGCAAGAACACTGACGATCTCATGTAAGATCGTCAGTGTTCTTGTGGAAATACTGTGCTGCTCCCGTTCGGGCAAAAGCCTTTTTGCACACATCATTTGCGCAAGAGGGCCAGTGTAAACAGCACAGTACTGTTTTCCGCAAAAAAGCCCCAATCGCGAAAATGGCGATTGGGGCTTTTTTGTGGAAAACCACGTCTAGATTGGCTCGGACGCTTTTCTGCAAAAAGTGCTTTTGCGGAAAAGCATCCTGCCAATCTAGATGTGCTTTTCTGAAAATACTTTTAATGGAAAACTTTTCCGTTAAAAGCATTTTCGAAAAATCATGCCAGTGTAGACGTAGCCAAGCAGTATGCAGGTAATCAAGTCGTTGAGACAATGCCATGTCTGGTTGAAATGGCAAAACACTGTTTTTCTTTGTGATACTGTCTGATATCCCTTTTGTGTGCATTGATTCTTTGGAGAAGCATCTGAGACGTTTGTCCAGTTATATACATTATCTTACCCATTACAAAGATAGCTTCCCCAATTATCACCTCTAATATCATTAGCTCACAGACATTTACCTCCCCCCTCCCATCTCTCCTCTGTTCTGAAATTTGATTTGTCTTTTTTAAAGGTGTTCACTTTTTTTGATTGTATCCCTTGGCTACGTCTAGACTGGCATGATTTTCCACAAATGCTTTTAACGGAAGGCTGTGACTAAACTGGCCAGTTTTTCTGGAAAATCAGCCGCTTTTCCAGAAAAACTTGCCAGCAGTCTACACTGGCAGCTTAAATTTAGGCAAAAGCACTGACAATCTCACGTAAGATTGTCAGTGTTCTTGCGGAAATACTATGCTGCTCCGGTTCCGGCAAAAGTCCTTTTGTGCAAAACTTTTGAGCAAAAGGGCCAGTGTAGACAGCCCAGATTTGTTTTCCGCAAAAAAGCCCCGATCGTGAAAATGGCGATGGGACTTTTTTGCGGAAAAGTGCGTCTAGGTTGGCACGGATGCTTTTCCACAAAAAGTGCTTTTGGGGGAAAGTGTCCGTGCCAATTTAGATGCTCTTCCAAAAATGCTTTTAACAGAAAACTTTTCCATTAAAAAACTAGACTAAACACAATTGCTACTATTAAAAAAGGTAGCACACTATAAGGTACAACAACATTTTCAAAGAAACACGGGCATCTACAGATCTCTACAAAAACTAATAGATGAGTTCTGTTTTTTCACACCATTGGGTAGCTTCACCAGAGTGAAGCCTCAAAAAATTGAGTATAAACTCATAAATGTTCCTCTCCACGGAAATCTTTAGAAAAAGGCAAAAGATTTATACAATTTGAAGAGAAACCAGAGTATACTGCAGTTGCTGCAGAGGTGCAGCCAGAAAAACGGCATCTGTTTCTCAACTCACGGTGGCTACATCGGACCATCTGCAAATCCCCACCCCTTCTGCAGCCTGTTGCTCTGCCGTGCTGATAGCCCGAGTTTTGCATGGGAGCCAGGGGCTTTAGGAGCAAATTCTGCCCCATGGACGCGGATGGCGAATCACTGTGCGCAATGCATCGTGGGTATGTAAATGAGCACCCTGGGTACACCCGAGCGCGTGGAGGAGCCCAGATCTCCGAGCTGCGGCTGCAGCCCCTAGCTCGCTGTCGTGGGCCGGGCTGGGCAGCTGCTGCCGGTCCCACCGCTGTTCCGGGCGCTGAGGGGCTTGTGCCTCGGCCTCCTCTGCCCTTGGTGCCGGCTCTCCCGGCTGCCCCTGAGCACTGCTGGCCAAAGGAGGCAGCAAGGCAGGAGAGGGGGGAGGAGCAAGTCCCGCTGAGACCGACAGCTCGGGCTCAAGCCTCCAGCCCCAGCACAAAACCTTCAGCCAGGCCCATGTGGCTCCCTCCTGCCCCTGCACACGCTCACAGGGGGAAACGTGCCCCATGTTCCATCCCCGCGTCAGGCCTGGGCGACGGGCTCAGCCTTCCAGCAGCCCACAGGGCCTGTGAGGGATGGACTGAGAGCAGGGCCCCACTGACACCCCCTGTCCTGCCCCACTGGTCCGTGTGCGGCGCTGGCACGGGACAGGCAGGAACGGCAGCCGGGGAGAAAGCAGCTTGGACTGACGGGCAAGTCTCACTTGCTGACCAGACTCCCAGGCCCTGGGCTATGGGGCCAGCCCCCCTGTGGGTCAGAGCCCCCTGGCCACAATGCTACTCTAGGGGCCTGGTTCCAGGGCCACCTAATCCCAGGGCCTGGGGGGCTGGAGGCCTTTACCCTGGAGTCTCAGAGCTCCCCCAGTGTCGGCTGCCGCTGGTCTGAATGGTGCTAGATGCTCCTGCTCCCCTCCCAGCAGGCTGGCCCTGCGCAGGCTCTGTGCTCGCTGGAGCCTCCTCCTGCCAGGTCCCCGGCCTGCTCCCTGCAAAGCCTCAGCCTGGCTCCTTTCCTGCCCTCTGCTTGCAGGGCCCCTGGAAATGGCTCCGGGCGGATCCCGGAGCCCCAGCATTGGGTGCAGCACTGCTGGGCCCCCGGAGCCCGGGCTGCAGCCAGGAGGGGGAATCTCCCGCAGGGCCGGTGGGATGTAGAAAGCTGCTCCCTGGGAACCTTTCCCATGGCAGCACCCCCAGCCTGGACAGCCCCTGCCCGGCCCAGCCCCCACCCCAGGGTGTGCAGCATTTGGGGGGGCAGGTAGGAGAGACCCCCCTCCCCTTCCCAGAGAGCAGACCCCCCAGGGCTGCAGAGGGAGGATCTGGCCCAGGGCTGCTCTCAGCAGAGGGGGCTGTGATCCCAGCCTGGGGCCAGGGAAGCTGCTACCAGCTCGTGCGGGGCGGGGAGAGCCATCCCAGAGAGGGTGGGGAGGGGGATCAAGAGGGGTGGGGGCAGATAAGAGAGGTGAAGGGGAACAGGGACGTGTGAGGTGGGGGCAGGAAGGGGAGGCAGGAGGTGCTGAAGGGAGGTTGGATGGATCATGCCAGTCAGGGGGTGGCTGGGAGCAGGGGTGCAATGGAGGGAAACTTGGGGGGGTCACAGGAAGGGAAAGGGGGCAGAGGAGGTTGGGGGAGCAAGAGCAGCCTGGCTGGGGGAGGGGGAGACACAGGGCAGGGCTTGTACAGAAGGAAGGGGGGAGATACAATAGCAGCTCCCCCACCCCCATGGGGCAGGAGGGGAGGGCAGAGGTGACTGGTGGTGCCACTTGGGGGCACCAACTCCTCTGCCCCTGACAAAATTTCTAAAGTTTATAACCAGGGTGTCCCAAATGCCCCCTGCCTCTATGGGTGCCTCTCCCTGCGCCCCTCCCTCTGCAGGCTCCAGTCCCCCCGGGGGAGGAGCTGCCCCCTCCAGCAGCCTGAGGGGAATTTTTTCTGTGAATTTTTTTAAGTGTAGATATCTGCAAACACTGATCTGTTAGGGACCGGAAACAGTTTATTTCCTTTCGCAGATTTGTTATTTGCATAATGGATATGCAGATATGTAAATATAATGTTACTGGTCTGGCAAAAGTTTGTGAATGGGTTTGGCCATCTATGGTATAAAAAAAAAAGATTTGGAAACACTGGCCTGATCCATGGGGGCTGGCCAAATGCAAGGCAGGGAAAACACTAGGGCTCTGTCTACACTCACAGATTCTTGCGTGAGAAAAATGCAAATGAGGCTAAGCGTCGAATATCGCTGAGCCTCATTTGCATACCTAATGAGCTGCAATTTTTGCAGAAGAGGCTCTTGCTCCAGAAGGAGCTGTCTACACTGCCCCTTCTTGTGCAAGAAAAACCCTCTCGTGCAAGGCCTCTACGACGATTATTTTCAGGAATAGTGGCATTGCAAAAGAGGGGATTTCTTGCACATGAAGGGGCAGTGTAGATAGCTCTCTCTGGTGCAAGAACCTCTTCTACAAAAATGGCAGCTCATTAGGTATGCAAATGAGGCTCCATTATATTCTAAACTTAGGCTCATTTGCATATTTCTAGTGCAAGAAGCAGGGAATGTAGACATAGCCTAGGTGAAGGTGGTGGTGGGGGGGGTATTTTCCCCACCAGGCCTTTGTCCCTCGGAATCCCTGGGGACGTTGGGTTTTGTCTTGTTTGGTTTCCATTTTCCCTGCTTCCCTCCTCACTGGCGGGGAGAGGGCGGCTCTCTCACCCTTTCGGTGGGAAGCCCTGGCACAGAGATGGGACAGGAAGATGCTCTGAGAGCGAGTCTCTGGGCTATTTGGGAGAGAGAACTTGCACACGTCTGCCCTTTCATCTGTCACCAGGATGGCTGTGTGCTTAAGGCGTTGGACTTAAAATCCAATAGATGTTTGTCTGCGTGGGTTCAAACCCCACTCCTGGTAGCTTCCTGTTTTGGACAGACATCCATCTGGATGGTGATTTGCCCTGCTATGGACTGGACTTCATCTCTGAAGGTCCCTTTGGCTATGTCTGGTGGCATGTGTAAGATGTGCTTTTGTGCAAGAGGATCTATACTCTCCTGTGCAAGAAAGCTCTGATGGCCATTTTAGCTATAGGTCTTTCTTGCACAAGAAACCCTTGTCCCGCATCCACACTGCCCTCTTGCACAAGAGGACTTACACCTGTTAGAAAAGAGCGTAGCTCTTGCGCAAGAAGCCCTTTCTTACCACGCTTTACTGTAAAACTTCTTGCACAAGAGCGAGTGGGCAGTGTGGACGCTCTGCGGAAGAACGGCCCTTCTTGCACAATAACCCGCTGGTGTAGACACAGCCAATCAGTGCGGACATAGCCTTCCAGTTCTAGTCCCAGTTCTGATTGGCTGAGCTGGGAGGAAGTCACAGGGAGGAGACTCAGGACTTCCTTGTTCTCCTTAAGTCCCAGCAAATGAGCCAGAACCAATCGACTGCTCGGGGAATTGTTCTGTTTCTTGCCAGTGGTTGTCTCTGAGCAGCTCCTGAGTCTCTCTGTGTCCCGGTGCTTCTAACCCACTGGCTGAGCCATCCCTAGGCTGGGCTGTGGGGCTGTATCTCACTGGAGGTCACGTTATTCTGATCAGTCAGGGTGTGAAACTCCAAACTGAGGGGGACTTTCAGCATCTGGGTCCTGTGCCCAGCGCTGCCCCAGACTGGCTGTGTGAGGTCAGACAAGGCCCTTTGCCTTTCTCAGCCTTTGTCCCTCCCTCTTATCAGTTGGGGGGAACAATCCCCTCCTGCCTGCCCCATGGCAGAGGAGTGTGTGAGAGTGTTGCTAGCAGTAGTGAGTACTAGGAGGTGTCCTGTCACCTGGGCTCCATGTAGGGTGGCCAGATGGTTTCTACAAAAATACCAGAGACACTTGACATGACGTCACAATCGACATTATTGTTATTTAGAAAATACCGGACATTTCTATTTTCTCAGTTTGTTTCCTGATCAGAAAGCTCAAATGCTGGACTATCTGGTTCAAAACCGGAGACCTGGTAACCCAGCTCCATGTCAGCAGGGACACGCAGTTGAACACCTCCCCCCATATGCTGGCCCAGCCTTGTGCCTGCTGGTGGGGCTGACTCCCCCCACATCAGTGGAGCTTCCTGCCCCTGTGCTGCTGCAGCAACTGCCAGTCTGCCCGCACCCAGGCCTGGCAGCCATGTCGTCTGGGGGCAAGAGCAGGGAGAACGGCGCCTTCCTAGCCCAGCCCGGCCCCCCCATCCCATCGCTGAGGGAACTTTCCCCAATGCCAGCCCCATGCTCAAGGGCTTTGTAAAAGGGCCAGGCCAAAGTAGCTCCCTCCTTGCTCCTACTGAGCCTCTGCCAGAGCTGCCCCTACTCAGGCTCTGCCTTGTCACCAGACAGACCCTGCTCTGCTCCAGCCCCCTCCCTCTGTCTGAGTCACTCCTGGAGCTGGGGGACTAGACAGCTGCTGTCCTATGGGATGTGGCACTTCTTGGGGAACCATCTCTCAGTTCCCATGGGAAAAAATCAAGCCACTGGTTCCCAAACAACCCTCAGAAGGTCACAGTTCTATACCCCTGATGGGACTTGAACCCACAACCCCTGGCTCTAGAGGAGAGTGACTTGTCCATTAGGCCAGTGGGGCCAAACAAGAAACAATGAGAAGTGACAGAAATTCCCTGTCCCAAAGGCTCACCCGTTACAGTGGCTGGGCAGACGCGTCCTTCCTCTCTACCCCACCAGACACGTCTGCAGCCCCTGGCAGGGAGGCGGCTGGGCAGGTTGCTGGCAGAGCTGAGCCCGGGCTGGCAGCAGTGCAGGCTGGTCGGCCACAGCCCTGGGAGAGCAGCTGGGGGGCTCGGCTGGGGGGCAACGGTCCCGTGTGCTCTGCTGCTCACTGGCGAGCTGGCTGCCCAAGTGCCCACACAGACGCTTCTTCAATCTCCACCCCCCTCAGCCACCCACTCCCAGCCTCTTCCAGCACAGCCTGCCCCCCCCCCCCACAGGGCTTCCACAGGGGCCTCTGTCCCAGGGGGAATGGGGAGCCCCTGCCCCCGGCACCCACTCACCCTGCTGCTGCTCCCCCCAGAGCAGAGGATTCACCCGGCACAAGTAAGTGCCTCTGTTCCCCCTGACCCCGGCTGCTGGGTTCCCTCCTGTTTAGCTGCCTGGCCCCAGGTAAGGTCACATGAGACTGCTCATATCACCCCCTCAGCACGGAGCCCTGGGCAGCCGCCCTGCTCGCTCAGGTCTCAGGCTGGCAGGGCCTGCAGGGATACTGGATTTGAATTACAAGGTGTTGGAGCAGTTTATTAAAAGGCTTCTTCCTTGGCAGGGGCATTGTGCTTTTGGATTGGCTGTTTCTTGGATGACTTGGTTCTTGCACATGCAGCTGGGCTTTAGCAAATCAGAACGATGCGAGTCGTGAGCAACCCAGCGCCTCTGGACATGGGAGTGGAGTAAAAAGTACAATATTGTCTAAAAAAACCCAACTTGATTAAACGTCAAAATGTGACAAAAATAAATTACTTGAGTAAAGTACAAATACCCAAAAAAGGTCTTGAGCAGTGTAATCAAGTATTTCTACTTAGTTACTTTTCACCTCTGCCCGGCATGCAGGGGTTCTTGGCCCCTTGCCGGTCCGTGGACTGGCAGTTTGTTACCACTGACTTAGAGGAGCTCCAGGACCTGCAGTTTCAGGAAGAAACAGCAGGACATGGCCGCCAGGCCGGGGTGTGGGCAGACTGGCAGTTGCTGCAGCAAGTCAGGGGCAGGAGGCCCCACTGATGGGGGGAGGCAGCCCCACCACCAGACACAAGGCTGGGCCAGCATATGCGGGGAGCTGTTCGACTGTGTTTCCCTGCTGACATGGAGCTGGGTTGCCAGATGTTCAGTTTTGAACCAGACAGTCCAGGATTTGAGCTTTCTGTTCAGGAAACAAACTGAGAAAATAGAAATAGAAATGACCGGAATTTTCTAAATAATAATAACAATAATGTCGATTGTGGTGTCATGTCAAGTGTTTCTGGTATTTTTGTAGAAACCATTTGGCAGCCCTATAGGGAGCCCAGGTGACAGGACACCTCCTAGTACTCAGTGCTGCTAGCGACACCCTCAGACAGCTCCCCCCACCATGGGACAGGCAGGAGGGGGACAGAAGGAGGGACAAAGCCTAAGGGCCTTGTCTGACCTCACACAGCCAGCCTGGGGCAGCGCTGGGAACAGGACCCCTATGCCCTGACTATGAAACTCTCCCTCAGTCTGGAGTTTCACACCCTGACAGATCAGAATAAAGTATCTCAAAGGAACTACAGCCACAGCCCAGCCTAGGGATGGTTCAGAAGCACAAAAACACAGAGAGACACTCACTGGCGAGAAGCAGAACAATTCCCCAAGCAGTGGATTGGTTCATTTGCTGGGACTTAAGTCCTGCTTCTCCTCCTGATGACTGGCCCCTGCTCAGCCAGTCAGAACTGAAACTCTAATCACAGAGCACTAGAGCTGGCAGGGACCTTCACAGGTGAATTCCAGTCCCCTGCCCTCATAGCAGGGCAAAGCACCCTCCATATCAATGTCTCTCCAAAGCAGGGAGCTACCAGGAGTGGGGTTTGAACCCACACAGACAAATGTCTATTGAATCTTAAGTCCAACACCTTAACCACTCGGCCATCCTGGTAGTGCTGGGGAGAGCAGAAGGGTGAAAGGTCTCTCTCCAAACAGCCTAGGGACTCGCTCTCAGCGCATCTGTCCATCCCATCCCTGTGCCAGGGCTTCCCACCGTGAGGGTGAGAGAACCGCCCCCTCCCTACAGCGAGGAGTGAAGCAGGGAAAAGGGAAACCAAACAAGACAAAACCCAACGTCCCCAGGGATTCCGAGGGACAGAGGCCTGGTGGGGAAAATACCCCCCCCCTTCACCCAGTGTTTTCCCTGCCTTGCATTCAGCCAGCCCCCAGGGATCAGGCCAGTGTTTCCAGCCTTTGTGTTTATCTACCATTGACAGGCAAACCCATTCACAAACGTGTGCCAGACCAATAACATTATATTTACATATCTGCATATACATTATGCAAATAACAAATATGCAAATATGGAAATAAACTGTTGCCAGTCCCTAACAGATCAGTGTTTGCAGATATCTACACTTAAAAAAAAATCATGGAAGAAATTCCCCTCAGGCTGCTGGAGGGGGCAGCTCCTCCCCCGGGGGACTGGAGCCTGCAGAGGGAGGGGCGCAGGGAGAGGCACCCACTGAGACGGGGCATTTGGGACGCCCTGGTTATAAACTTGAGAAATTCTGTTGGGGGCAGAGGAGTTGGTGCCCTCAAGTGCCACCACCAGTCACCTCTGCCCTTCCCCCTCCCCGCCCGATGGGGTGGGGGAGCTGCCTTTGTATCTCCCTCCTCTCCTTCTGTACAAGCCCTGCCCTGTGTCTCCCCCTCCCCAGCCAGGCTGCTGGGGCTTGAGGCTTAAGCCCGAGCTGTCGGCCTCAGCGGGACTTGTTCCTCCCCCCTCTCCTGCCTTGCTGCCTCCTTTGCCCAGCAGCGCTCAGGGGCAGCCGGGGGAGCCGGCACCAAGGGCAGAGGAGGCCGAGGCACAAGCCCCTCAGAGGGGACAGGCCTGAGGCCTCTGGCTTGCCCAGGCTCACGCCAAGGGGCTTTCTATGGTGCTGGGCGGGGGAGGGAGGCCAGGCCCAGGCCGGTGGGAGAAGGGGCAGCGCCTGCCAGGGCAGCAAGGGGAGCTGCAGGGAGCGAGACGCGGCGTTTCTGCCTGGATCACTCAAGGGTCCTTCTGCGGGTGAAGCGCCTGTGACACCCCTGTGCTGCTGGGTTCCTCTGCCCCTTCCTGGGAGGCCGTCCCCATGGGGGGCTCTTGCCCTGGCACTCGTCCAAGGGCCACCTGGGCAAAGCAGCCTGCCCCAGGCACCTTCCATAGCTCAGCTGGCAGAGCAGAGCCCTGTAGCGGGTGCTCAGCAAGTGTCCTAGAGTTGCTGATTCAACTCCAGCTGAAAGGAGAGATTCTTCTCCCTCCCCTGGCTGCAGGCCCGGCCTTAGGAGGTGCCCTAGAGGTTTGGTTTAGTGAGGCTTAGCTAGACTTGCTAAATCAAGCTCTGGAAGATGGATTGCAGCAGCAATCTCCACCTGAGTGAAGACATGGCCTAATGGTGCAATTAGTTAGATGCCGACACTAACAGCCCCACTGCTGGTGACTCACAGAGGCTACATCAACACTAGAACTTTTCTCCTTAAAAAAATATGTTAATGAGGGACTCAATTGCATGAGTCATGATCTCATTTGTAGATTTTCTACCAATGGGATTGTTGTGCAAAAACAAGCCGTGAGAACATTTTTTTTGCACAAAGCCCCCATTTTTCACAAGATTCTTATGCTCTCCCAAAAGAGGTATCCTGATCTTGCAGAAAAAGGGGGTTTTACACAAAAAGAAAACTTCCACACTGCTTGTTTTTGCACAGCAACTCCAGCACAAAATCAGTTTGCCAGAAAATATGCAAATAAGATCATGACTCATGCAAATGAGACCCTCGTTAGCACCTTTTTTGCTGAGAAAATTCGTAGGGTAGCCATAGCCGGAGATTCTGGTGCTGATCATGCAATAGAAGCACATTATGTTTAAACAGCTGCCGTATGAATGTACCTGAAAGTCACAAGGATCAATGATCTGTGTGAAAGGCAGGTGGCCAGTAATTAGAGCCCCATGTATGTTGTGTGCACAAGGGAAGGTAGGAATGTGCGCCAGGCAGTCTGATAATGGTGTTTAGTGTGTGTTTGTAACAGGCTCCTGCCCATCTCCGGTAGATTTGGGCACCTCCTCCACCAATTGCAATACACACTAGGCCATTCCTCCCCAGCTGGGTCTGGTTCTTGTTCTTCTGCACAGCACAGCCCGTGGAGACCAGGGACCTGCCATTGGGCTTCCAAATCACACCCTTGTTGAATGGATGGAAACAGAAACACAGCGGGTTTGAGCTGGCTCCATCCGAGGGACGGGTTTTCCTGGTTTATGGGCATTGGCACAGGACAGCAGTAAGGGTTCGTATTCATTTATAGAATCAAAAAAATAGAAAACTAGAATGTAATGGAATTGGAGAAATAAATGTTTCCATTGAATGGTCAGTTGGATTTGAAGTAACGCTCATATAATTTGTAGTCTATCACTGAGCTACTCTCCATGATGTTTGCACTGTTAGGAGTTGAGAAGGGAACAAGAGGTTTTTGCAGCCCACACACGCCTGGGCCTGTCTCCATCACTTCTGCCTCTTCCAGGTGAAGGGAGGCTGCTGAGCCCAGCATCTTTCTCCCCAACCAGGGCCGGCTTTTGGGGAGAGGGAGGGGCCACTGGAGCTGCTTGGTCCCCTGGCTGTGTCCATGGGGAGGTGGCTCTGCTGAAAGCCAGACTGGTTTTCCTATTGTTAGGCAGGACCCTGCAATCCATGTTCTCTCCTGCTTTTGTAGCCTTTGTTGCCTTCTGCAGGTGTCCTTTCTGATGGGACAGGCATGTTCTTCTCAGGGTCTGGGTACCATGTTGCCCTAGGAAGGGGTGTGGCCAAAATACAGGCTTTGCTGTGACCAGGATTTGAACCTGCACAGGAAAATGCCATGGGCTCTTAAGACCAACGCCTCAAGCACTTGGCCATCACAGCTCTAAATAACAGCATGCCAGGGAAACTCATAAATAATCTCAGTGCCCAGGCCTGATGTCACCTGACCCACAGAATTCACTCAGCAAACCATTTCACCGGTCATGCAGGGGAGTCCTGGCTGTTCTGGTCTGAGGCTGGCTTAGAGGGGAGTTCTGCTTCCAGGTCTCCCTCCTCCTTCTTGGTCTTCTTCCTTCCTTTCCTTTTCCCTCCTTCTTCCTCTTCTCATTTCCCTTTTCCTTCTTCTCCCTTGTCTCCTTGGACCCCAGTTTATATAGTGAAAATAGAGTCCTACTTAACAAATTATTTTAATATGATTTTACTAACCAAAGCTAACATACTATTATGATTTACTTAACCAATCATACTCCACCACCTTTGTTGATTTTCCCCCAGCAAAATTAATGATACAGCCGACAGAAACAGTTACAATCCAGACAGCAATCACACAGACAAACAATAGGAAAGTGAAGAGAATAATCATAGAGTTCAAGGGGAAACCTCACAAAGGAGATTCCAGGCAGCCAGGCCATGGGGGTCTCTGAAATTGCCCCTGTTCTGCCTGGCTGTTGCCAAGGTTGCTCTGTGAGGTCACTGCCTCCCAGCCAATAAGCTGAGGTGCTGTAAAAGTTCCTTGTGATGTCACTGCTGCTTTGCAGGCTCATGTCCTGCCACTGGCCAGTCCCTTCACATGTGTGAGCTGCTCCCCCTCACTCAGGGCTGGTTCTGGGGCTCAAGCAGGGAACATCAGAGGCTGCTCAGGGGGCCACATTGCTAGGCCAGGGGCCCTCCTGTGGGGCTGTGAGTGTTGCTGTCCCTGCTGTACAGACAGGGCCATAGAGCCTCAGGAGGCTGCAGCGGTGGGAGACACTTCCCTGGTTTCGGGAGGGAGACGAGACGTCAAGGCCCATGACTCGGAGCCAGCTACAGCTACCCATGGAAAGCTGATTTTCAGAGGGGTGTGATCAGCCCTTCCTGTGTATCTGGCTTCTTCAAAGGGGCTTAATCAGGAGCTAAAAGTTGAAGAAGGGAGATTTAGAAGGGAGAATTTCTTTCCCTGGCACTCTTTGTTGTGTGCCCCAGTGGCCTAATGGACAAGGCACTGGCCTCCTGAGCCAGGGATTGTGGGTTCAAGTCCCATCTGGGGTGATAGTTTCTCTCACTGGCAAAGAGTTTACATTCCTCTAGTCTCTGAAACAATTAGTGTGGATGCTCCACAGTTGCTCTCTCCCTCTCTGCAGAAGTTGTTCAGACCCTGTACTAGCAAATGCTGGTGTAAGATGCAGATCTGAGTGCTAAAAGCCCAGGTATTCAAAGTCAGAATGAAGAGGCACATTTTACTCTAGAAGGCCCAGGAGTGACAGCCTGTGGCAGAGCAGGGTCTGTCTGGAGACAAAGTGGACCTGAGGATGAGAAGGCCCATAAGAGGCAGAGACTCCAGAGCAGGGGGGTGGTTAGTTATTTGGTCTGGTAAAAGGACAGAAAAACCCCAGGCCCTGAGCATGGTGCGGGTGAAGCCCATGGGGCAGTTTGCCTGGTGGGGTTTGCAGCGTGGAGAAGCTGTGAAGCTCTGTGAGTGGATAAGGTCCCTGGCTGAGCTCCGCCACCAGCCTTGTGTGCGACTCAAACTGTCCCTCGTCCCCTTTTGTGTGTCTGTTGCGCTTCCAGCTTCTTTCCTCAGGTATGTTCATCCGGCAAAGACCCCAGCAGGGATCTTGTATCTTCCTTTGTGCAGCTCAGCTGCAGACACAGCCAGGGCTGGAAGGAAATTGCTGCACTTTGGGAGTCAAAGGTGTTGTCTGGGACCACAGAGCAGTTTCACCCAATAGCTTGAGGGGGGCACCATGGCTTAGCTTGCCTTTTTTAAACAGGAGATCCTAGGTTCAACTCCCAGTGGTGCCTTGTTGCTTCCTTTGCTCACATTTTCCCAGGTCCTTCTGGGACACAGAAGAGGCCTCCCCTGGCCACCCATGGAACTGCTGGGCTGACCCAGGGCCTGAAAGGGGCTGTGGCTGCTGCCGACAGGGAAGAAGCTGGGAGGTAAGATGCTGATAGGAAGAGATTCCAGCTGCCTCTTTGCCCTGGGTCTCAGTGCACCATGCCAGCCAGCAGCCACCTTGACCAAATGTCAAACCAGCTGGACTAGCCAGCCCACATCACAGTGAGTCGCTAGTGGCCCTGTCAGAGAAGAGCCATTGGCAGCTGCAGAGACGGCCCTTCAGCTGCCGGACACGCCTTTCTAAAAGGGCTATTTGTGAGCTGTGTTTGGGTTGGCTGGCTAGTAAAGTTGGTTAGTGCATGAAGCTAGTAATACCAAGGTCTTGGGTTCAAGCCCTGTGCTGGCCACAGATATGTTTGCTGTGGTGACTGTTCTATCCCTGTCTCCCTCCTTTAGCTGCCTGCTATGGACAGGGAAACAGAAATAGGCACAAGACTGTGAGCTTTTCAGGAAATAGGCCAGAAAACTGGTAAGAGGAGGCTCCAGCCTGCACAGACCCAGGGGCTAAAAGGGCCTTTGCCTGGCTGGCTTCCCCCAATAGCAGGGAAAACTCTTCTCTTCCCTCTATTGTGGGGCTACTCATGGGCCTGCTGGCTCAGCTGTTTAGAGCTTGATGCTAATAATGCCCAGGTCACGGGTACAAGCCCCATGCTGGCCCCACAACAGCCAAATTAGTTTTGTTTGAGCTGCTCCCCACGAAAAGCGGTGAGAGGGAGCCCTTGGCTGTGGGACCCACTTGTGCCTGTTGTTCAGGGTTAAATAAGATCTCCCCCAGGAGGTCGCCTGTTCCCTTCCCACCTTGCATTGGCTGGGAATCAAATCAAGCAAGGGGCAGCAAACGCCAGGCACCATCATGGTCTGGGCCACAGATAAAGACCCTCTTGGAGCTGTGATCCCAGGAGGAGTCTCTGCAGGCCCTGCAGTCCATGCGGAGGAATGCCGACATTTTTGGCCAAATGGCCAATGGTCTAGCAAAGAAAGGCCACCTCCCTCCTACCCCCGCATCCTACCAAGTCAGAGCCAAGGTCAAGGAATTGTGGCAGGGGTATGTGAGGGAGGAACCACATTACTGTGCATGCTCTCAGAGAGGATGAAGAGCGGTGAGAGGCAACCCACAGCTGCAGAACCCATTTGTGCCTGTTTTTTCAGGGTTCAAATAAAAGCTCAGCAGGTGCTTTGATGCTCCCTCTTTACATTGCATTGGCTGGGAATCAAACCCAGGTCAACTGCTTGGAAGGCAGCTATGCTCACCACTATACCACCAATGCCTGCCTGCAAAGTTCCTGGGAAAATTAGTGAGGAAATCCAACATCTGCCATGAGGTTAGCCAGAGGCGAGAGGGTGCCTGTGTGGTTTGGGTAAAGCAGAACTTCTTAGCTATTAGGCAAAGACGAGAAGTGGTGATGCTTGGGGAGTGGTTGCCCTGCACTCTCCGTGGTGTGAGGAGCCGGGCGGGAGAGGAGTCCCAGAGGTTGTTGGGTGGGAGAGTAGAGTTTATCAGACTTTGGGCTAAGCTCTAGAGCAGCCAAGGGAGAGGTGGGGAAGTGACTTCTGGATACTCTGTGTGGCCCAGGGATGCGGACTAAGAGCGTCCTTGTGTTTTTTGCTGTAAAGTGTTGTTTCTGGGTCCTTTGCCTAAGATCGAGCACTTCTTCCTTTTGGAGAGCCATGTCACAGGCACAACCCCCAGAAACCTCTTCAGGGACACATCACAGGACCAAGCAGGGGGCAGCAAACACCAGGCACTGTCAGTGTCTGGGCCAGAGATAAAGACCCTCTTGGAGCTGTGACCCAAGGGGGAGTCTCTGCAGGCCCGGCAGTCCAGGTGGACGAATGCAGACATTTATAAACATAAAAACATCAGAACGGCCGTACTGGGTCAGATCAAAGGTCCGTCTAGCCCAGTGTCCTGTCTGCCGACAGTGGCCAGCACCAGGTGCCCCGGAGAGGGTGGACCAAAGACAATGATCAAGCGATTTGTCTCCTGCCATCCGTCTCCAGCCCCTGACAAACAGAGGCCAAGGACACCATTTTATCCCCTGGCTAATAGCTTTTATGGACCTAACCTCCATGAAATTATCTAACATATGGCCCAATGGCTGATGGCCTTGCAGAGAAAGGCCACCTCCCCCCTCCTGCATCCTAGACCAAGTCAGACCCAAGGTCAACGAATTGCGGGAGGGGTATGTGAGGGCCCGTGAGGGCAGGTCCCGCTCTGGGGAAGCACTGCAGCACTGTGCATACTGTGAGGAACTGGACCGAATCCCGGGGCGTGGGGAGCCCCTGTCTCCAGGGATAGTTGTGGAGTCTGGGATGGAGACACCTGGGAAGCAGCGGCTGCAGCTTCAGGATGACAACGCTGATGACCTGCAGCGCCAGGAGACGCAGGAGGACTCCCAAATGTCTTCAGACAGCGGGGAGGGAACATCAGGTGAGTGCTGGGAGGTTGCAACACCCAGGACATGTCGACACTTGCAGTCTCCTTCAGGAGAGGGATGCAAATGGAGACATTCAAAATTGTAAATGAAACCGGGATTTAAATATCCCGCGCTCTATTTGCATAATCGCGTCCGGGCGCTGTTTCAAAATACTTTATTTTGAAATAAAAAACACTGTTTAGATGCAGTTATTTGGGGAGAAAACCCTTCTTCCGAAATAACCCTTAAACACTCCCCTCTGGTCTGGACCTAACAGCAGTGTCAGCGTTTGCTAGTCGGGGCTCTGGACAGCACCTGCACAGAGGGAGATGGCAACTGCGGGACGCCCTGGCCAACTGTCCCAATGTCTCACAGCAGAAAAGACAGCAAAAGAGGCCAATGCAAACAGCCCCCTGGCAGCGAGGGAGTCAGCACGTCGGTGGGTGGGGCAGGGAGCTGGGGTCCGAGCTGGGCTCTAACTCACTGGGTGCCCTTGGCCCATTCAGTGAATCTCTCCCTGGCTCTATGGCCCTGTCTGTACAGCAGGGACAGCAACACTCACAGGCCCCGCAGGAGGAGGCTGGTTTGATGCTTCATCCCACAGCCCAGCAAGGAGCCCCCAGGCTCTCCCTGTGCTCAGGGAGCCAGGTTTGCCTTGTGAATTCTGTGGGGCAGGTGAGGTGAGGCCTAGGCACTGGGATTAGTTACCATTTTCTCTGGCCCTGGGGCATTGCTAAGCTCACAGCTGTGGTGGCCAAGTGGTTAAGGTTTTGGACTAGAAGTCCACTAGGGTTTCCCTGTGCAGGTTCAAATCCTGCTCACAGCGAGGCCTGTATTTTGGCCACACCCCTACCCAGGGCAACAAGCTGCACAACCCCTGAGCCACTCTCCCTCTCCCCAGTCAATCCCTTTCTGCGCCTTCCGAGAGAGACAGGGGCCATGGTGCCTCATTATGGGTCCCTGAGCTCTAGGGAAACTCTCAGCTCCTGCAGCCTCTGCCCCTTGCTCAGCACCCCATGGTTCAGTCCTACCCCGGGGGCTGCCCTGCTCTAGAGTGTGATAGGAGTTGAGTGAGAGGATGAAACATCTGGGCCTGCCCCCATAGGTCCATCTATGAAGGGCAGAAATGCTGGGGATATGATGTGGGTCACTCCTCCCGAGGCACACAGCCCCCCCCCCCCCCATCCTGTGTTGGGAGCAAAGGGTCTAGAGAAGTATTGGGGGGGGGGTCTTGTTCTCTGCTCTTTCTCTGCCTTGGACAAAGAATTAGTAACAGAATATTTGTCCAAGTTTATGTACAGACAAAAACTAACTTAAGCATGTTTCTGTGGGGTAGTGATTATCATGTTTGCTTAATGTGCAAAAGGCTCCTGGTTCAAAGCCAAGCAGAAATGGGGGACAGGGAGGTTCTGCTCTGATTTGTGTCTCCCCACAGCCCCTGCTGCTTGGGATAAGCCCAACTCCCAGGCTGAGTAAACCAAGGAACAGCAGGAGCCCTGTCCTAGAAAGGGAGGTAGGGACCAGTGTGTGCATGGCCCAGACAGACAGCCCCAGGCTGGGAGAGCAGAGCTGCCCAACAGCTCTAGTGCTCCTCAGCCCCCAGGAGGGCACATTGGTGCTAACAACAGGCTCATGCGATGCCACATTCCAGCCAGGCCCATACAGAGTGTTTCTTGGGGTGTCACCTGATTTCCTGCAAGTGCAGCCCTTGTACCTGCCCCCTGGAAGAATAGAGCCCCAGGCTGTAGCTCAGCTTTTATTCTACCAGGCAGTTTGTGAGGGCAGCTCTAAACAAACCCATTAACTTGAAATTATTAGCCCCTACTAGCACATGCTAAAGCCTGGGATTGAACCAGGGACCTTTAGATCTTCCGTCTAACGCTCTCCCAATTGAGTTACTTTGGCTGTGGTAAAAGGCCTCTCTGGCCTGTAATTCTCTGTCTGGGATGTTTTGCCGCATGTTGTCATGCCCTGCCCAGGAAGGCCAGACTGGCCTTTCCACAGCGCCCCTCCCCCGCAGCCCAGAGCCAAGGTTCCCTGTAAGCCAGGCCTGGGCAATACAGGCCAGCGGGCTGGATCCAGCCCATGAAGCCACCCAACATGGCAGCAAGAAGCCTCAGGCAGATTCCCTGCTCGCCCTGCCCCCACGCACAGCTGAGAGAAGGGGCTGCTGGGCCCTTTGTGTGTCTCAGCTGTAGAGGAAAAGGCTTCATGCCTGGTCCCTGCTCCAAGCTTGTTTGTGGCCAATGGGAGCTGCCTGCTTGAAGCCCTGGCCAGTCCCCACAAGCTCTTATTCACCCAGGTGTGTGACCTGTATCCCCTGCCCAGGGAAGGGGCTGCCTGAGAAATGTGCTTGGCTGCTGGGAGTGTCTGCCAGTCACAGCCTGCCCCTGGTACCTCAGCCCCTCGGGCCTCCCTGTGATGGAAAAGGGCAAAGACCCAGCAGATTTCATGAGTACAGACAAGGCTGGTTTCCCTGACTGAGAATTGAACCCAGGCCTCAGCAGTGAAAGCGCTGAATCCTAACCACTAGACCACCAGGGACACAGAAACATGGGTCTCTCCTTAACTACACTAGCCTTTCACAGGCCACTTTCTGTCCCCTTCAGTATGCGGGTCCATTTTCCATTGCCCAGAGGGGACAAGAACAGAAACCAAACAGAACAGCAGAACAGCCAGACTGGGCCATGCCAGTTGTGCAACTAGCCCAGGATCCTGTGTCATGACAGCAGCCAATTTCATTGCCCAGTGGGAATCCTCAGGACAGACAGTTATTAAATGATCCCTCCCGTCGCCCATTCCCAGCTCCTGGAATACACCAGCTAGGGACACCTGCTCTGTCCATCCTGGTTAAATGCCTTTGATTATGGCTGCCAGGGATCCCAATGTTGAGTAGCTCTGCATTAAGGGTTCTTATTAATGTCAAGAACCTCAGGCAATGTAAAGCCAGAGTGTGATGGAACTGGAAAGGAAAATGTTTACACTAGAAGGAATTTTTTCCAAGGGGGCACTTGGAGTTGAGACAAGGACCAGTTGATCTGCAGTCAAAGACTCTATCACTGAGCTACACCCCCATAGAAGCGACGAGGAGTCCTGTGGCACCTTATAGACTAACTGAAGTGTAGGAGCATAAGCTTTCGTGGGCAAAGACCCACTTCGTCAGACCCATGCATCTGACGAAGTGGGTCTTTGCCCACGAAAGCTTATGCTCCTACACTTCAGTTAGTCTATAAGGTGCCACAGGACTCCTCGTCGCTTTTGCAGATTCAGACTAACACGGCTACCCCTCTGATACTTGACCCCCATAGAAGTTAGCATCAGCAGCCAATGTTGGGAACTGGGCAGGGAACAAGAGGCTTTTGTGTAACACACAACCCAGGTGCTACCCTTGGGCTTGGTCTGCACACTGAGCAGACGGGTGGGAGGGGTCTGATGCTGTCACATATGCAGGGCAAGTCACTCACCTGGCCCCCAGGGGAGGCGGGGGATTTCTATATTTTAGGAAGGGTCCTGAGTCCTGGCTCCCAGCCACGCACCTTGGCAGAAGGACCAGCGGCCCCTGCACAAAGTGCATTGTGGGAATAAGATAGGGCCACGATAAGGTGGGTGCATAATTGGCTGGATAACCGTAGTCAGAGAGTTGTTGTTAACGGTTCTAAATCCTGCTGGAAAGGGATAACAAGTGGAGTTCCTCAAGGGTCTGTTTTGGGACCCGTACTATTCAATATCTTCATCAATGATGTAGATATTGGGATAGAGAGTACTCTTATTAAGTTTGCAGATGATACCAAACTGGGTGGGGTTGCAACTTCTTTGGAGGATAGGGACATAATTCAAAATGACCTTAGCAAGTTAGAGAAATGGTCAGAGGTAAACAGGATGAGGTTTAATAAGGAGAAATGCAGAGTGCTCCACTTAGGAAGGAACAATCAGTTCCATACATACAAGATGGGAAGCGACTGTCTAGGAAGGAGCATGGCGGAAAGGGATCTAGGGGTCATAGTGGACCACAAGTTGAATATGAGTCAACAGTGTGATGCTGTTGCAAAAAAAGCAAATATGATTCTAGGTTGTATCAACAGGTGTGTTGTAAGCAAAACTCGTGAAGTCATTCTGCCGCTCTATTCTGCACTAGTTAGGCCTCAGCTGGAGTACTGTGTCCAGTTCTGGGCGCCACATTTCAAGAAAGATGTGGAGAAATTGGAAAGGGTACAGAGAAGAGCGACAAGAATGATTAAAGGTTTAGAGAACATGACCTATGAAGCCAGGCTTCATGAACTGGGCTTGTTTAGTTTGGAAAAAAGAAGATTAAGGGGGGACATGATAGCGGTTTTCAAATATCTAAAAGGGTGTCACAAGGAGGAAGGCGAAAATTTGTTCCTCTTGGTTTCTGAGGACAGGACAAGGAGTAATGGGCTTAAAGTGCAGCAGGGGAGGTTTAGATTGGACATTAGGAAAAAATTCCTAACTGTCAGGGTGGTCAAATATTGGAATAAATTGCCAAGGGAGGTGGTGGAATCTCCCTCTCTGGAGATATTTAAGAACAGGTTAGATAGACATCTGTCAGGGATGGTGTAGACGGAGCTTGATCCTGCCTTGAGGGCGGGGGGCTGGACTCGATGACCTCTCGAGGTCCCTTCCAGTCCTATTATTCTATGATTCTATGATTCTAAGAGTTGGGGCAGCAGGAAAGGGGCCAGCCCCTCAGCACCAGGGCACAGGCAGGAGAAGATGGGAGTGAATCCTGCTACCTCTGCCATGGCCTGGCCCAGGAGGGCTGGGGTCTAGCAGCTTTTCACCCCAGTTTTGTGGGAGGCCAGGTAGGAAGGGGCCTCTGGAGGCTCATAGCCCCCTGGCCTGCTGTGTCTGTGGAAAGGGGGGAAGAGGACACATACCTCTCGCTGGGGAACAGGGCGCATGGATCCCACTCGTTCCTGCAGAAAATGAAACAGGCTGAGCATTTTGCAGAGACCAGGCCAGAGCCCTTCTCCTGTCCCTGGAGAGATGGAAATGGGTCCGTTCCTTGTGGGGAAAGAAGTGGGTGTGTCGGGAGTGGGGTTCGAGTTCGAACCTCTCCACAGACCAGAACCCCACATTAGGGGCAAGAAAGAGTCTTGAGTCAGGCAGTGGAGAACACTTGGCTCCTATTATGGTGTGATGGGATACTAGGAAATGTTTCACACAGAGCTTGGCTAGCTCAGTTGGTAGAGCATGAGACTCTTAATCTCAGGGTCATGGGTTCAAGCCCCATGCTGGGTGGTTCTGTTCCTTAACTCACTTTCACAGTCTGTGAGCAATTGGCTCTCAGTTTTCATCAGGGTTTTAGAAAGAAAAAGTCTAGTCCTGGGGTCCAGCTTTAGTAGAACCAGAGAGAGAACCAACTGAAATTTCCATCTTCTGAGGAGAAGGGAAGAGGATTTTCTTCTCCTCAGTTCTAGCCACATCAGCCCAGGGAGGAGAAAAAATAACCCTCCACCCGCTGATTGTCCCCTGCACCTTCTGGCGCAAGAGCCTCTTCCACAACAATGGTGGCTCATTAGATATGCAAATGAGGCTCACCCTCTCCCTTGGCCACTTGCCGCTGCTCCTACCAGCCGCCCACCAGCCACTCCCTCCAGCCACCCCATCCATGCTGCTGTGGGTGCCAGTGTCTCACCACACTGTGAAATCAGACCAGAGACGGACACTGTCAGGAAACACTCATATGGGAAACGCTCCTCTGGATGCTGGGCCCACCAGAGCCCTGTGCCGCTGCCATCTGCCATCCATGGACATCTTCCCATTGCAGAGCCCACGCCGAGCCAGACTGTGACTAGACAGCCCCTCTCTGGGCACCCAGGGGCTACGTCGACACTGCAGGTTTCTTGCTCAAGAATGGCCGTTCTTGTGCATAAACTTGAGGAGCATCTACACTGCACGCGCGTTCTTGCGCAAGTAAATTTACAGCAAAACGTAGGAAAAGAGGGCTTCTTGGGCAAGACTTATTCCTCTCCCCATGAGGAATAAACCCTCTTGTGCAAGAGCTCTTGCACAAGAAGGTAGTATGAGTGGGCAACAGGGGTTTTTTGTGCAAGAAATCCCTATGGCTAAAATGGCCATCAGAGCTTTCCAGCACAAGAGAGCGTGCACACTGCCACAGACATTCTTGCCCAAAAGCACATGGCAGTGTGGACGTGCTCTTGCACAAGACATTTTGCGCAGGAACTCCTGCACAAAACAGTTCTTGTGTAAGAAGCCTGCAGCATAGATGTAGTCAAGGGTTGTTTGGGTTTGTTACGAGCACTGAGCTTTGTACAGCAGCCCAGGGAACATTGTGAAAAGCCAAAACCTTCCTGCCCTGGGTGTCCCTGGCCAGCCTGCGAGTGGCACAAAGGTTCCTGGCAGTGATGGCTTTGGGTAATTGGTAACAAACCCCAACAGCTCAGATGAGGTGGCTGAGTGGTTAAGGTGATGGACTGCTAATCCATTGTGCTCTGCACGCATGGGTTCAAATCCCATCCTCATCGGGTGTTTGCAGCCCTTCCTCTTGCTTCTCCCAGCTCTCTCTTCAGTTCAGTGCCAGCCCCTCCTGTAACCCTGCCTGCCCCAGCCCCTCCCACTGCAGCCTGGGGAAAGGGGAAATCTCCACAGAGACACTCCCAGATGGGACCCTCAATCTCTTCTGCCCTCAAGGGGAAACCTCACAAAGGAGATTCCAGGCAGCCAGGCCATGGGGGTCTCTGAGATGCCCCAGCCCTGCAGCCTGTCCCACCTGGCTGTTGCCGTGGTCCCTCTGTGAGGTCACTGTCTCCCAGCCAATGAGCTGAGGAGCTGCAAAAGTTCCTTGTGATGTCACTGCTCCCTTGCAAGCTCATGTCCTGCCCCTGGCCAGCCCCTTGGCATGTGTGAGCTGCTCCTCCTGCCCCCGTCACTCAGGGCTGGTTCTGGGGCTCACACAGGGAACATCAGAGGCTGCTCAGGGGGCCACATGCCCCCAAGGTCACCCTTAAATGTCAGGGCAAGCCAGGATCTATCCCGTCCCTTCCCCAACACCCCACCCCTTTGCTGAGCCCCTGCCCTCCCCAAACCTTTCCATGGACTCTTGGTTACTAATGGACACTTGCCACTAATGACATAATCACACCCCAGCCATTTTGCTAGGGCTGCAGCTGGGGAGAAAATTTTAACTTAAATCATTAAACAATTAAGCATTTGAACTGTCTCATGTTAGTTGATCAAACTTCATTTTAAATAAAGGAAAACATTACGGCCAGCACAAAAGGTTTTGGTGCCACACCCCTAGAGACTCTGGTACAAAGAAGACACATGAGAAGAACCCAACTTTCTTCCTTTTGCTGAGACATGGATGGATCTAGCTCGGGTTTCACTCAGGGCGTCTGTCTGCATGTGAAGTACCTGTGACAGCCCCTGTGCTCCTCTGCCCCTCATCAGCAATGCCATCTACTTGGGGGAGAAGTTGCCCTGAGACTTGCAGAAGGGACAACCTGGACAAACTAATAGCACTCAGGCACCCTTCAATAGCTCAGCTGGCAGAGCGGAGGACTGTAGTGTGTGTGTAGCAAGTGATCCTTAGGTTGCTGGTTCAACTCCAGCTCGAAGGAGCCATTCTTTTCCCTCCTCGGACTTTTCTGAGGTTTCCCTGCTGTGTAGATGTGCTAGTTTGAAATCACCTAGTTTGGAATCACTATTCAAGACCAGCTTATTCCAAAATAAATGTGCTGTGTAGTTGTAGCCAGAGAGATGAAGCAGCAGGAGGGAAGCCAGAAGTGCAGAGGCCAGGTGGAAAAGTGAGTATCCCAGGTACCCACACACACTGAGCCATGTTGGTCCCGTGGTGTAATGGGAAGCACTCAGGACTTTAAATCCTGTTTTTTCTGTTCAAATCTCAGTGGGATCTGCTGGGGTGGGGTTGTTGTTGTTGTGAGGTTTTTTACACTGCATGTCTATGGTCTCTGCTGTGTGCTTTTTGCACAAGAATGGCTGTTCTTGTGCAAAAACTAACGGAGTGTTTACCCTGCATGTACATTCTTGCACAAGAAAATGTACAGTAAACCATTGGACAAGAGAGCTTCTTGTACAAGAGTTATTCCTCTCCCCATAACGAATAAGCCCTCTTGCACAAGAAGGCAGTGTGCACAGGCAAGAGGGATTTCTTGTGCCAGAAACCCCTATAGCTAAAATAGCCATTAGAGCTTTCTTGCACAAAAGAGTGTCCATGGATGCTCTTTATAAGGAGATACACAACCTCATAGAGCTGGAAGGAGCCTTCAGAGACTAGTTAGTCCTGTCCCTGTGCTCATAGAAAGGTCAAGAACCATCCACGACAGATTTACATCAGATCCCTAAATGGTTATCTCAAGGATTGAGCTCACAACCACAAGTTTAACAACCCAATGCTCAAATTACTAAGCTATCCTACCCTCTCAGACAACAGCACACAGCAGTGGATGTGCTCTTGCACAAGAACTCTTGCACAAAACAGTTCTCGGGCAAGAAGCCTGCAGTGTAGATGGAGCCTAAAGTTTTTCATATTTTTTGTTTTAAAAATATTTCCAACAGTTGTTCAATGTGCCCCAGGCCTGGAATTGTGCTGCAGCCGCCTCCCTCGCTACAGTCGCTGGCTTCATGTGCACTGGCCTTCTGTCTGGGTGCTGGCAGGGGGGTGAGAGGTGGTGGGTACCGATGGGTAACAGGTGCCAAGGTGCATCCAGATACACCAGCATCTGCATCTCTGCAAGTGACCTCACTGTGCACAACTCAGCTTTTATGAAACACTTTCCTACTGTCTGCGCCTAACACCAGTGTCACTGTCTGCTCCTGAGGGGTCCTGTCTGGGGGAAAATGGGAATTCCTGGGGACACTGGCCCAGTGTTGAAACATCTCACAGATAACATGGCAAAGAGGAAGCCTAAGAGACTCTACATCTACCAGGAAACATCAAAACTGTCAAGCCAGATGGGACTTGAACCACCAATCCGTGGTATAAGGAGCCAATGCTTTTTCCATAAGACTACCGGGGCACACCAAGAATGACACAGAGACAGAAATTCCCTCTTCCAAATGCACATTCCTCAATTTTAGGTGCCAGATTCAAGCTCTTGGAAGGAGCCAGAAACACAGGGAGGGCTGATCACACCCTCTAAAATCAGCTCTCAGGAAGCACCTCCAGCTGCCCCCAAAGTGTGGGTCACCTCACACAAGCCATGAAAGAAACTCAACACCTGGACATCTCATCTCCCTCCCAAAGCCAGGGGCTTGCTCCCACAGTCGCAGCCTCAGCAGGGAGCCGCACTGGGGAAGGGAGCGGGTCCCACAGGTTCTGGGGCTGGCGGGGAATGGGCGGTTGTCACTGAAGGGGAAGGATAAAATGCAGCCATGTTCTGAGGGCAGGGAGAGTGGCTGGGGCTGTGCTGGTGGCACCGTGGGACGGCCCTGGGGAAGCTCTGTAATGTGACCCTGGCTCCAAAGGCAGCAAGTGCAGAATCCCCCTTGGCGAGTGTGAGAGGCTCCGACCAGCCTGGTCTGAATCTGTCTGACGGCCTGGACGACCCCGATGCTGGAGTGTCAGAGCCCCTGTCAACCGGCTTGTGTTTGTCCCCTCTCCCAGCAGGGAGTTACAGGCGCCTCTCTCACAGCCAGAGCACTGGGACCACCATGGAGAAGGACTCACTGGGCAGTGTGTGGTACCCAGGGACTTACAGTGGGAGTCAGAGCCCTGCCTGGCCAGTGCCAGTCACCTCTGCACCTGCTCCAGGTTTCTGGTTTCCTTCTCCATAACAAGCCTCCCCAATCAGCCTTTCCTGAACCAGCAGTTCAGGGGAGGCCTCTTCTGTGTCCCAGGAGGACTTAGGAAAATGTGAGCAAAGGCCACAGCAAGGCACCACTGGGAGTTGAACCCAGGATCTCCTGTTTACAAAACAGGTGCTTTAGCCAGCTAAGCCATGGTGCCCTCCACAAGCCAATTGGTAAAACTATTCTATTGTATCCCAGACAACACCTTTGACTCCCAAAGTGCAGCCAATCCCCATTTCCCTCCAGCCCTGGCAGTGTCTGGCTCCCTGGGCACAGAAAGCTACAGCTCAGTGGGCAGAGGCTCTGACATGCACATCTCCCCCAGCCGCTGGGACTGTGGAGTTGGCCTTGAGATTTAGCGTTGCTCCGGGGAGGGAAAAGTGCAGTAAACACTAATCAACTGGATTGTAAGCCCTTGGGTCTCACAGTTTGGGGTGAGGGCCCGGCCTCCTTTGGGTTGGTCCCTTCCTGAGGGCACAGAATTAAGAGAGAATTCCTTTGCCCTGTAGCAATCTGAGTTGGCCAAAGATCAAGTAACAAATTTTTTGTTCACATATAAATACAGGAGAAGATGGTAATGATGGCCAAGTGGTTAAAGAGTTGGCTTAGAAATAGGAAAGTGTTTTCCTGTGCAGGCTCCAATCCTGCTCACAGACAGGTCTGTGTTTTGGTCATACCCCTAACAAGGGCAACAAGCTTGGCTGTCAGCTGTTTGCACAGCTGGACCCAGAAATATCCTGAGCCTTGATTCTGACTGCCAGGCTCTTTTCAGCTCACTGCAAACTGCCTGCCAGCTGTAGGTGAGGCTGAGTATGCATGAAGCCAGTTGTGCCTGACCAATCTGCCTGCTTTTCCTACCATTCCTCAATATGTAACTGGAGTTGGCTTCCTTCATTTGAGCTTGGCCATGTCCCCACAGTGGGAAGCCAAAGGGAGCAAAGAGCAGGATGCTGGTGGGGTGCCCTCTGGGTTTGATTTAGTGAGTCTTAGTTAGACTGGCTGAATCAAGTTCCAGAAGATTAATCACAGCAATTCCTCTCCAGCTGGACGTGCTTCTTGTTCTTCTGTACAGAACAGCCAATGGGCATTCAGATCTCAGCCTTGCTCAACTGATGGGAATAGAAACCAGACACCCAGCAGGTTTGAGCTGGTTTCAGTTGAGGGACCCGTCTGCCTGGTTTATGTGCATTGGCACAAGAACACATGAGGGGTTTGCTAACATTTTAAGAATCCCTGTTCAATCGAAATCCATGACTGACACACCTGGAGGTGCAAACGTTTCACTTAGGATAATCAACTTTTTAAGGGGGCACTTGACATTGGACCAAGGACCTCTACAATCGGCACTCAAACACTACCACTGAGTTACACTCGGCCGTGGTTGTACATGACAGCCCAGTGTTGGGAACTTATCCCCTGGCAGCACTGTCTGCAGGAGCAGGTGGTACCTTGCACATATGGCCATCAGCCACTGGGCCATAAATATCCGCATTCCACCACCTGCACTGCAGGGCCTGCAGAGACTCCTCCTTCGACCACAGCTCCAAGAGGGACTTTATCTGTGGCCCAGACCATGACAGTGCCCGGCATTTTCTGCGCTTTGTTTGGTCCTGGGCTGTGTCCCTGGAAGGCCAGAAGGGGCTTGTGCCTGTGACACGGCTCTCTGAGAGGCAGGAAATGCTCAGGCTTAGCCAAATGGCTGAGAAGCAACGCTTTACGGCAAAAAACACGAGGACAGCTCTGGCCGGATCCCTGAGCAATGCAGAGCAGCTAGTAATCACTTCCCCACCTCCCTAATTTTCCCACAAGCTACTGCTGCTTGCATTGGTGGTGTAGTGGTGAATACAGATGCTTTCCACTCAATTGTCTTGGCTTTAATTTCTAGCCAATGCAATGTGAGGAGAGAGCAGCAAGTTTTCCTAGCAAGGTTCTACTTTAACCCCGAAAATGGGCACAAGTGGATCCTGCAGCCAAGGTCTCCCTCTCACTGCTTTTCATCCTATCTGAGAAGCAGGAATCACTCAGTCTTAGCCAAACAGCCAAGAAGCAATGCTTTTCAGCAAAAAAACACGAGGACAGCTCTAGGTCCAGATCCCTGGGCCATGCAGAGCATCTTGCAGCTACTTCCCTGCCTCTCCCTTTCCTGCTTTTATACTTAGCCCAAGAGCTCCAGTGGCGCAATGGGTCAGCGCACAGTACTTATATGGCAGTACTTGTAGGAGACATGCTGAGGTTGTGAGTTCGAACCTCACCTAGAGCAGTGCTTTTTAGTCCCTGCTGGGCTGGCTTCTTCCAGTGAAAGTTGGGGGAGCTGGGATTCTAGCTCAGAGGAGAAGGGATCAGTGAAAATTCCCCCTCACATATTATGGCCTCTTCAGAGTGAATGCTGGGTGGCCAGAATCTGAGGCCCTTAGTGAACCTCAGGACAAGGAAGCCAAAAAGCATGGAGCACAAGGACCTCCCAACAACCACCTCAGGCCTTACTGAGGCTTGAACTCAGATGACAAGACTCAGAGTTATGAGTGCTGCTCCTTACACCACGGGACGGAGACATTGGGGCTGGCATAGACACCTGGGACACTCAGGTCTCAGACTGGCCTCTGCTCTCTTGGCTTCCCTCCAGCTGCTTCATCTCTCAGGACTCTCTGTCTACGTCTACACTGCACATTTATTTTGGAATAAGCTTAGCTTATTTGAAAATAGCACGTCTACACTGCAGGGAAACCTCAACATGAGTCTGAGGAGGCTTCCCTAATGTAGACGTGTTACCTTGATTTAGAGCCCCAAGTTGAATAACTTAGAATGGCCGTGGGGAGGGGCTATTTCGAAATAGCAGAAGTGGAGCATCTACACAGGCCTCATTTTGAAATAGCTAATTTAGACTAGGCGTTATTCTTTGTACAATGAGGTTTACAGAAGTTGGAATTAGCCGTCCGTTATTTCAGAGTTATTTCAAAATAACGGAATTGCTGTGTAGACTCTTACATTGTTATCTGGAATAATGGCCATTGTTCCAAAAGAACTTTTCTGTGTGGACAGAACCTCTGTCCTGCCCCAGCTCTGCTGCTTTCAGGACAAACTCCTTGTTAGGACCAGTCACAATCTGGGATCAGTGACGGTCTGTCCCACCTGAGATGTGTGTTCTACAAAAGCCTCCTGTTCCCCACCCACTTCTCAATACTGGCTGCAGACACTTACTTTGCATGGGGGTGTAGCTCAGTGGCAGAGTGTTTGACTACAGATCATATGCTTCTTGGTTCAAATCCAAGTACCCTGTGTAAGAGTGTCTATTTCCCAGAGTCATTCACATTTCCATTGTATATGAACTCTTTGAATCAATACAAACTCTTAAGCTATGTCTACATGGCAGGGCTTTTGCACAAAAACATGCAGAGCACAGCACGAGTGTTCTTGCGTAAGTAAATTTGCACTACAGCATTGGAAAACAGGACTTCTTGCAGAAGAGTTATTCCTCTCGCCACGAGGAATAAGCCCTCTTGCAAAAGAGCTCTTCCACAAGAGGGCAGTGTAGATAGGCAACATGAATTTCTTGTGCAAGAAGCCCATATGGCTAAAATACCCATTAGAGTTTTCTTGCGCAAGAGAGCAACCACACTGCCATGGACACTCTTGCACAAAAGCACATCTCTTGTGCAAAGCACTTGGCAGTGTGGACGTGCTCATGTGGAAGACCTTTTGCAAAAGAACTCTTGCGCAAAACAGTTCTTACACAAGAAGGCTGCAGTGTAGATGTAGACGTCATGTTATGATGGTGTTTAGGTCAGTAACTGGGGCCACTAAATGGTGCCTGTGACCTGTGACCTGTGTTGGATCCATATTGCTGCTCAGAGACTGGTCAGAACTGGATTTTCCTGCCAACTGGCACGAGGGTTCCTGACAATAAGCAGCGGAACGGCTCTGCACAAGAGGGTTTTTTTGTGCAAGAAGGAGCAGTGTAGATAGCTCCTTCTTGCACAAAAGCCTGTGCTGCAAAAATGATGGCTCATTAGGTATGCAAATGAGGTGCAGCAATATTCATCCCCACACTTCATTTGCATATCTTATTGCTCAGCAATGCGCAGCGTAGACACAGCCAAGGAAGCCAAACACTGGCATTACCAAGGATTTGCAGCAAACCAACATCTCACCAGCGGGTCCCACTGAGGTCGTGGTGCAGGATTCAGACTCACTTGCCGAGGAAGGTTCTAGAATCTCCCTTCTTCACAGAAACATTTTTTAAGCTTAGACAGAAAGCAGAGGGGCCATGTTTACACTGACAGGCTCTTGTGCAAGCAATATGCAAATGAGGCTAAGCGTGGACTATCACACTGCTCCTTCACGCACAAGAAACCCCCGTGACAATAAGCAGCGGAACGGCTCTGCACACGAAGGCTCTGTCTACACTGGCGGCTTCTTGCGCAAGAACCGGCCACACTGGGCCACTGACGCAGGTGACCGGCAGCAGCTCTGTGGGCTGGGCACATGCTCCAGGACTCCTGGACATATGGAGCCTCCCTCTGTGGCTTGGGCTGGAGGAGCCTGCCCCCTGCAGGGAGCCATGGACCAGCCACTGCAGCAGCAGGAATTTGGGCATCAGGTCACCCCACTGGGGACAATGGAGGGAAGAGAAGAGTTTTCCTTGCTATTAGGGAAAGGAGCCCAGGCCAAGGCCCTTTTAGCCACTGGGGCTGGGCAGGCTGGAGCCTCCTCCTATGAGATCTCTGCTCTGCTTCCTGCAAAGGTCTCAGCCTCTTGTGTGTCTCTGCTTCCCTGTCCATAGCAGGCAGCTAAAGGGTGGGTGAGGACAACCACCACAGCAAACATCTCAGTGGCCAGCATGGGGCTTGAACCCATGACCTTGGTGTTATTAGCACCACACTCTGACCAACTGAGCTAGCCGGCCTATCAACAGGGCTCATAAATAGCCCTTTCAGCTGCCAATGGCTCTTCTCTGATGGGGCCACTAGCGACTCATTGTGATGTGGGCTGGCTAGTCCAGCTGGTCTGAGGTGTCACGGAAATCCAGACTCAGGGTTGGAAGGAGTGAAACACTTTTATTAAGAGCTGTGGGAAGTTTCAAAAGAAAGATTCCAAAATCAAGTGTCCGTGGAAACCTTATATACATTCATGGTTGCACACAAAATAGAATAGACATCACATAAGCTAGTGACAGCGTTACAATTGGCTTAATGCTTAAAGCTACTTTTATCTCGATATGCAGAGATAAACTTAGTTACATGGGTGTTAGTCTCATCCTTGCAGCAGAAAAGCTAGATCAGGCTGGTTTTAGTAGGTTCACTATCTCTCACACACAACGCAAGGTCACGTTCAGTCAGTTGCATACACACTTCACATTGTTCCTTTTAACAAAATACATTTTCCTTCTCAGAGGTTTGGTCAAGGTGGCTGACGGGGCGCACTGAGACCCAGGGAAAAGAGGCAGCCGGAATCTCTTGCTGCCAGCACCTTGCCTCCCAGCTTCTTCCCTGTCAGCAGCAGCTGCAGCCCCTTTCGGCCACTGGGTCAGCTGCACTTTTCCAGTTGAGCTAATTCTGCTCCACCTGCAACCTGTCTCCAGTCAGAGCTCCTGCCACGGCCTGGCCCAGGAGGGCTCGGGCCCAACAGCTTTTCCCCACGACTTCGTAGGAGGTCAAATAGGAAGGGGCCACTGGTGCTCACGCTGCTCCTGGGGAAGGGACCGGGTCCCACAGGAGCTGAGGGGGGGGGGACGGGGAATGGCCGGTTGTTACTGAAGGGGGAGGATAAAATGCAGCCACGTTGTGGAGGGTGCAGGAGAGTGGCTGGGGCTGCCGTGGGACATCCCTGGGGGAGCTCTGCAATGTGACCCTGGCTCCCAAGGCAGAAAGCACAGAATCCCCCTCGGCCAGCGCGAGAGGCTCCGACCGGCCTGGTCTGAATCTGGCTGAAGGGCTGGATGACCCCACTGCTGGAGTGTCAGAGCCCCTGTCAAACCGCCCTGTGTTTGTCCCCTCCCCCACCAGGAAGGGCACGGCAGGACCCACACACCTACCAGGAGTCTCAGGCACATCTCTTGCACCCAGAGCACTGAGATGACCATGGAGCAAGTCTTGGTGGCCAGTGTGTGATACCCAGGGGCTCTCTCCTGTGAGCTGTGACTGCCCCGGGGAAGTCTCACACAGAGGTCTTGGGATCACAAGCTCCCTGTAACTCCCATCATGCAACAGGCACAGGTCCAGCCTGTTCTGTAAAAGCTGCTCTGAAAATCAGAGAGCAGCTAAACTGACTCAGGTGGAATTTGAACCCACAACCTTTAAATAACTAGCTTGGCTCACACTGATGGCTACAGATTAGAAATCCAACACCCTTGCTATTGCACCACAGCACCCCTCAGCTCTTCTCTCTGCTTTGCAGCAGGGCAATTGCTGGGGTAGAAGAAAGGGAAAAGCTGAGCCAGAGGAACACACGCTCCCCCTCCCACACTCTGGGTACGTCTAGACTACCGTGTTTTGTCGACGGAAGTTTTGTCGACAGTATCTGTCGACAAAACTTCCGTCGACAAAGAGCGTCCAGACACATTGAGTTCTGTCGACAAAGCAAGCTGCTTTGTCGACAGAACTCCGTAGTCTGGACATAGTGTTACAGGCAATAACACCTTCTGTCGACAGAGTTCTGTCGACAGAAGGTGTTATGCCTCGTAAAATGAGGTATACCAGCGTCGACAAACCTGCTGAGTTCTGTTGACGTTATGTCGACAGAACTCAGCAGTAGTGTAGACGCTGGTATAGTTTTGTCGACAAAAGTCCACTTTTGTCCACAAAACTAGGTAGTCTAGACACACCCTCAGAGCCCCCCATACCCAACCCCCTGCTCAGAGCCTTAGCCGTAGCTTAAACCTGGTTCCAGAGAGAAGAGGCCAATGCAAACAGCCCCATGGCAGAGAGATAGTCATCACGTCAGTGGGTGGGGCAGGGTGCTGGGGGCAGATCTTGACCTGTTCAGTGAATGGCTCCATGGCCCTGTTTGTACAGCAGGGACAGCAACATTTGCAGGCCCCCACAGAAGGATGCTAGTGTGATGCTTCACCCCAGGGCCCAGCAATGAGCCCCCCCGCCCAACTCCTTCTGTGCTCTAGGAGCCAGGTTTGCTGTGTGAATTATGTGGGGCAGGTGCCGTCAGGCCTGGGCACTGAAATTATTTACCAATTTCCCTGGCTGTCTGACACTGCTAAGATCAGGGCTGAGTGGTTCAGGTTTTCGATTAGAAAACCAATAGACTAAGCAGGTCCACAAAATCCACTAACTCTGCAGCCCAAGAAAAGTAAATGTGAACCTCAGTCCTCCCTGTCCCTGCCCCTCACGCCATGGGGCTGGAACGCCAGAGGCCTGAGGTGTCTTAGTTGGGGGGCCACATCAGAGAGGGCTGGGGGCCTTTGGAAGAGGTTTTTTGTTTCTCACTTTTGTGGTCCCTGATTTTTCTGTGGGTCAGTGGTCCCCCGACCCAGAAAAGGTTCCCCACCCCTGCCATAAATAAAGCAACATTGAAACCTTTTGTGCTGGCCGTAATGTTTTTCCTTTATTTCACATGAAGTTTGATCAACTAACATGAGACAGTTCAAACGCTTAATCATTTAATGATTTAAATTAAACTTTTCTCCCCAGCTGCAGCCCTAGCAAAATGGCTGGGGTGTGATTATGTCATTAGTGGCGAGTGTCCATTAGTAACCAAGAGTCCATGGAAAGGTTTGGGGAGGGCAGGGGCTCAGCAAAGGGGCGGGGTCTTGCGAAAGAGACGGGATAGATCCTGGCTTGCCCTGACACTTAAAAGGTGACCCTGGGGGCATGTGGCCCCCTGAGCAGCCTCTGATGTTCCCTGTGTGAGCCCCAAAACCAGCCCTGAGTTGACGGGGGCAGAGGGGGAGCAGCTCACACATGCCAAGGGGCTGGCTGGGGGCAGGACATGAGCCTGCAAGGGAGCAGTGACATGGCAAGGGCCCCCTGAGGGTCCCAGCTGGGAGTGTCTCTGTGGAGATTTCCCCTTTCCCCAGGCTGCAGTGGGAGGGGCTGGGGCAGGCAGGGGTACAGGAGGGGCTGGCACTGAACTGAAGAGAGAGCTGGGAGAAGCAAGAGGAAGGGCTGCAAACATCTGATGAGAACGGGATTTGAACTCATGCATGCAGAGCACAAGGGATTAGCAGTCCATCACCTTAACCACTCAGCCATCTCATCTGAACTATTATGATTTGTTACCAATTACCCAAAGCCAGCACTGCCAGGAACCTTCGTGCCACTTGCAGGCTGGCCAGGGACACCCAGGGCGGGAAGGTTTTGCCTTTTCACAATGTTCCCTGGGCTGTTGTACAAAGCTCAGTGCTGGTAACAAACCCAAACACCCCCTGGCTACATCTACTCTGCAGGCTTCTTACACAAGAACTGTTTTGTGCAACAGCTCTTGCGCAAAATGTCTTGTGCAAGAGCACGTCCACACTGCCATGTGCTTTTGCACAAGAATGTCCGTGGCAGAGTGCACACTCTCTTGTGCTGGAAAGCTCTGATGGCCATTTTAGCCAGAGGGATTTCTTGCACAAAAAAACCCTGTTGCTCATTCATACTACCTTCTTGTGCAAGAGCTCTTGCACAAGAGGGTTTATTCCTCATGGGGAGAGGAATAACTCTTGCCCAAGAAGCCCTTTTCCTTCATTTTGCTGTAAATTTACTTGCACAAGAACGTGCATTCAGTGTAGATGTTCCTCAAGTTTTTGCGCAAGAACGGCCATTCTTGAGCAAGAAGCCTGCAGTGTAGAAGTAGCCCCTGGGTGCCCAGAGACAGGCTGTCTAGTCACAGTCTGGCTCGGCGCGGGCTCTGCAATGGGAAGATGTCCACGGAGCAGGCAGATGGCAGCGGCACTGGGCTCTGGTGGGCCCAGCATCCAGAGGAGCGTTTCCGATATGAGTGTTTACTGACAGTGTCCGTCTCTGGTCTGATTTCACAGTGTGGTGAGACACTGGCACCCACAGCAGCATGGATGGGGTGGCTGGCGGGAGTGGCTGGCGGGCGGCCGGTAGGAGCCGCGGCAAGTGGCCAAGGGAGAGGGTGAGCCTCATTTGCATATCTAATGAACCACCATTGTTGTGGAAGAGGCTCTTGCGCCAGAAGGTGCAGGGGACAATCAGCGGGCGGAGGGTTATTTTTTCTCCTCCCTGGACTGATGTGGCTAGAACTGAGGAGAAGAAAATCCTCTTCCCTTCTCCTCAGAAGATGGAAATTGCAGTTGGTTCTCTCTCTGGTTCTACTAAAGCTGGACCCCAGGACTAGACTTTTTCTTTCTAAAACCCTGATGAAAACCAAGAGCCAATTGCTCACAGGCTGAGAATGTGAGTTAAGGAAGGGCACCGCCCAGCATGGGGCTTGAACCCATGACCCTGAGATTAAGAGTCTCATGCTCTACCAACTGAGCTAGCCAGGCTGTGTGGGAAAAGTTTCCTAACCTCCCATCTCAGGAGCCAAGTGTTCTCCACTGCCTGACTCAAGGCTCTTTCTTGCCCCTAATGTGGGGTTCTGGTCTGTGGAGAGGT